>NC_061508.1:350847624-351024675 GCF_022539505.1 Lolium rigidum
TGGATCGAGGCAACTCGGACCTCATGAAGTGAATTATCCAACACATGACTTGGAATTAGCTGCGGTTGTATTTGCACTCAAAACTTGGAGACATTTTCTCTATGGAGCCAAGTGTGAGCTCTATACAGATCATAAAAGCCTCAAATATTTCTTCACTCAGAAGGAACTCAACATGAGACAGAAAAGATGGCTAGAATTGATTAAGGATTATGACCTGACAATCAATTACACTCCAGGGAAGGCTAATGTTGTAGCAGATGCCCTGAGTAGGAAGAGTACCGGAGGAGTGGAACAAGAAATATCACCGGAGTTGAGGAAGGAAATAAGCCAAGCCCAAATACAACTTTGGGAGAAGGAAGCCCATGAAGGATTATCGGCGTTGCAAGTAGCCGATGAGTTGAATGTCAACCTGAAGAATGAGATAATGATGGGTCAAATGGACGATCCATTCATCGTGGAGGAGATGAGAAGAATAGATGAAGGAAGACCATCAGAATTTCATCGCGGAGAATCTGGATCATTATGGTTCCAGAAAAGAATTTGCGTTCCGGATATTGCTGAAATTAAGGAAGTAATACTCCGGGAAGCTCATCAAACACCATATTCCATACATCCGGGAAGTACAAAGATGTACATGGACTTAAAGGAACTATTCTGGTGGAATAACATGAAGAGGGAGATAGCACAATATGTGGCAGAATGCCATACCTGCCAGAGAGTGAAGGCTGAACACCAGAGTCCGGCAGGGAAGTTACAACCTTTACCTATTCCGGAGTGGAAATGGGAAGAAATAGGGATGGATTTCATCACCGGACTACCCATGACTAATAAAAAGAAGGACATGATATGGGTAATCGTGGACCGGTTGACGAAAAGTGCACACTTTTTAGCGGTAAACCAGCAGGATAAAGGAGAGAAACTTATCGATCTTTACATCAAAGAGATCGTGAGTAAGCATGGAGTGCCTAAGAAGATAGTATCGGATCGAGGATCCGTGTTCACATCAGCATTCTGGAAGCAACTACACGAAGCTTTAGGATCCAAGTTGGACTATAGTACCGCTTATCATCCCCAGACAGGTGGACAAACCGAGAGAACCAACCAGATCTTAGAGGATATGCTTAGGGCTTGTGCCCTAGACTTCGGAGGATCATGGGAGGAGCACTTACCACTAGCAGAGTTTTCATACAATAATAGCTATCAAAGTAGCATCAAGATGGCACCATTTGAAGCTCTCTATGGAAGGAAGTGTAGATCACCGATATGTTGGTTTGAAGCTGGAGCAAGCAAGGAGTTTAACCCTGATTATGTCAAGGAAAAACAACAAATCATTGACATTATAAGAGATAGGCTCAAGATAGCCCAGAGCCGGCAAAAGAGTTACGCCGATCAGAAGAGAAGAACATGGGAGCCACAAGTTGGAGACATGGTATACCTTAAGGTGAGCCCGATGAAAGGACTCCAGAGGTTTGGAGTAAAAGGAAAGCTCAGTCCTAGATATATAGGACCTTTCAAGATACTGAGTCAGAACCGAGGTTTAGCCTTTGAATTGGATCTACCGGGAAGGTTAGCACAAGTTCACAATGTATTCCATGTGTCACAACTCAGGAAATGCTTAAAGACCCCAGATGAACCAATATCACATGATGAGCTCGAGTTACAACCAGACTTGACATACATCGAGAAGCCAGCCAAGATTCTCGAGGAAAGCTGGAAACAACTCAGAAATAAAGCGATCAAGTATTGCAAGATACAATGGAAGCATCATCCCGAGAGGGAGGCTACCTGGGAAAAGGAAGAAGACTTGAGGAAAACATACCCCGAACTCTTCAGGTATTACAACCACAACTTCGGGACGAAGTTTTCTTTAAGGGGGAAAGGCTGTAATGTCCCAGGTTTAGAGACGATCGAGGGGTAGATTTTAGAAAGGGATGTGCATTGCATAGTAAATTCGGGGAAATTTCGCGCTTTTAAACAAAAGCTGCATCGAAGGGGGACAAGTTTCTCTCTCGACACCTTACGGGGTTAGGGTTTCGAGAGTGCGACAAACTTGCAACTCACTCCACTAGTTTAGGGTTTTGAGAAGAGAGGGGAGAGTTTGCATGATTGAATTCTAAATAAAGTGACATGGTTGAATTCAAACCAATGATGAATTTGAATTTCAAATTCAAATATTAAATAATTACCCCAAATATTGAATTGTGAGGAAATTCATTAAGTAAAATATAAATTATAAACAATATAAGCAATTAAAGTAAAGTAAAGCTCATTAGAGAAAACTTTGAGCTTTATTGATTAACACACAAGATACATTGTCTTTACAATATTCATAATGGAAATAAATGAATTTTACAACACATTACAAGAATTGGAGAAATTGTAAAATAAAAGAAAATAAAAAGAAAAGTACAAGGAAGGATTCTATCCTAAAAACTACAAGATCATCTTCACTTGATCTTGGATTTGATGATCTCCATATCCATTTTGATCATCATCTTGATTCCCTGCACATAAAAAAAAACAAAGCAACAATTATGCCAAGTGGCATTGCCACTTGGCAGGTTAGAAAGAAAATGGCAACAGAGAGGATATGCTCACAGCTCTGCCGAGCTGATCCTCTCCAAACCAAGTGCAAAGCATCAGGAACACACACACACAGGCAGCTCACACTGCATGTGTGCATGCTCACCAGCACACTCACACAGGGAGAGTCACCAACACTTGCCAGGCAGTGCTGTCGACCAGAGATGCAATGGCTGGCCATATAAATACTTTTCACAGCCAAAACCCTAGTCACTTGTTCAGCCATCGACAAGCAGCAGTGGTAAGTTCACCAAGAACACCAAGAACACTTAGAACAGGAAGAACAACAAGCCACCAGAAACCATCCAGGGACAGTTTCACCAAGGCTCATCATGTGAGCAAATACCAGATGGAGTAAAGCATCACAAGTCACAAGGAGGAGCAGGGCAAGTCAAGCAAACCACCAGAAGCAAAACCTCTACACCAACACCCATTTCTAGGAGCTGGAGTGAGGTATAAACAGATCAACCTGAGCAAAACCCTGGTTTGCTCATAAATAAGCATTTGCATATGTCACAGAAGCCAAAATGGGTAGAATACCCAGATTGTATCATCATCTGGCTACCAAGTCAGTTGGTGCAAGCAAAAATGGGTGAAGCCAATAGGAAATCACCAAGGGAACACTGGCTAGACCAAAACAGTGGCATAACCAAGGCAATCCAGCAAGGAAATGATCCTATCTATTCAACCAAAGTCACCTAGCACCTAAAACCTAGCACACCATCGGATAGATAGACAATATGTGTCTATTCTTGTTTGTCAACATCAAAGAACACTGGAAATCCAACAAGGAATTACCCAAGTGATGCATTCACTAAGCCATAGCAAGCCAACAAGGGTGGGAGCTACCTAAACGAGCAATGAATTGTTGTCAAGGTCACCTCAACCACTGAACCAGCCCAAACTAATAAGCCATGCACAGTTATCATCACCCAGATGGGTTCAAAAGGAGGGCTAGGGTACCCAACCAAGTGGTGGCATCCATCTAGCCCTGCCAAACTCAATGAAATGATCATTACTGCAAGCAGTTCACATCACTTATCCATTTTAGTAAATCCAGGTAATACGGATAAGTGAATCATATAAGTAATCAAAGCACCGAGCCTTGCAGCTGATCCAATGGATCATTGCAAGCATCGACAACTGCTTGAGCAAGCAAAAGCATGCATCGAGTACAGATTTTGGTGTCACACGGACACAAAGATGAGCGAGAAGAGAGGCACGAGTCATAACACGACGAGCTTTTACAAGCAAGCGATGATCATATGATCATCGAAGCTTGCTAGAGCATGCTAAGACATGCTAGAGCCAAGCCTAGCAACCACACATTTAACCAGATCAACTATATAGCCACATCTCATAAATAATTGCATCACAGATAAGTAAATAAATTAAATACAATTGTATCCGAAGCACACCATTAAGGGATGGTGTTATTTAGTCAACAGCCATGCTCAATTGAGCATTTCCAAGATTCACAGCCCTATACACATCACACCCGTGGCACTGGCACTTGCATAATGCAAGGATCATGCATCATGATCAAGCCAGGGGCAAGGAAATGCACACACAGGAGAGGCAGGATCCATATAGCAACAGCAGGAACAATTTAATAGAGCATAAGCATCACAATTTTCTCTTGAGCAAGAGCTCAAGAGTTACAACAGCAAGATATAGGGAAGAGCAGCACACACAGAAGCAGCATATGCACAACAGCAGCATACGCATGGCAGCAGCATATCACATCAGCTAGGATCCATGGCAACAGCGGAGAGCACAGCAGCATACACGCATTCACAGCAAGCACAGCAGCGAGAGCACATAGGTGTAGAAGCAGCAGCACAATCGGGTGGATGCCGGGGCATCCGAGAGGAAGGAGAAGAGGTAGAACAGGTAGCAGAGGAGAAGGAGGAGCACATACCGGGGAAGAGGTGGTCGACACGACCACGGCGGCCACGTCGGCGCACGCCAGGGCACACGACGGCACCAGGCCTGGCCAAGCCAAGCCACGGCAACCACCACAGCACCCCAGCGCAGCACCACGCGCCCAGGGGAGTGCCAGGAGGAAGGTCCACGGCATCTCCAACGCGCGGTGGCGGCGGACGCCACAAGCCAGGCGCACGGGAGAGTCGATGGCGAGCGAACGAGGACGCAAGCGTCAGATCGACGCGAACCACCATGTCCGCCGTCGAGAGGCGGTCCAGATCCGCACCATCTCGTCGCCGGCGATGGCCGGAGACGGCCAGATTAAAGCGGCGACGGCGGAGGCGATTTCGGCGTCGCGGGAGCCGAAAGGGGAATTAGGGTTAGGACACAGCGAGAAGACGACGCGACTGGGTCGGTTGGACCGAGCCCAGTGGGCTGGTCCAACCTAACCAGCTCGGCCGCCTGACAGGTGGGCCCGAGGGGTATTTTGGACATTTCCAAAATACCCATTTAAATGAGAATTTTCAAGAATTTTATAAAATAAAATACAGCTCTAAAAAAATAAGTAAAAATATGAAAATTAATCAGCATAAAATTCTCTATCTAAATAAAATATCAAAGAGAATTTTTGAAGACAAAGCAGAATAAGTCTTAATTTGATGATTTAAATAATGATTTAAATCACACATATTATTTTCAATAATGAAAATAAGTCCATTAATGCATTTGGACTTTAAAAACACCTTGACAACATTTCAAGGTTGTATTTTACTTTAAATCAAGTATCCCTAAATTACTCTTAGTATTAACCTCTTACATGAAATAATAACGACATCGGAAGGGGGGAACAAACCCTAAAAATGGAATCATGCATAATTGCCTCTTTAACCATTGCCCTTATCGGACAATGATGCTATTTTTCAGAAACAGAGGACAAGGGTCAGTCCACACCTTCCAACTGCAAAACTTTGCAGTGTTCAGGCAAGTTCATCACTTGCTCATGTCATTTGAGTATTTCTATCAAATTACTTGCAAAGTACTATGGTTATCACTATTGCATAAAAATCAAAACCACTACTTTCATAACTATGAATATGACTATGTGGTGGGCAATGGAACCATGGATTGTGTTGATATGGTGGAGGTTCCATTGCAAAGGTTAATATCCATCTAGGATTAAACAACAAATGTCGCCAAGTGATTCTTGTGCCGTAATACCCGTGTTAACCATAAGATCCGGAGTGGGACGGAGTAGTCAAAAGTGTTTCCACCTCTCGTACATCAACGGATGCGCTTTACCGTGGACACTTGTACCCAGGTTGGGCAAGCGGTGGGGTGGGGGATCCCATTCTAATTCCCCACGGTAAGTGGTCTATGATGGGTTGCGGCCTACTCGGCGAAGGAGTTTGGTTAACGAGTCCCAAACCGTTGTCGTGGTCGGGGTCCATCCTTAATTGGTAATAAGAGGACCGACGAGGACCCGTGGTCGGGGTATGCAACAAAGGGTGGGTGTGCGAGGCAGCGGAGGAACATGATTGGCTAGACCTTATACCGGGCCTCACACCGAAGGAAGTGTGGACGGGAAAGCTGCCCGGTTGGCACCAAGGTTAAGATCTCTTATGGGTAAAGCAACACACCTCTGCAGAGTGTAAAGAACCGTGACCTGTCACTCCCTGTTCCGGGATAAGGAACTGCGAACGCGGCCGGAAAGGAGCTCCATGAAGTTCTAGTAAACCGGTGAAGGCTGACGGACATAGCTCTTTGAAATAAAATCAATCTCTTGAAGAAATGTTTATCAAAACTTGCATTGGTATTAGACTTTCTGGTCTAATATCGTAGCTAGTGCATTAAACACCTCTTACCTATAATGAACTTGTTGAGTACGCTCGTACTCATACCACTCTTAAATCCCATGCTTAGATTGTCTGAATCGTCTGGAGGAGGACTACGACAACAATGAAGGAGCCGAGATCATCGGCTACGAGGAACCAGACCTCTCAGGAGGTGTTGAAGGCGTAGACTACATCATCGTCTACGGATCCGGGGAGGCTTCCGGAGGAGAACAAGCCTAGAGATATCCGATAGTAGTAGTAATCGAGCAGCCCGAACTCTTAGTATTTAGCTACTCGAGGAAATAAATGTTTAGTTTAATGCGACTCTTATATTGTAAATTAAGTTGGGTTCGCCTCGAACCCAGGAGTATTCCTCTCAGGACCCAAGAGGAGCTCCAAGATGACATGTGTATGATAGTTGTAATAATCAATGAATGAGTTATGGACCCTGCTATGTTCTGTTGTACTACTCTGAGGGATGTAATATTTGCGGAATGGTACTTCGTGAATGTTATATCAACGACTGGCATACTACAACATGCAGTGGTATGCAGGGTCACCACACGACGGCGGCTTGTACCATAGCTTCATACTCATCTTCATCGAGCGTCTCTCTGTCACCATTCTCCATGGTGATCATGACCTTGGTATTCTTGCACTCGAAAGATTTGTGACCTTGGGTGCCACACTTGAAGCAAGTGACATTAGAGGGTCCCGTAGAGGCTTTAGAGGAGGCGGTAGAGGACACCGTTTGCTTCATGCGACTTTGGATAGTCGATTGCTTGGATGGTGTAGAAGAGGCGGTAGGCTTGACACTTGTTGTAGGTGTCGTTGTCGCGAGCTTGGAGGCGAAGTATGACTTGGACTTGGAGTACTTGATGTCCTCACTCACTTGGCGCTCGGCCTTGGAGGCTTGGTGGACCAACTCAACCATGTTGGAGTAAGGTTGGAACTCCACAATTCGCTTGATGGGATAGTTGAGGCCATTGAAGAAGCGAGCGATGGTTTGTTGCTCGGATTCTTGGATGTTGGCTCTCATCATAGTCAACTCCATCTCCTTGAAGAACTCCTCGACGGTCTTGGTACCTTGCTTCAACTTTTGGAGCTTGTTGAAGAGGTCGGTCTCGTAGTGGGTTGGTACAAAGCGAGCTTGCATCTCTTCCTTCATCTCTTCCCAAGTGTCAATTGGAGGTTCACCCTTTTCTTCCCTTAGGGTGAGGACTTGCTCCCACCAAGTATTTGCATAATCCTCAAACTCAAGAGACGCCATGGCCACTTTCTTGGCACCGGAGTAGTTGTGGATGCGGAATATCTTGTCAACCTTGAGTGCCCATGAGAGGTAGGCCTCGGCATCTTCTTCACCCTTGAACTTGGGCATGGTGAACTTGAGCCTTCCAAACATGTTCTCTTCATCCTCCAAGTTTCTTCGGCGAGGACGGACGCCTTCATCTCTTGCGGCTTGAGGTGGTATAGGAGGTCTTCCGCGACCAACCATAGCATTGGGTTGGCGTTGAAGTTGGACACTAGCTTCACTTTGTTCACGATGATGATGTTGTTGAAGATCTTGACGAGGTGGTTGACGACGCCCAAAGATGGCCCTCTCATCTTGATCATGTTGCGGGTCTCCTCTTCCACGTTGGTCATGGCGAGGATGATTGCGAAGATCACGCCTCGGTTGTTCTTGATGTCCATGGCCTTGAGCATCACCATGTGGCTCCATGTTGTGGAAGACGTTGTCGTGGGGATGGCCGTCACGCCCATGGTGGGCATGGCGATCCGGTTGAGGACGATCTTGTGGAGGTCGTTCATGTGGACGAGCATGGCGATGGATTTCTCCTCGCCTAGAGTTGGAGCGAGAGTCTTCATGACGAGCATGTGAGCGATGAGGTCGATGATGGTCTTCATGCCTTGAGGAGGAGCTTGAGGACGAACGGTGACCATGAGAGTAGTAATCTTGTGACGAGCTTGATGATGAAGAAGTAGAGCGGTGTCGGTGATGACGACCCAAGTTGGTGATGGCGCGCTCGAGGCTATCCATGCGCCGCTCCATGTTCGCATCATTGGCCGCCATTTGGCCATTCAAGTTGTCCGTAGCTTCGCGAAGGAGAGCCAAGTCTTGGTTCACAACGGAGAAGTTGTGTGCCACTTCATCGTATTGCTCATCGATGCGTGTCTCGAAGAGTGTGAGTTGCTCCTTGAACTCTTGTCGTTGCGTCCATAGGTTGTGTTGAGTAGCCAACCTCTCGGTGTTGCGGAGGACTTCTCCATCCCTTGCATCATCTCCGCTCCTATCCATGATGTAAAGACAAGAACTATGTTGTGTATGTTAGTGGAAGGAGACTACCTCGCACTCTTACCAAGGTAAGATAGTATTGAGGCAATCCACCAAGCCGAAAGCAAGATCAAGTGTATCGGGAACACACGCAAAACCACACGCAAAAGCTAGCAAATATGGTGTTAGGCGAGTGTTGTGGAAAGCCAAAAGACAAATCCAAGATCGAGTATGTTGTCAAAAGTGGGTGAGGTCCAAAAATCCAAATGTCAATGTGAAGATCACTATAAACACGGAAAAGTTGTGGAACACACACACGAGATAAGCGGGGTTAGTGCAACCAAAAGTGAGCGGAAAAGTGTATGTACGGATGCTCGGTGTCACACTAACACAAGGAGAGGCAAAGCTTTGGTTGCAAAAGGAGAGACAACTAGATTCACACGCGGCCTCTCTTCTCGTATCTCTCTTTGCTTAAAAGCTTTTTCTCTTTTGTATATGGTGGCACTTGCACTCGTTTGTATCTTTGGTGGCACTTGGACACTTTTGTATGTATGGATGTATGGTGCTACTCGCACTCTTTTTGTGTTTTTGGGGCTTTTTCACGCACTATGTTAGCGTTAGCCTCGCTTTTGCTATCTTGCCACACGAGTGTTTGCTTGGATGCCTTACTCAACGCGACACACACACCTCACAATGCGGGGCCACGTGCAATGTCTCGCAACACTAGACAAGCAATGCTCGATGGGATAGATCGCAAAAGGAAGAGGGGTTACAAGGTGAAAGCTGCAAGTTATACCTGCGATGGTGGTGGTGGTGGTGGTGGTGGAGATCGCCGGAAGTCGAGCTCGAAGGAGGGCGCGAAGATGCGCCCGGTCTGGGGCCCGGTTGGACCGGATCCTGGACCGGCCTGTCCGGTTGCCGCCCGGTCGACCGGGTTCTGGGCTGGCTCGTCCGGTCGTAGGCCCGGTTGACCGGGTCCGAAACCGGGTTTCACGATTTGGAGCTTTCTCTCTCCTGTTCTTCCCCAAACCAAAACCAAATCGACCAAAACGAAGGGAAACGATGGAATTGGAGGCTCAAAGTTGGGGAAATAGTAGATCAAGCACAACAACACCAGATCCACGGACCAAAACCACTCAAAACGCAACCAAATCACAGATCGGTCAAGAGGCAATTTGGGGCTATTTTTGGGGATTTTTTGGAAAATTTTCTAGAAACGAAATCGGGTGGGTGGAGGGTCAAATCCGCGGTAACCAAGAGCTGCTGATACCATATGATGAGGTCTAAGACCCCGTGTGTGGCCCGATCTCGCGGATTGACTTCGAAACCAAGGGGAGAGATGGGAGAACGCGAGGAACACGAAGAACACGACGAACACGAGGAACTCCGAGACTCACGCACGCACACCAACCCGATACACCCGATGCTTACCTCCGTGGCTCGATGGACCACGCCAATAGAATCTCCGAGGAAGAGGCACGTGGCAGAATTCCCGGAGAGAGATTGGGGTTGGAGAGGAAGAGCTTGGTGAGAGAGAGAGAGTAACTAGTACTAGAATCTCCTTCAACAAGATCAAAGTCAACAACCAAGGTGCCTTGATTACAGAGGGATGATACCCAAGGGAGACTAAGCTCAAAGGTAGGTTTGAGTTCAAAACAAGTCTAAGGGGTAAAGGGGACGTCCAGGGTACTTATATAGAGATACAAGACGACACGGGCCGAAAAGGTACAAGTGAAACCGGTTCGGGCCGAAGAGGCATCTTTAGTCGGGCAGGCCGGTCAGGAGGCCGGTCAGACCGGACCTGGGACCGGATAGGCCGGTCGCCGACCGGGCCCTGGACCGGGCTGCAACCGGGCGGGGTGCCGGGGTTACTGGATGGCGCCCGGATGGCACCGGTTGAGAGGCCGGTCTGGGACCGGATGGCCCGGTCAGGAGGCCGGTCAACCGGATTCTGGACCGGCCGACCATCTTCTCTTCCTTGCGTTCTTCGGTCGACTTCCGGTCCAACTCCATGTCCATCTTCATGACCAGCTGCTCCTCTCCTCCTCTTGACCATGGCATGTCCTCCTCTCCGGTGTCTTGATGCGCCTTGTACCTAATGACACATAGCACATCGGCATGAGGTAGCATTCCATCCAAAGGGGTATCAAGATCAAGGGTGGTGAGGAGCGAGTTCACCTTATCATGTAGCGCTTTAATTCGGGCCCGAGTCATCGGTCCACTTGGGGGACTCGTTGGTCTTGATGTAGTGTCGTCGGTGAGCGGGGCTACATCAACTCCAGCCAAGGTGAAGCTCATGGTGGACAACAAGTCAGCAATTGCGCTGAGCAAGAACCCGGTGCATCACGATCAGAACAAACACATACATACGAAGTTCCACTATATTCGTGAGTGCATCGAAGAATGCAAGATTGATGTTATGCATGTTCGCACTGATGGCAGCTCGCAGACATCTTCACCAAGGCGCTGGGCAAGATCAAATTCGTGAAGATGAGATAGAAGCTTGGCGTGTGGATTTGGCATGATGGCAACAAGTTTGAGAGGGTGAATGTTAGCCTAAACAATCTTGTTGGTTAATCAGTGCAAGCTAGCACATACATGCGCATGAGCATGGAGTGTGAAGAACGTGTGGGCATGGAGTGTGAAGAACGTGTGTCTTCACAGCATGAGGCGGTCAAGTATTTCAGCTTAGTGCAGACCATAGCAACACTAGTGAGGAATAGTATGATAGGATAGAGGTGGCTTGACTTCAGCATATTTTATTATTTTTACACTATTAGCTAGTACCTACCGTAGCACTTTGTAGTAGTATAAATACCCCCCTGTACCAGTTCAAAGCAATACAATAAGAGCATTTAGCTCCAACTCTCTCTCTCCTGTGAACTCTACTTCACTCAGCTTGTGTGCGCGTGTGTTTCCTGTCTAGCAACAACAACTGGTATCAGAGCTATTTGGTGTACGATCTAAGGCTTTGTAGTCGTCCGGCGTTTGATCCAAGGGCTTCTTAACCACCAATCTACCGTTATGGGATACGGGATCACCCTATAAGATGAAATCTTCGAAGATCCACAAGAGTTTGATTTAAGGTCGTGAAAAATTCGTGGGATGCAGACTTCTCCGAGCAAGGTTACACTAGAATTGAGAGGGGAAACAACATTCGTAGACTGGTTTATGGGAGTCAACAAATGCGTAGCCTGGTTACGCGCGCCGAGCCATAACCAGGTGTATCTGAGTTCGGGTCTGTTGCTCGTGGCCCAGACTGCAGAGGTACTGAGAGAGCGCATGTACATGCATGTATACATGAGATTGCAATTTGTAAACCACCTTGTAACGGAGACATTGATGCGACCGGTATTTGGGCAAAACCCAAAGGCTAAATGTTAATCTCACAAGAATATGCTGAACCGATGCCTGATTCGCTGCAGGCCGCTCGTTATTCAATCGTGCCGGCCGTTGTATTTCCGGTCTCTTTTTTAAAGGGAAGGCTTTGCAGCCCAGCTTAAAATTAATTTCCGGTCTCTTCACTTGCTCGCCCACGCCGCAGGGCCATCATCGTCGTCCAGAGCATTTCAATACGCACGACCGACCTACCACCCTGCGAGTGAGTGAGCGCGAGGCCATGGCGGGGGAGGCGTACATGCGGCAGCTCCGCGCGCACCCGCTCCTCACCAAGGCAGTCACCTCCGGCGTGCTCGCCGGATGCAGCGATGCCATCGCCCAGAAGATCGCCGGCGCTAGGAAGCTCCAGCTTAGGAGGCTCCTCGTCATAACGGTACCTGCTACGGCTACTACCAGCTTGTTCGCTCTACCGGCTTAATTTCTAGCTTACTTTAGTTTACGGCTCGATCCATGCCATAGCAGTAGAGGACCTAGGGTTATTTGCACGGATCAAGGTTAACCAACATACAAATCTTGTATTTTCAGTTAACAGAAATGTACTTACTTACGCAAAGTTCAGATATGTTCGGAAACAAGAATCACAGAAAAACTGGCAGGGAATAAAATTACGACAAAATTTTGACTGTTTTTGAAATATAAATTCATCGAAAGTTTTGGAGTAGAATCTCACGAAAAATATAATTTGGTTAAAAATATTTAAACCTGATGAAATTGAGATGAGATAAATCCGATGTTTAAAAAATGCAGTGTTTGGGCGCGATTTTTAATTTTTTTCATTCTTTTCACAAATATCATATGTTTTTGTTTTTTTCAAAATATTACACCGTTGGACCAGCCTAACCCGTCTAGTACCTTTCGGGCTAGACGAACCCGACCGGTCTAGATTCGTTGACCCCCCTCATGTGACAGAACACACTGTTGTCCACCTTTCAGGTTACTCTACCCAACAAGTCACATTTCGGTTTCCTTTATTGCGAGCAGTTCTTTTTGGGGTTCCCGAACCCAACGGTGTAATATTTATGAATAAAAATTCATAACGTGTAATATTTTTGAAATTAAAGAACAAAGATAGAAAACAATTTGCGTGTTCAGGTGGGTCTTGAAATTTTGTTCAAACCAATATTCAAATCCCCAAACTCCAGCCCCATTGTCAATATACGTTTTGTGATTTTTTTTAAATGCAAAAAAGTCAGACGTGCAAATGTGCTAGTATATTACAAGCACTTGAAAGAAATCATACAAAAGTACGGAAACCCCAAATGGATCCCCAGCTCCATGGAGCCCTTTTTTCAAAATTTGAAAAGAACATTTTGAAGTTGTTTTTAATGTTGTACTTTAGCAACATCCAAAATCCTAGATGTAGGTAATGTTGTATATTAGGAACATGCAAAATCTCAACTCAAAATACCTTATATTCGGAGCTACACAAAAATGACGAAATATGATAGATTTTGAGAGGTTTGAAATTTTGAATTGTTCAGTACTTTAGATGTCAGATTTGTTATTTCTATGTATCCCCAAATATAAGAAATTTTGAGTTGAGATTTTTCACGTTGGCAAAGTACAACATTATGAACATCTAGGAATTTGTATTCATATTTGTTTTGATTTTTTTTTCAAAAGGGCCCCATGGAGCCTGAGCTCCATTTGTCCACACCCAACAAAAGTATTATGACTTTGTCATACTAATCCTTCTCTTGTCTTCTTTAATACATAAAATTTCATATTTTGCACAAAATTTAGCAGGAGTTCGTGTCACAGAACAAAGTGCATCCATGCATAAAACAAGCAATATTTATAAACTGCAACGTGTATATTATATGCAAATTATGCATTCATATGCAAGTTCACCTCCTGGTTTGCTAGAAGACTAGTCTATGTCTGAATTTTAGTTGAATACATACAAAGGACTTAAGCAACTCTTCTTCTTCTTTTGATACAATCAGTTTTGTCTTGTTTAATTGTTAACTTATCTACATTGACATTGTAATTGGCAAACAAATTAACAGCTCTATGGGTTTGCGTACGCGGGGCCATTCGGTCATTTCTTCCACAAGCTTATGGACAGGATTTTCAAGGGGAAGAAAGGAAGAGAAACTGCAGCCAATAAGGCAACTGTCTTGTATCTTTGCATTTGTCATGAATAATGCTGATCTTATGAAGCTCAATTATTTACCTGGTACATCTTGCACTATACATGCAGGTCATAGTGGAGCAACTAACTGCATCACCACTAAACAACTTGTTGTTCATGATATATTACGGGTTGGTAGTCGAAGGTATTCATTGCGATATGCTATCCAATATATATGCGTCACCTACATATACGTTACTGTTCAAACTATCCTTCCTCTGTAACTACTACATATAAAGAGTTCTTTTTTCATCTGTATGTACCAGCATCAGATGAAATAATATATATATAATTTCAGGGAGGCCGTCTGAGCAAGTGAAGAGCAAGATAAAGAAGGAGTACGCCAACATCCAGTTGACCTCATGGAAGGTACTACTACTGCCTTCTGTTCATCACTTAATTTTTGTATTTGTTTTCTGTCAAATATATTGTTCAGTCTGTTTTCTGCTCAGCTAAACAAAATACAATGCAAATACTATATAGTACTAAGTACTAACATATATATACCACAATTTCCGTGCAGTTGCGACCAATCGTTAGCTGGATCAACTACGAGTACGTGCCACTCCAGCACCGAGTTCTCTTCGCCAGCTCCGTCGCATCATGCTGGTGAGTTCAATCTGTCCGTGGATATTTGGCGAATTTTAACTGCCGGTAATGTTTGATGCAATCACTGAGCTAGTTTGGATTTACAACAATTGCAGGGCAGTGTTTCTGAACCTGAAAGCAGCAAGATCATCCTCGTTGCCGGCCACTAGCAAGAATGCATAAAGGAGGAAGAGCTACTCTGGTACGGTGCAGTAGCGCTGCAATATATATCGTGGCTTAGCCACTAGTGTTTCGATCATTTTGTTTCCTTTCATCACTTGATATGTATGTGAACCACTTGGCTTCAAAAACATTCTTGATTCCAACTTTCACGAGGAGAGGACAGCAGCTGTCTCAAAACTCCACCATCCATGCATGATGCATCCACGCGGGGAATATATGCTTACAGCTTACCCAGCCAGTTTTTCAGTAAAAAGTAGCAAGATGAAATATCCTGATAACCAAAAAGAGAGAATATATACGAAAGGCAAATTAGGTCCACCGGTGTGATTTTTTCTTTGCCTGCTCGGTTTCGATTCGATTCCGTGGCGATGGCTTGCACTCATTCATCCACTGATCGATGCTTATCAGTTATCACCATCAGTAAAAATTACAAAGTTTCAGCCATCCCTTTTGGTCCTTTTGAAGAAAAGAATTTGCCTTTCCGATCAACGTCTCTTGCTTGCTTCCACCATAGCAACGATCAAGATAAGAACAAAAGGATGCAAAAAACAATTGACTATGAACAGCAAAGAGAATATAAAAAATATCTTGGAGATATATACTACAGCACAGCAGCAAATATTTGGCCTTGGGAATTTTACTAATATGTACATATATTAGTTCACCGATTCAGCTATGCACAATGGCATGAGCATCATCCAGTCACAGGTCTTGCAGCCCTCCACCTTCAGCTTCAGGGGAGTTATAGTATAGGTAATTGTTATTACACATCCACACGTACGGCACAAAACTAAGCACCAGGTAAACCAAAATTAGCACAGCTAAACGCGTACATTAACCTTAATTAGCTCCGTGATCACGGAGCAAGGAACTCCGGCGTGTCAGAAGGACAGGAGGAGGTCGTCGTCGGGCTGGGCTGCGTCGGCAGCAGCGGTGGCGATGGCCGGCTGGGAAAGCATGTGCACGACCTCGCGCATGGTGGGCCGGGCAGTGCTAGCCTCCTCGACGCACGCGGTGGCCACGTCGTAGAGGCCCACAAGAAGCGGCACAGGCTCGGGGGACAGGCGGCGATCGGCAACGGCGAGGACGGCTGCGGCGGTGTCGGGGAGCTCCGCGGTGACCTTGCGGACCCAGTGCACGATGTCGACACCGTCACCGAAGCTTCCAACGGGGCGGCGCCCCGTGATGAGCTCCAGCAGCACCACGCCGAAGCTGTACACGTCGCTCTTCTCGTCCACCCGCAACGTGTACGCGTACTCTGCCACGTCAGATGGCAAATTCATTAGTCAGACAGAACTATATATACATTCTACTAATCATGCTAGTGTGAGGCAGTTGATATAATCAGACACACAAAACTATCTGGAATGCTGACCAATGGGTCCAAGATAGATATCCCCATCAGTAATCAGGGCAGAAGCACATAATCAGGCAGATAAAAACTATCTGGATTGATTGCACTGGGTCCAGGATATCCACGTTCTTAAATGCAAGAGGAAATCTCTGTCCTGTCTCTTGTTGGCATATGTTAAACACAGATGGCAACAAGATCTTCCAAGAAACAGGGGCAGGACAAATAGACAACCCTAACAGCCACCACTAATCACTGTCCTGTCTCAAAACTTTGTCCTGTCTCTAGTTGACCTTTGCACATGGCAACAAGAACAGAGCCGGTGTGGGTGCAGACAGTACATGTACTGAAAAACTAGGCTAAAATCCAAGAACAAGAAAGTACAGGTGGGTCAGTGGAGTGTGCAGTTCAGTTGGCCTTCAGATAGAATCTGTTGGATGAAATTTGGAGTAAAAGTTCTTGGTAATTTCTAGTACTATGATGCCACAAGTTTTGAATCGACACTGTTCTTCAATTAGATTTTGCTATCCAGGGTGTGAATTTGCTATCCAGGGTGCGGACATGCATCATTGGTTAATCAGACAGGATTATAGCTCTAATAATCACGATTAAGTGAAGCAGAAGCATATAACCATCCAGAGGCAAAAACTATCTGAATTGCTCACCAAGGGTCCAAGATAAATCTCCATCATTAAGTGCAAAAGGAGATCTTTGTCCTGTCTTTAGTTGAGAGGACACAGGGCAGTTAACAACAAGATCTTCCAGATTGAGACAAATTTATTAGTAGTCCATAGTACTATGCTAGGATCCAAGAGACAAGTTCAGGAGACAAAAAGACACTGACAGCAGCCACTAATCCCCAGCTCAAATTTTTGTCCTCTCTCTGGTTGACTCTTGAACATGGCAACAAGATTCACAGGGCCGGTGTGGGTTTCAGATAGTACTGAAAAACTAAGCTAAAATCCAAGAGCAAGAAAGTACAGGTTGCAGGTCAGGTAGGGTCTTTGGGGTGTGCATTTCAGATAAAATGTGTTGGTTGAAATTTGTTTTATAAGATTCAGATTAGAACCAAGAAAAATTTGTTCTTTAACTAGAATTTGCCATAACTCTGAATCAACAACTCTGTTCCTCAATTAGATTTTGCTATCCAGGGTGTGAATTTGTGGAAGAGTGATTCAGTAGTAACAGATTTTGCTATCGAGGATGTGAATTTGTCGAATACCTGGCGCGATGTAGCCGTAGGAGCCGGCGATGGCGGACATGCACTCGGAGGCGCCGCCGGTGGCACCTCCGCCGCCGCCGAGGAACTTGGCGAGTCCGAAGTCGGCGACGTGTGCCTCGAAGGCGGAGTCGAGGAGGATGTTGTTGGACTTGACGTCGCGGTGGATGATCCTGGGCGCGCAGTCATGGTGGAGGTAGCATAGCCCGCGCGCGGCCTCGAGCGCGACCCTGGCGCGGGCCTCCCAGCCGAGGTGGCCGCCCTTGCCGCCGTGGAGCATCTCCCCGAGCGAGCCGTTGGGCATGTACTCGTAGAGCAGCAGGTTGGTCTCGCGGTTGGAGACGAAGCCGAGGAGGCGCACGATGTTGCGGTGCCGGATCCGGCCCAGCGTGCCCACCTCCGCCGAGAAGCCCCGGTCGCCGCCGACGCCGCGGCCGACGAGGCGCTTGATGGCCAGCTCGGCGCCGGCGTGGGTGACGCCGTGGTAGACGATGCCCGCGCCGCCCTTGCCGATGATGTTGTCCTCCTTGAGGCACTCGACCACGTCGTCGGCGGAGAAGTCCAGCTTCTGGAACACCGTCATCTTCCAGGCGCCAGAACGGCGCCGCGCCGCCTCGCGCCACGCCTCGCAGCCTTTGCGACCGCCGAGGAACGCCGCCACGAGGGCGGCCAGCACGGCCGCGAGGCACACCAGCATCTTCTTGGAGTCCCAGCGGCGGAGGGACATGAGGCCAGCACCAGCGCCGGAGCCGAGGCCGTCGCCGCAGGCGAGCGCGTCGTCGGCGGCGGCGAGCGGCCCGCCGCAGAGGCCGGGGTTGCCGACGAAGGAGCTCTCGTTGAACACCAGGAACTGGCCCTGCATGGGCACGGCGCCGGAGAGCGCGTTGTAGGAGACGTCGAGCGTGGTGAGGCTGGTCATGTTGGACATGCCCGGCGGGAGCTCGCCCGAGAGCGCGTTGCGCGACACGTTGAGCGTGCAGAGGACCTTGAGCGAGGTGACGGCCCCCGGGATCTCCCCCGTGAGGCGGTTGCGGCTGGCGTCGACGGCGGCGAGCGCCGCGCAGCGCGTGAGCTCCGGCGGGATGGCGCCCGTGAGCGCGTTGCCGCTGACGTTGAGCCGCGACAGGTTCCGCAGCCGGCCGAGCTCCGCCGGGAGCGCGCCCGAGAAGTTGTTGCACTCGAGCGACAGCGTCTGCAGCGCCGGCAGGTTGCCGATGGCGGCTGGGATGCGGCCCCCGATCATGTTGTTGCCGAGGAGCAGCATCCCGATCTTGTTCCCGCCGATGACGTCGGGCAGCGTGCCGGAGAGCAGGTTGTCGGTGAGCTCCAGCATGTTGGCCTGCGGCAGGTCGAAGAGGCCCGGCGGCACGGGCCCGCTGAGGAAGTTCTTGCTGAGGCGGACGCGCGTGAGGGTCTTGCACCCGCCGAGGGACGCCGGGATGGGGCCGAAGAAGCCGTTGTCCATGAGCACGAGCGTCTCGAGCCTGTGCCCGTCGCAGAGCCCCTCCGGCACCGGGCCGGTGAGGTGGTTGGTGGTGACGTCGAGCGTTTTCAGACGCCCGTTTTTCCCGAGCGCCGCGGGGAGCGCGCCGGTGAGGTTGTTCTCCCAGAGCTGCAGCACCTCGAGCTGCGGCAGGTCACCGATAAACGCCGGGATGCCGCCGCGGAGGTGGTTGCGGAAGAGGTTGAGGAGTTTGAGGCTGGTGAGCTTGGCGAGGGAGGCGGGGATCTCGCCGCCGAGGTCGTTGACGGAGAGGTCGAGCGACTGCATGCTGCGGAGGTCGCCGAGCTCGGGCGGGATGTCGCCGGAGAGCCGGTTCCAGAGGAGGAAGAGGGTGTCGAGGTTTTGGAGGAGGCCGAGCTGCGGCGGGATGGGGCCGGTGAGGTTGCAGCTGCTCATGTCGAGCCGGCGGAGGTTGGTTAGGCGGCCGAGTTCCGGCGGGATGGGGCCGGAGTACTGGTTGTAGTAGCCGAGGTAGAGGTCTTCGAGGAGGGTGAGGCGGGAGAGGGTGGTGGGGATGGCGCCGGAGAGCGCGTTGCCGTTGAGGCCCAGGTAGCGGAGGGAGGCGAGTGCGCCGTAGGTGGAAGGGATCGGGCCGGAGAAGTAGTTGCCGCCGAGCTGGAGGTAGGTTAGGGTCGTGGAGTGGGCGGTGGAGAAGGGCGGGAGCGGGCCGGTGAGGTTGTTGTTGTAGCAGTCGAGGAGGGCGAGGGAGGGGAAGTAGGGGGCGGTGGAGGGGGCGGGGAAGGGGCCGGAGAGGTTGTTGTTGGAGAGGTTGAGGTGGCGGAGGGAGGGCAGGGCGGGGAGGGTGGCGGGGACGTGGCCGGGCAGCGCGCAGGCGGCGATGGTGAGGTTGGTGAGGGAGGTGAGCAGGGCGAGCTCCGGCGGGAGCGTGCCGGCGTGGAGCGGGAGGGCGGTGAGGTTGAGGGAGATGACCCGGGCGGTGGCGGCGTCGCAGGTGACGCCGGTGAAGGCGCAGTGGGCTGGGGAGGTGGCGGTGGGGTTCCAGTCTTGCAGCAGCGTGGGTGTGGCGGCGGGGTTGGGCACCAGGGCGGATTTGAGCTTGCCCAGCGCGTAGATGTCGCGGTCCGGGGACGCCGACGATGAGGCCGACAGAAGGAGGAGGAGGAGGGGGAGGAGGATGGGAGGAGGCATTGCGCCGGCGGCGGCGCTGTCGAGGTGTGTGGAGAGCGAGCAGAGGAGTGGAGTGGAGGCGGGAATAAAAGGGGGAACGGATGTGGTGGAAGAGGGAATGAGAATTTGGAATCGATCCGGTCGAGTCGAGTGGATGTCTCGCAACACCGGCAGTGGCCGAACCGGGTGCCGTTGGGGTCAACGAGGAAAGGCTGTAGTAGTGTGGGGAGTGTCAGTGAGTGAGAGGACGTGGCAGTTAATGCAGGCTGACTAACGGAGGCGTACTGTACTTGTAGCTCCTGCTGCTGCGGCTGCTACGCGTAGTCTGGGTTTGGACGGGACGGGACAAAGGGACGGCCATCATCTGCCTCCGTTGCAGCTGCAGGATGGCTGTAAGGGCATCTCCAGCGCCACGACGTGAGGGCATCTCCAGCGGCGCGACGTAAACGGTTGCTGAGCGATGTTTTCGTCCACCGTGATCGGAAATGCGTCTGGCACTGCTTTCAGCGGGGCGACGTAAAGACCGGGCCGTCCATGGAGACGCAAACTTGACCTAAATATGCGTCTAGGATGCGTCTCTGGCGGACGCTCGGCAGACGCGGAAAGTGTCCGCTCGCGTCTGGTGGAAGTTTCGTCGGGCCCGCCCGGCAGTGACGCAGCGTCGATGCGTCTTCTCCGCCAGTATGCGGCACCGAAGCGTCGCTTCGGCGGTTTGCGGCAGCGTAAATGGTGATGCCTCGCGTGGCGCGCGGCCGTCGCCTACCTCTGCGCACGTAGTAATGGCGATGCCGTCGCCCTGCCTCCGACCCATATATACAGGGGCGCGAGCATCTCATCTCCTCCCCACTAAACCCTAGCCGCCGCTGCCGTAGCGCCGCTTCCTCTCAGCCTGTAGCAGATCCACCATGAGCAGCACCGTACGGGGCCAGGCTGCCGCGCCTCCACCTCCACCTTCACCTCCCACTCCACCTCCTCCGGCCTCGAGTTCCTCCGAGAAGTTCGACTCCTAAGACAGCACTGACCTCCTCCACCCGATCAGGGACGCCGCGGCCCTGGCTGAAGCGGAGAAGGAAGCACAGGAGGAGCTGGCGGGCCACGCGGCGTTGGACACCGAGCTGGAACAGCGCCGACTGGCGGCCGCCGCTGCAGCAGAGGACTCCGACTCGGAGATATCTTGGTCCTCCGATGACCCTGATGCGCCGACAACGGAGGAGAAGGCGGCGGAGCAGCGGGCCCTCTTCGAGTCTTTCGAGACGCTCAAGAACGACGCCGCCAACGCGAGGCTGGAGCAGAGTCTGCAAGAGGACGCGGCGGCGCACCGAGCCATAGCGGCCGCGCGGGAGGCGGCGGAAAACCAGGCGACGGAGCGACGCAACGACGGTGCCGGCCCGTCAGGAAGCAAGTAGTCTAGGCCTATAGATCTACTTTGTATAGTTTTTATGCATTTTTATGTACTAGTTTGAATGTTTTTAACTATGTTGCAATTCAAAAAATGGGTCGCCCCGCTGGGAGCACACCCAGACGCAAACGGACGAGCGGACAAAATATGTCCGCGGGGCGACGCAACGGACGCTCGCGACCACTTTTGGGCGTCCGAAATGCGTCGCGCCGCTGGAGATGCATCTCCAACCGAGCGATCCAAACGAACGTGTTGGGCCGTCCGCTTTGGGCCGTTTGGGTGGCCGAGCGGCCGCGCGGACGGAGCCCCGCGTCCGTTTGGGTCGCGAGGTGCGCCCAACGCGGCAGAATTGGGTCGCGGCGTCGTATGGTGTGTTTTTGCTTGTAAATTCACTACAAACGTCAAATAAATTATAGAAAATAGTTCAAATGCTCAAAATATATTACACAGTACATTGTCCACGTAATCAATGATAAACTATTATTCAAATAAAATGTAAAAACCGAACACTGCTCTGCAGAACCTGTACATCGCTTCCAAGCCGGTAGACTCACTCATGCGCGTGTACTCATCTACGAAATCACCGGCAACGCCATATGCGAGCATCCTCGTTGCCGTGCATTTCTGGTACGAAGAGAGGCCTACCTTGCCAATTGCATCCACTTTCGCGCAGAAGTAGTCGTCGTAGAGCTTGACGCCATCCATTATCCGGCGGAACAACGGTCTGGACATCCGAAAACGACGGCGAAACATGGCCGGCGTGAACAATGCCTTGGGTTGGAAGTGGTCGGTAAAGAGCTGGTCGTGGCCGCATTCTCTTTTGCAGTCCAAGGCGGCCGCGCGCCCCGGCATGGACCCCCGGTGCACGGGGATCTGCGAGACAATGTGCTCGTGGATGATCAGCGCAGCCTCCGTGAAAAATTCGTCGTCGGACTCCTCGTCTGACGACGTGTCGATGAAGTTCTTGAAGAAGTAGTCGTCGTCGCTGTCCACCATGATCTACAGATGAAAAGGGAAATTTTTTAGTACGCCCATTTCATCGAACACCTCGCAGGCGAAGGCCATCCAATGCGTCCGTAGGGACCTGCAGGCCATGGCCGTCTCGGCCGACTTGCGGTCTGGAAATACGGTGCACGAGAGCTCACCTCCGGCGGCAACGATGCACCTGCGAACGGCGGGAGGTCTCGCGACGGTGAGAGGTCAATAACGATGGCGATGGCGTCCTCCGACTCTGCTACGATGCGGCGAAAGCAGCACGGGGCCGCGACCTATGCTTCCGCCCCGCTTGCCGGCGTCTCGACGACGGTGGCCGGCGTCGACGCCGCTCCCAAATCGCCGGTCCTTGGCTGGCGGCGGAGCGGCGGGAGATGTGTGTGAGGGGTTTGTGTTTTTGGAGACAGATAGGCGGGCCAGGGGCGGACAAGGGAAGGACGAGAGCGACCAGCCTTCGGCGTCCGTGGCCACACAAACTCGTCCCTGATTTGGGCCGGGTTTGGGTCGTCCCGGACGCCGCGGCCATCCGTTTTAGGGATGGGTCCGCGCGCTGGGCCGCGTTTTTGTCCGGTTGGACCCATCCGGACGCGCGGGCGCGGGATGGGTCGCCCCGTTGGAGATGCCCTAAGGGCATCTACAGCGGCGCAACGCAATTCGGACGCCCAAATTGTCCGCCGGCGTCCGTTCGCGTCGCCTAGCGGACGCCAAAATGGCCGCCACGGGCGAAATGTCCGTTTGCGTCGAGGGCTACCTCCAGCAGTCCGACGCATTTTGGACATGCAAGTGTTTTTTTGGTGCTACTTATTTTCAATTTTGTTGAATGATCAAGTTTAATCGCATAGATTTATAGCCTAAACAATTAACCGGATACTTCAATCTATATTTAACATACAAAGAAGAACAAATTTAAAAACATATAAACTAAAACTATTTTTTTGCCTTCTTGTTAGAAGGCCCTGCCTCGTCGTCGAAACTCCTGCGCCTCTTGCTTGTCACCTCCTCGTCGGAACTGGAGGACGACGCGCCCGTCGAGGAGTTGAAACTGGAAGAAATGGCGTCTTCATCGTCATCGTCGGTGAACGGACGACGACGCGCCGCCCGCGCTAGCGCCCTTGCCCGGGCCCTGTACTTCTTCCTTGTCGCCGCCTTGTCGTCCGCCGCCTCCTGCGCCTCCAACCGGGCGAAGTTGATGTCAGAGTCCTCCTCCTCCTCCTGGCCCTCCTCCTCGTCCTCGGCATCGCTGGCGGCGCCGCCTCCGTCCTCCTCATGGCCTTCACTGCCATTGCCACCTCTGTCCTCCTCCTCCTCACTCGGCGTGGAGGCAGGGTCGCTGGGCGTGGAGCCCGGATCACTTGGCGTCGCAGGGGATTCCCACCAATGCAGAAATCCGAGCGACTTGCCCTCGCTCTCCGAGTCGGACGGCAGCGTGTAGTCGCTCATGGCGTGCCGGTGTTGGAGAAGAAGAACAAGAGGAGGTTGAACTTGAATTACCGTAGACGCGGGGGTTATAATGTGCGGGGATTAACGGCGGCGCGTATAACGAAGAGGCCGGTGGTTGCTCTTCCGCGGAGGTTCGGCGCTCCATTGCGGCGGTTGATCGGCGCGGTTGCCAGACCGATGTGCGTTGTGAATTCGAGGCCGATCGAACCTGGGTCACTGCCATGAGGACCCGTGGGGAAGCGAGCGGACGCTAGGCGCGACCGCCGAGCGTCCGCAGAGACGCAAACCTGGCGTATATTTGGGCCTGGTTTGCGTCTCCGCGGACGGCCCGGTCACTTTGCGTCGCCCCGCTGGAGGTGGTGCCAGACGCATTTCCGGTCCGCGCGGACGCAAACGGTCGCTCAGCGTCCGTTTGCGTCGCGCCACTGGAGATGCCCTAAGGGCATCTACAGTGGCGCAACGCATTTTAATGTCCGCGAGCATCCGTTTGCGTCGCGCTGCGGACGCTAAAATGACACTTTTTGTCCGCGCGTCCGTTTGCGTCTAGGGGCGACTCCATCGAGGCGACGGATTTATTTTTTTCTGGTTTTTTTCCTCTTCTCCATTTAAACATAGTTCCAAATATTACATATTGAAACATGATTTTACACAAACTAACTCATAGTTTGGAACATGGTTTACACAAACTAACACATAGTTTGAACCATGGTTGACACAAATATAACATTTTAAAAAAAGAAACCAATTGTGTTGATTTCCGTATGTTCGCTGCCAAGAAAGAACATTTGAGGACACACCCAATCACCCAAACTGGAAAATCCAGCGGGAGGAGACGGTGCCCTTGTTGGTTCTACCGAGGAAGAACATCCAGAAACCTCGACTAATGGCTTCGTCTGGCCCGTAGCCAGATTCGCTGCAAAGAAAGAACAATCTAAGTTCTAACTATCGGTGTCCGAGTCATATTCGCATGTGTGGTAGTGCCTGCGGCAGGCTGTGTCGTCGAACACCTTGACGATCATCTCGTCGCCCCCCTCGTAGAGGAAGGTGAGCTGACAGCCGGGCTCGAGCGCGAGGTCACGGGCAAACTTGTCCCACCCCGTGTGCAGGTACATCTTGCCCTGCCCGTCGAACAGGACCTCCACAGTCCAGCGGCAGAAGTTGCAGCTAGCCTCCCGTAGCTGCAACTGCGCCGGCTCGACGCCGTCGACGAACTCGGCGAACTTGTCCGGGAGCCGCTTGATGCCGAGTGGGTCATCATCGATGCGGAGGAGGAACTCGAAGCAGCGCTCCTCCTGCGAGGACGGGGAGGGCGCAGGCGACGACGAGGGTGGGGCCGCTCGCCGGCCACCAGGACCGGCCATGGACTACCTCGCGGGCCTGGATGCGTCGCAGGAACACCTAGGCGGCGCTACGGTCGAGCTTTGTGGCGGCTAGGGTTTCTTTGGAGGAGTGGATGAGGAAGAAGAACGCGCGTCCTCTTTATATAGGCCGGATGCATGCGGTTGCCGCAGGACGCATGGCGTCGCCATTAACGTGGTTGGCGGAGGTGGGCATCCGCTCGGCTGCCGAGGCATCGCCATTAACGTGGCGCAGTGCCGAAGCGACGCAGCGGCGTAGTCGCTGGCGCGTTTGAGAAGACGCATCGACGCAGGGTCGCTGCCAGGCGGGCCCGACGAAACGTCTGCCAGACGCGAGCGGACACTTTCCGGACGTCCGCAGAGATGCATCCGAGGTGCATATTTGGGCCAGGTTTGTGTCTCCGCGGACGGCCCGGTCACTTTGCGTCGCCCATCTGGAGGTGGTGCCAGACGCATTTCCGGTCACGACGGACGAAAACGGTCGCTCAGCGACCGTTTGCGTCGCACCGCTGGAGACGCCCTAATTACTCTATGCCGTAGCTTTCTGATCCATCCTTTTCAATAGAAGTAATTCAAAAACATGAAAATGAGATAACATTTAGTGCAATACTCCCGTGTCGCTCCCGAGTAGGCAACCTAGGAGGAACCCTAGCGCCCTTGGCCTGGATCCCACCTCCACCGTCGCCACTAGAGGTCTTGCTGAGCAAAGCTCGGGCGGTGACAGCGGCGCTGGGGCCTCCTCCTCGCGCGCTTGTGGCACTCTGCCTTGATGGTGGCGACACGTGGCGCGACGGTGATTTGGCGGCGAGGAGCCGCGGAATCCAGGCGGACGTGCGCGACTCGGCAGCGATGGTGGAGGAACGGCCTCCCACCACTACGACCGGGAGCTCTGGTCTCGCTCGCGGCCCATATGGGCATGTTGTTCTTTTCTACTGGCTACATGTTGGTGCGGTGGCGCATCTCGGTGTCAGTCGCTAGGCAGCGTTGTTGTGCCGGCGACCAGCCAGGCGGCGATGGGTAGGACCCTCACCTTCCTGCCCCGTGTGGTGCTGTTCGTGGTGAGACAGTCGTATGCTTCTCATGCTCCCTTAGCAGAGGTGGCAGTGGTGGTCGATGCCCTTCTCCTACGGTGGTGTTCCTCTCCTTTGGACGATGGTCGCTGAAGCAGGCAATTTGCATCATGGGAGAAATCCATGCTCAGCGGTGACCGTAGCTGACCACGGCAGCGCGCATCGTTTCATTCTTGGGGGTGTGTTCATGGCCTAGATCGTGCCTTCCCTCTCCTCGGTTGCCAAGGGACACCATGGTTCGGTCTGCCGGACCAGGCGGTGGCACCATGTTGTCGGCGTCCTCTTGAAGACATCGTCAAGGCCATTTGGGGAGAGGCCGATGCAACAATTGGAGATTGGTGGCAAGGTGAAGCGCTGGCGGTTGGGTGCTACCTAGGGCTTGGTCTTGCGGGGCATAATGTATGACATGGCAGATGCATCGTGGTCGAAATCTTCCCCGAGTATGTCGGGACCCTGCCTCCTTCTCGCTGTCTTTTCTAAGCGCATGAGGGGAGGTATGTTGGTCCGGGTTGCCTTGGAGTCGAAGCCGATATTTGGTGGTGTCTTCCTTGGTTCATGACGCGGTCCTGAAGCCATGTGCTCCATATCTCTCCAGGCCATTCGTGGTTGTATGTTGGGCAAGGCGGGTCGTTTATCATCGGTTTGTAGAGGGTGTGTCTTTTGCCACTCGGCAGTGTATCGTGGTGTTTGTGTGTAGTTGTAGCCTTCTTTGCGTTGAACCGGTTGTTTTATCATTTCTTCTATATGATTGATAAACCTTTCAATGTGTATTCTTGAAAAGAAAAACACGAAAATAGCAATGATAAATTGTTGCTTAAGTTTCGAGTACACAATTTCTAGGTTCAAAATTCACAATTGAACGAGAACAACAAATTATTGAAATAAATGCTATATGCAATACACATTGGACACACATTCAAGCATCTCCGGTGTGTCTTGCACATAACATTGGCTTCAATAATCTGTTCTTGGCACGTGTAACAACCAAAACATATTGTAGTATAAGAAAAACATTAAGAGTATATGGAAATTATTTGGTAATATCATATATACATACTCTAGATTTTTCTTTCTTGATAATACTAGTAATAAACTATAAATCTCTATTGAAATATATTTTAGCATACAATTTAGAGACCGCTCAACTAGTAAGGATATATAGGCACACACTATATCCATGAAAGTATTAGTCGAGAAGACATATGCCTTTTCTTTATTATTTTCCACATCAATGATGATTTTGTTCAAATACCTTTGTAAGGCATAATGCATAAAAACATTGCAATTTTTCATTACTTAATACAATTTAAACAGGAACAACATATTATCTATTAATGTGAATTGATAGAAATGAGATATAAACAAGTAAAAAAGGCTAGTATGATAATATCAAAATGGGCAGACCTATCTGTAGACATTGATCTATCCCCGCTGATGTGCATGCAAAGATGTATGTGGGGCAAAGATGTTTGTGGGGGCTTGAGAATTCCAACGGCGATGGGATAACAGTGCATCTATATTCAGAGCTAGACGTTCCGTACTTTCTACTCCTAACCCCAATGACCTAGAGCCCATCGGTTTCATCTAAAAAAAAGCATGGTTTACCATGGTTCTTGCTAAGCATGAGTGTACAAAACCAGGAACCACATCACATGGCCGTGTTGTTCATTGTTTCTATTGTCCGAGTAGGCGACCTAGGAGGAACCACATCAGAGAAGAACTGAAGTTTTAGTCACTGGAACATGATATTCAAAGTCGGGGAAGGTTACTTGTGTACATTTGTTGAAGAAATCATCCCCAAACATTATTTATCTTTCAGATCCAGCTCTTAATTAACATTGTTGATTTCCTACGGTCTTCGTGTTGATATGTGTGGCGGGCGACACAAATTCAGCTGGATTAGAAGTGTACACGGTGAGGCCATCATGTATGAGCACAGCCCAACCAGGGCAACACAAGCACTTGAAAAATATCTTTCTTGGGCTTCTAAGACTCACGATTAAAAGAAAATTGCACTGCTTCTAATTATATGTAAAACTTTCAATGTATCAAAGCACTCATATTCCCAAGCATTTGTTGTTGAAATGAACCTGTGACTTCTTTCGATAGATCATGTGCGAACTGATTCCTAATTGTATTGGGGAGCAGATCATATTTTGAACTTAGACATCTTGACCTTTTAATTGTATCCGTTCATTACCTGGAGCAACACATGATGGCCTCTACTAGAATCTCCCAGGTGAGGGTGTGTCGTTTGCCACTCGGCAGTGTATCGTGGCGTTTGTGTGTAGTTGTAGCCTTCTTGGAATTGAACCGGTTGTTTTATCCTTTCTTCTATATGATTGATACACCTTTCAATATGTATTCTTGAAAAAAAACACGAAAATAACAATGATAAATTTTTGCTTAAGTTTCGAGTACAGACAATTTCTAGGTTCAAAATTCACAACTCGACAAGAACAACAAATTATTGAAATAATTTCTGTATGCAATACACATTGGACACACATTGGAGCATCTAAAGTGTGTCTTGCATATAACAGTGGCTTCAATAATCTGTTGTTGGCACGTATAACAACCAAAACATATTGTAGTATAACAAGCAAAACATTACGAGCATATGGATATTATTTGGTAATATCGTATATATGTACTCTAGATTTTTCTTTCTTGATTATACTAATAATAAACTAGAAATATCTATTGAAATATATTTAAGCATACAATTTAGAGACCGCTCCAATTGGTAAGGATATGCAAACACTATATCCATGAAAGTATTAATCGATAAGACATATGACTTCTCTTTATTATTTTCCACATCAATGATGATTTTGTTTAAATACCTTTGTGAGGCATAATGTATAAAAAAATCACAATTTCTCATTACTTAATACAATTTAAATTTGGAACAACATATTAGCTATGAATGTGAATTGATAGAAATAAGATATAAACAAGTAAAAAAGGCCAGTATGGTAATATCAAAGTAGGCAGACATATATGTAGACATTGATTTCTCTCCGCTCTTGTGCACACAAAGTTGTATGTTGGGCTTGTGGAATCCAACATCGATGGGTAACACCGCACATCATCTATATTGACAGTCGATTGTTTCGTACTTTCTACAGCTAACCCCAAAGACCTCGGGACCGCCGGCTTCATGTCCAACACATGCAGACATTGCGTCTTCCCCAAAGCCGACTTCCCCACCGGGTTCCCTCCCACTAGCCAAGGACCAACCCAAACGCCACAAGCAGCACCTCTCCTTGAAGATTCTTGACGAACTTCTATGTAGCATCTTGTAACACCCACGATTATAGGACACACATGGGTACTTTTAGAATTTGTGTATTTCATTTCATGCATCTGTAATTGTGGGGATTTTTTTGCCTTTGGTTTAAAAACCCAAATTGATTAAGATGTCTTGATATTGATGAATCAGATAGTTGATCAAGAAGGATGTGTGTTTATTTTGAGATAATCTTTGGATATATTCGATAAAAAGGGAAGCATGGAAAAGAGTTAACAGAGGACAACATTTGAATTCAAAATGAAGTTTGAATCATACGTTCAAACTGAATTCAAATTTAACTCAAATAAGAAATAAAGGAACACAAGTATAAAGAAGTAAATCATAGTTTATTCCAAGAATAGACATTACAATGTTTATTACAAAACCTTGGATGAACAAAGGAAAACCGCAACAACTAGAAATCTACAACTACAACCTAATATATTCTTCATATCTTCTAATCTTCTTTTCGTGCAAAACAAACAACACTAGTAGAAAAATGGCCAAATGATTTGACCTTTAGTACCGGTTTTCTTACGAACCGGTACTAAAGGTTGTGAACTGGTACTAAAGGTTGTATTAGTACCGGTTTCACTGCCCATGGCGACGACAACCTTTAGTACCGGTTCGATGGAATCTTTTGTACCGTTTCGTGATACGAACCGGTACTAAAGGGTTTCGCGCCAAATTTGAGATGGAGGTGGGGCCAGCACTGCACCTTTAGTACCGGTTCGTATAAAGAATCGGTACTAAAGGGTCTCCAGCCTTTTTTTTTTGCTCCCCACGCACCCTCCACCCATGCACTTCCTTTTTTTTGCTTTGTAAATACAAAATAAAATGATAGAAAATTCAAAAAATAAAAATCCTTCGAGATTCTTGTATGTTATGAAACCTACTATTCGGAGAAATTAAGAAATTCGAATTTCGACTTTTTTTTGCAAAAAAAGTTTGAAAAATGGTCAAACGACTTTCTGGTTGCATACGATATCGGGAAAAAACGTATAATATATCAAAATCATCGTGGAAAAAAGTTACATCCATTTCTACATGGGTTTACCCGGTTAGAGAATTTTTAGATTCTCAAAATTTCAAATGAAAATATGAAAGATGGAACATTTTAGTTTTCACCAGAAATTTAGGATTATATATATATTTTTTAAAAAATTTAATTAATAATTCCTTCCTGCATAAATATTACTATTACTTAACCATAAAGGTTAGTAAATTTTTAGGTTTACAAATTTCCAGGTTTTAGATTTTGCAAAAACATAAAATTAAAATATATTTAAAAAGTAAAAAAATAATTAAAATGTATTGTTTATTTATTTATTCAATATTATTTTTACACCTTTACTTTTGTTTATTAAAATAATCATGTGGAATTCAAAAAAAAAAAAGAAGTGTGATATCGTGACCAACATGTTAATAGGATTGATATGATACTACTATTAATAACATCCGCGCGAAGCACTTGAAAGTGAGATGGGAAGGAACTCGGAAGTTAAGCGTGCTAGTGCTGGAGTAGTGGGAGGATGGGTGACCGAGTGGGAAATTTGACCACGAGTAAGTAATTTGACTAGAGATAAGTGTAGTTAGAGACTAAATTTGTCAAATAACTAAAATATTAGAAATTCTGAAGAAAAAAAAGATAAAAGAGGGAATGGAAAATAATTCAAAAAAATAGATAAAAAGAGGGAGTGAAAAATAGATAAAAAATTGATATAAAAAAGCACCGTTACCTTACCGGTTCGTGTTACGAACCGGTACCAAAGGTCTCCAGCCTTGCGGGTTCCTTCGTGCCCACGTGGAGCACCTTTGATTCCAAAACCGGTAGTACATGCCTTCTACAACCGGTACTAAAGGGGGGTTTTTCCACTAGTGCAAAGACACGGAACATATGGTTAAGGTTAGGGTGTTGCCTTCACCACAAGGGTGTCGTTGTTTATTGTTGATCTCAACACTGTGATTCCACAATGAACCCATGGAATAGTGCTGGATAGATCAAATGGACATTTCCATGGAAGTCATAGACCACCACTCTCAACCATCAATGGTTGCTTGAGGGGATTATTTTGACATCACTTGAGCAATAGCATTGATCAAAGCCTATTTTCATTCTACACACACGCCCCCACATCACTAACGCATACATAGCATGGTTATGTTAGTGCACACTCGATAGAGACACCACCGATATGGCTACACTCCACACAAGAGAACATGAGTACAAGTGCAAGCAATTAAAAGGGCAAGCCAAGCTACAAACCATCAACACAGTGCGGGAAGTGGAGTGTGTCGCGCGGCGGGTCGCCGCCGAAGCGCTGGCGGTAGCTGTACTGGCGCACCGTCGTGTCGACGTCGCGGCCGTTCCACCAGGCACGACGGCCGACATTGTTGAAGCGCCCGCGCGAGTACTTATCTGCCCGCGCAACTTCGACGACGCGCACATCTTCAAAACGCCACTGCCAGGTCGGGCTATCCACGGCGTTGTCCGGCAAGCTTCTCTCCGCCAGCATCATCCGGTTCCACCGTTCTCTCGTGAGGGCTCGCGTCTGCGGTCCTGCCAGCGGCGGCGGTGGCACGGCGTAGTCGGCGTTGGAGACGTGCCAGCCGTGCGGTAGTTTGTACTGCACTGGCACGGGGATGCGGTGCCAGTACAGTACATCCGCCTCGTCGAGACTGAGCTGAAACGAGCGCAGCCCGCCGCCGCTGCCGCCGGCCTCGTCGTTGTGCGCCATCGTCGCCGGTTGAGTGCGTGGGAGGTTTGCGCGGCGGTTGGACAACGTCGGCTAGGGTTGGAAGGCGGGAAAGAGAGAGAAGTGTGCGGCGGTGTGGTTTTAAGGAAGGAGCGGCGGACGTGTATTGAAGGCGCGTGGGCAAGGTAGGTGGGCGCCGCGTGGCCAGTTGCCGCCCTTGCCGTTTGGGTTTCTGCGCGGGAGGCCATTAACGCCGACAACCAACCTCCCAGCGTCGTTTCCGATGCGAACCGTCGCATCCTCTAGCTGACAAGGCACCCCCACCAGCGAAAACTGTCGTTCCACGAGGCGCCAGCGCGCCTGATTCGCTCCCTTGGCCAAGGAGCCGGCACGGGGTTGCAGGCGTTTATATTGGGCTCGAAAAATCGCCGGTGCCGTTTGAAGCTTGCTGGTGTGAGTCCATTTTTGCACCCGGTCCCAAATCTCTATGGGAACTATGCGACCCGCCGGTGGAGATGGTCTAAGTAGTTTCATTACGTCCAAACACAGGCTAATTAATCAGTCAGTACGAATCGAAGGCAAGAAACACACTTCCATGGCGGCGAACAGGCTCGCGCTTTCCTGCACAGCGGTAGAGGACGATGGATCAGTAAAGGATACAGTAGTCTTTTCCCTCTGGTGCCTTTTAAAAAGTCTCTCGGTAGCTTCTCCCGCTGATATGATCGCCCGAAAGAAAGGCAGCCAGCATCTGGCCAGAAAGAAAGTCTTCCTTCTCTTTCTTTTCTCGTCCAGCGGCTGCGCTGCAGTCAGCTTGCATGCAACTGCCTGCCTGCCGGGGACAGTGCTAGCGTACATGCATTTGTCCCCGCAACCTAGCTAGCTAGCACCGCACAGGCGCAGTGGTGGTGGTACTCCCAGGTACACCTGGGCAAAGTTCAGGCCGGGCCGGGCTTCAAAAAGCCCGCGGGTAAAAATTCAGGCCCGAGCCCGGCCCGGCCCGACCGTCGGGCCTGTAATTCAAGCCCGAACCCGGCCCAAACGAGCAAAAAGCCCGGCCCGGCCCGAGAAGCCCGGCCCGACTAGGCTAAAATGCACGAAAATGAAGGCCCGAGCCCGGCGCGGCCCGACGTTCGGGCTCAGATTTCAGGCCCGAGCCCGGCCCAAAGTGCAAGCCCAACCCGGCCCGACCTGGGATTTTCGGGCCGGGTCGGGCCGGGCCGTCTGGGCCGGGCTGCCCATGCCCAAGGCAGGCTAGCTGCTGCCATATATCTGGTCTCCAACGCCTCGAGTAGTAGAGCAATCGATGTGCGTCTCTGCGTTGTGCGGCGCCATTGATCGCTTGTTCTCGGAAAGCGAGGCGGGGAGTGGCGGGGCCGACCCGTCAGCGGCACAATTAATTTAAACCTAACCGTCGCCTACCTCGCGACGGAAGTTATTGGCGCGCAGCGCCGGTGCAGTTCCCGCAGAGGGCGCAGCGACGCGTCCCGTCGCGCCTAGCTCTGCGTGCCGGCGTTAATGAGCGCCACCGCTCCTTCGCCTCCCTCCGGCCTATAAAAAGGGGCGCCTCTCATCGTCCCTCTCACACACAAACCCTAGCGCCTCTCTCCCAAACCCTAGCCGCCACCATCTCTCAACAAGACTCGACGCTATGTCTGGTAGAGGCGGAGGCCAACCTCGCGGCCGCGGCCGTGGTCGTGGTCGTGGTCGTGGCCGCGGCATAGCCGAACGCCGCCGTCGCCTCCCACGCCGTCGTCTTCATCGTCGGAGATGGACGTGGAGCCGGACGTCCCGTTCGAGTTCGTCCACGTCCTCGAGGGCGACCCGCGCGGCATCCGCAGGCTGCCGGACTCCTTCGCCGAGTACGTCGGCGGCGTACGCCCGCGCACGATGCATCTGCGGGAGCATTCGTGCGGCTACTGCCGGTGGATCGTCAAGGCGATCTACGACGCGCGCGGCAAGATGTACCTCAACATCGGCTGGGAGAAGTTCGCGTGCCACCACAGCCTCGAAGCCGGCTTCATCCTCGTGTTCTCCTACTTCGGCAACAGGGACATGAGCGTCAAGATCTTCGACGAGAGGCGCTGCCTCCGGGACTACCACGTCGACAGGGACTCCCACGACGACAGCACCGACGAGGAGGACGACTGAATGAGTGTTGTTTCTTCGCAGCGAATACATGCACGGAGGTTTCGCTCGTTCGCCTCATCGGTAGAACCAACAAGGGCACCATCCTCCCGCTGGATTTTCCAGCTTAGGTGATCTGGGTGTGCCCTCGAGTGTTCTTTCTTAGCAGCGAACACACGAAACCTTCGATGCACGGCCTAGTTAGGTTTAGTTTCTTTGCAATATTTTATATTTGTGTCCACCATGGTTCAAACTATGTATTAGTTTGTGGAAAACCATGTTCCAAACTATGTCTTCGTGTAAACCACGTTCCCAATTATGTATTAGTTTGTGGAAATTGAAATAAAAATGCCAGAAAAATTATTTTAAATGTTTGGGGGCGGCGTTTGGGGGACGCGGCTGGGGAGCGACGTCCCCCAAACGCGGCACGAACGAAACACGTCCCCCAAACGCTCGATCCGGCGCGCTTTGGGGGACGGTTTGGGGGACGCGACTGGAGATGCTCTTATTTTGATATTGCAAAGCCTTGTACATTTTTGTATTGAAAGAAGGCCTTGCCGGCCTGCCCTTACCACATATGCCAAGGCCGCTCAGGCTGGTGCCAGCGCAGGCGTTAGGGGAGGCGCTACCGCCCGAGGCGGGGCGAGAGGGCAGCGCGGGGCGGTGGCGCGGGCACCCAGCGCTATCTCCCGCTACCGCCCGCGCTGGGGGCGAGAGGGAGGCGGTAGGCGGGGCGGCGCGCTGGCAGCACGGGGCGAGAGGGCGGGCGAGAGAGCGGGCGTAACGGCTAGCTGAGGTGGCGCGATCTGATTCGTCCACGTCAGCTAGCCGTTGGGGTAGCCGTTGCTGGTTTAAAAAATCCGGAAAAATGCCAAAACCCCCTATAAATACCCCCCATATGGTTTCACTCATTCCACACCTCACTTCATCTCCTCCACTCTCCATTTCCACTCCTCTCAACGCCATGTCTTCGTCTAGCAGCAGTTCGAGCGACGGAATGGAGGGTGATATGATCGCCGCATTCCGGGCGGAGTATGAGGAGGAGATGCTCAACGAGGAGCCAGAGCCAAGACGGCCGCGACGCCGCCGAGAGTTCATCGGCGTGATCTTCTCGGGTGCCCACGATCGGCTCTTCGAGGACTACTTCGCCGACGACCGCAATTATCCTCCGAGCTACTTTCGGCGAAGGTACCGGATGAGACGATCCCTCTTTCTGCGCATTGTGGATAGATTGGGTGAATACTCTCCGTATTTCACCCAAAGAGTTGATGCTCTCAACCGTGCTGGTTTTTCTCCCCTACAAAGTGTACTGCGGCTTTGCGGCTGTTAGCTTATGGAGCCGCTGCAGATACAATAGATGAGTGGCTTAAGTTAGCTAGGCAAACTTCATCAGATTGTCTAGATAGATTCTGTGAAGGCATCATTGACTGTTACGGGGAGACGTTTTGCCGTCGACCAACTGTCGAGGATACTCAACGTCTGTTAGCGAAAGCCGAGGAGCGTGGCTTTCCGGGCATGTTAGGGAGCATCGATTGCATGCATTGGCAGTGGAGGAACTGCCCAGTGGCTCATGCTGGTCAATTCACAAGGGGAGACATCAAGCACCCTACCATAATCTTAGAAGCCGTTGCGTCGTATGACCGTTGGATCTGGCATGCCTTTTTTGGAGTGGTCGGGTCCAACAACGACATCAATGTACTCAACCAGTCGCCGTTGTTCACTGATGTGCTTAGGGGAGAAGCACCCGTAGTGAACTTCACGGTGAATGTACACGAGTACAACTATGGTTACTACCTTGCCGACGGCATCTACCCCTCCTGGCCGGTGTTCATGAAAGGTGTTACTCTTCCACAAAGTGAAAAGCAGCGAGTGTTCACTGCTGCTCAATCAGCTTGGCGCAAAGATGTCGAGTGTGCCTTTGGAGTGCTAAAGGCTAGGTTCAACATTCTAGCAGTTCCGGGACGCTCCTACTCGAAGCGTACTCTTGGGTTGATCATGCGTGCATGTGTCATTCTGCACAACATGATCATCGACGATGAGCGTGGTACAAATTTGGAGAACAACTATGAGACAGTTGAGTCCAACGTCGGCCCTGCAATACACAACCATGCACCACCAAGCCTAGCAGCCAGGATTCAGATGGAAAACGAAATGAGGGACTCACCGATGTATACACAGCTCCAGCATGATTTGATTGAGCATGTGTGGGCTAATGCCTAGATTATGTAATTTTTTCAAATTTTTATGTAATGTTTTCAAATTTTTATGTAATTTTTTTATGATGTAATCGGTAACAATTTTAGTTCAATAAAATAATTTCCTTGCATTATTTTTAATATTGTAATCTGAAAAAGAAATGCTGATGTCGAGGAGAGAGAAAAGCTGATGTGGAGGAGAGAGAAGTGAGAGCTGGCACTATAGCGAGTGCACTGGCACCGTGGGGTGAGAGTGAGGTGAGAGTGGGGTGAGAGCGAGGAAAAAAACTGACGTGGCGGGTGAGAGTGGGGTGATGCATTGACACCAGCCTCACGGGGCGCGATACAACTTGATCGGAGTCGCATAACTTGTTAGTTTCTTGTTGGATGCATGACCACTTCTTTTGGATTGAAAGTTGGCCGTGAAGAAAGTAGCAGAAACTCAATTCGTCTCCGGTGCGTATAAACCCTCTACCATAAAAACATATTTCGAAGTGTTAAAATATTTGACAAAAATACGTGTGCATCACCATAATATGTGTGTTCGTCAAGTTTCACGAAAAAATGATATTTTTTGTAGTCTACGTGAAAAAGAGAAAATTTATCTTGTGACAAGTCTTTGTTTTAGCACCGAATTTTATTTTTTTACACACGCCACACGACAAGTCATTTTTTCATGAAACAACTTTGTGAGGGCGTAGCACATGAAGATCTTACGTGCGAAACTTTTGTTTCAATTTTTTTAACATTTCAAAATATGTCTAACATGCATTTTAATATAAAAGAAGCATACGTTCCTATGTGCCAAAACATCAGTCCCAGAAAGTAGACGCTCTCATAAAAACCTTTGGTTGACCTTCCTCCAATACGCATTGTCTTTTTTGCTTGGCACAACATATGATCTTGGCTAGATGCATGCACAACACGAGGCCCTCCTTGGTGGTGTAGTCATAGGTCCTTTGGCTCACTCCCTTCTTCTTTCCATCGTCGGCACTCCCGGCCTCGACTTCAATCTAACCATCCTCAAAGACCTCATCCTCGCCATCATCAAGCACAAACTGTGTATTGGTCTATTGGTTGGCCACATTGGGAAAATAATGGCGCCCCCTCGATGTCGTACCCTTGAGTCTGTTGCTCGGTCCCAAGGCTGCCATCGAGGATGAGGCCACCGCCTGAGCACGGTCTGTAGGTCGGTATCATCGCCCTTAGCATAGTAGGGCTACGTATCATTGGTAGGTAGGGCTAAGTATCATTGGTCATCGCAAGGAAATGCCATATGATAATGGGGCATACCTCGCCGGCCCGCGTTGCAAGCATTGCTGGCATTTCGATGAACATGTTGCGTGGGCGGGGCATGTTCTATGGCGGGATTGCCCAGGTCTTCCTGCTAGGCCCCGCTCCCGAGTCACCACACACCGGTGTGCGGTTGAGGTCAAGGGCATGGTTGCCAGGCCGCCCTCGTCGAACTTGACCTACGGGAACGACAATCACGAACCGCCAAGACGTGAGAGCGGCACCTGGACCTGCATGACCGGGCATGGCGTAGCCGGCGACAAATGTCATGGTTGTCGTTGCAGATGTGGTGGTCGTGCGTCCTGGGAACTTACAGACCCCGCCGACGAGGCCTAGACATGATCACATAGCACTTCCCGCTTGAAGATGAGGACGGCCTCAGCGACAGTAGGAGAGAGCCCAAATTGGTCGTTGGCTTTCGCCTGGATCTTCATGGCCATTTGAGCGGACGCCCTTGCCGGGGCATCGACAGCAAACTGGATTTTCTCGTTCTTGTTACGCTGGTCAGTGTGCATTTCTTGGTTTGCACCGCCCTCTCTCATTTGCCGTCATCTCTTTCTTCGGCACCCATGCCTTCGATTTACGTTCGACAACGTGATTTGCGGCTGGGGTTGGGGCGGAAAGGGCCGGAGTTGGGGAGGCATGGTCGACGTCCATGGTGGTGACACCGTCCATAGCAGGCACCGGTTTGGCGCCGACCAATTTCGACTTTTGGGTTGCGGGAGAGGAAGTGGCTTATATGCCATTAGTGGGCGGGCCATGTATAGGTATATAAGGGCACACGTAGGGACATGTGCGCCCAAATTTAGCCCGCGAATATGTCGAGGTGGATATGGTGGCATTTTGCTTCGGACCGCTAGGATGAGATTCTACCTATTTTTTTATTTTTTTTTTTTTTGCGTGGAAGGAAACACGCACAATCTGTTTGCGCCGGGGGTGATGCAGACGCGTTATGGTGACTGAGCATGCCGCATGGGGGTGATCTTCTGGAGTTTTCTTTTGGTGTCATCCTCGCGTGTGTAATCTTCTATGCACTGTTCCAATTTTATCGAATGTTTCCAAAAAAAAAACACTTATGACGACTTTGTTGTACTACAAACTTGCACTTCTGAAACTTATAGCCCTTTTACTCACACACCATCTAAATTGGCTTATGTCAAGTACTTTTCTCCGTTCCATAAAAGTTGTTTGAGATCTATCAAAATTTAAATGTCTAGATATATACATTAAAATTTAAATAAAATTTCGACATGTTTGGTGGGACGGAGAAAATATATAACATGACAGTTGGCAAGTAAACCACCACACTGTTTACCATCGAGAATCAGGAACCGCACTCCCCACCACGTAATATCTTACCATGCTATCCGAACTTTGTCTCACTTTGGCATATAAACACTCGACAACATCAAACTGCACTACCTACACTTAATCGATGGCCACCCATACATGGTGCCACCTAGCTACATCACAAAAGACCACCATGATTCACCTAAGTAAGCAATTATCACATGGAAATTCAATTCGCCTTCCTCCCTCCACCCAAAATACATATTTCTACTTAGCGAAAAATTCTGACAACAAATTTCGCATGTACATCTCGACAATCTATGTGTGTTTGTTGCACGAAAAACCGATACTTTGTATGATCGATGTAAAAAAAGACAAAACATGGCTCACAAAAGCCTTATTAATTTTTAGCAACAAATTTAAGATTTTTAAAATGCATCAAAGATGCATTTCAAAACAAAGGGAACATATGCACCCAAGACCCAAAACATCACTCACATTATCACACCGCTATAGAAAAAAAGGAGTTGGAATGTTGTGCTTGAATGTAAGAATAAATTAGGTGGGAGCATCTTTTTAATTACGTTGGGATTCCAGGTTTAGTCAAGTTAAACTTTGTAATAATTTGACCAAATATATATGTAAACGTGCAAACATTTAGCATATAAATAAATGTAAATGGAATCACCCTAAAATATATTTTCTTATAACATGAAATTCATTGTAGATGTTGATATTTTTTCATATATACTTGATTAAACTTTGTAAATTTTGACTTTGATAAAACCTAAAACGCCGTGTAATTATAAGCGGAGAAAGTACCATGTTCTTGACAAGAAAATTGAAATGGATGTGATGTGGGAATTTGTATAAGGACAGCATTCGTCCACCATTAAGCTGGCTTTGTTACTTTGTGAGTTTAATAACTTACATGAACTATTAGCATCTAATACATGTGTCAGCCAATTAGTGTACACATGCGTGATCACGACTTAAACTAAATCTATCCAGCTGGACGCCTGGAGATATAATTAGGGCAATAAGGATCACACCAGAGTAGGAAAAGCGTTTTATGTAACATCTTTTTGAAAAGACAGTGTGGAAGCACAATGAAATATTGCTATAAAATCTCTCCGTGGTGAAGTGCAGCTTGGTATTGGTAAAATACATACGATTCTGCATGTAAATACTATATCGTAGACAACAGAATAGCCATCGAGGACTGTAAACAAATGGCCATGATTCTCTAGCCCACTAGTGACCGAAATCAAATATGCGGGTTCAACAATCGACAGCATAAAACTGCAGCACTTACGAATCTCGATCCATCAGCAAATCCATGGTGCTACTACCTAGCTGCACGGCAAGACCTCCATGATTAACCAAATTATAACGACGCCACTAGAAGACCAAAAGGTGAAATGATGCCGTGCATGCATGGATGAACTATTATTAGGTAGCTTATGTTCATGACAATAAACAAACTATGATGTTGGAATTTAGCAACATTCACCCTCCATTTACCTGGCCCCTTTTGTCTTTTGCTCGATTTAAAAACCAAAGTTATTCTCGTAGCATCGATGTGTCAGTCTCCCTAAAAAAATAATCGACGTGCGAGTAATGGTAGTGTGCTACTATACTCAAACCTCAACCTTCTATAAAAATATGGTAGTCTTTGGCGTACTCTCGATTTTTTTAGCCTATATGTGCATGTATTTGTATCTAATTTTGTGATGCCTAACTTAAGACGAGAAATGTCACTCACACTTCATAAAATAACAAGGAGCTAGCATTTGCTATATGGCAGTAGTGCATTGCTAGACAAAGGAGGATGCCCTTTTTTCTCCTTCTCGTTTCCCTCTCTTCTCGTTGCTTTGAGAGTAGCCGTGTGCTCCCGAGCTCCTCTATCCTTCTCATCTGGCGGCCTTGCTGGCTAGAGTGGGGAGGGGAGAGGAGGTGGGGCTCCTCCTCTGTATATTAATAGTAGGTTTTGCTTTTCATAGTTACTTTATGTGGAGTATGGCGTAATGTCGAAGGAGATGTGGTCCCCGGAGCTGTCAAGCGGCTTCTGGTGGCTGGTTGAGGTGGTATGCCTCTCCATGGTGCTCTAGAGGTTGGAGACGAAGGTGGAGAGGGAGATCCAAGAGGCCTGCCCTCAAAATAAGCTTGGTAGGGCCATAGATTTGTGGTCAACTGCTGCTGGTGGGGCCTTTTTCTTGTACCTCCCTGTTGGACGAAAGTTGGAGGCGGCCATGCAGTCAGTTTGGGCTAGATCTTCGGAAATCGATTGGAGTTCATGCTTACCAACACCTCTGCGACGGCGTTGTGTCGTCCATCTGCTGACTCAAATGGCCGTCAGGCGGCCACTTCGAGCTCTAGCGTCGGCCTTGTCTAGTGCCATCTCACGTTCTCCCTCCCGCCGTCGAGCCAAAGGGGAGGGTCTTTAACAGCTTTGTCATGGCTAGCATCGCCAGCCCATTTCCAAGTGGCGTCATCGTCATAGTCATCGTGGGTGGCCATGGCGTCGAGCACGTGTGCATCGTTGGTGGAGTAGGACCTGATCGTGTTCACACTTATATTCTAGGGTCTTTTCTATAAAAGTAGCGAAGTACGTTACTCTAGTATTGGTGGCCTTACAAATTACCTAGAGGACCTCCAAATAAAAAACAATGACTAGAATACGATCGTTAGCTTTAGCTTACCTACGCGTCGATTTAACCAGACAGGAGGGAGTACAATGTAGTCCTTGCTCGTTGGTCGCGGACCACATGCGGGGGTCCCAACTCCTCTTGAGTTCTGCTCTTGCACGCCGCCGCGGCTGCGTTTCAGCGAACTCACCTAGAGGCTGTGGTGTGTGTCAACACGAGAACCACTTAAAATTTCATTCGTTAGGGCATCTCCAGCGGCAAATGGTCGCTGAGCGACCGTTTTCGTCCGTGACCGGAAATGCGTCTGGGCTGCTCCAGCGGGGCGACGCAAAGTGACCGGCCCGTCCGTGGAGACGCAAACCTGGCCCAAATATGCGCCAGGTTTGCGTCTCCGCGGACGCTCGGCGGTCGCGGAAAATGTCCGCGTTGGGTACATACGGACCCGGTCGGCAGTGACTAGATAAGCAAAATATTTTTTTATTACTATTGATTGGCCAAAAGGACCATCTTTACAGAGATGGTTAGTCGAGTTAACCTAAAACTACAACGGCCGTACCTACTCGCCGTCGCGCGGCCTACACCGGTCTCGGTTACTCGCAGTCGCGCGCCCTACTACTGGCCGCCGGATGGGCCGGCGCCGTCGTCGAAGCGGGAGCGCTTCTTGCACTCCGCGCGCCGCGCACGGCGGCGAACGGACATCTCGTCCTCCCACAGGGCCGTCACCGTCGCAAAGGCCACCTTCGTAGCCGCCGCCTCCGCCGGTCGCCCGGGCCTCCTCCTCTCGCCGCCGCCGGACCGCCGCCGCCGCCCGGGCCTCCTCCTCCTCCGCCGCCGCGTCCTCCTCCGCCCGGACCGCCGCCCGGATCGCCGCCACGTCGGCGACGAAGCGGGCCCCTGTCCCTAGCCGCCGCCGCCACGGCTTCGTCCCCGGCGGCGATGGCGACCTCCGGCTCCCGGTTCTCCTGCTCGACCCGCGCGGGAGAACGGCCCCTACGCCGGAGCGAGTCCGGGTCGGAGCACATTAACCCCTAGCCATGGCCGTCGCATAGCCGGCGGCTTCCTCCTCCGCCACCAAAGCCCGGCGGCGCCGGGCGTCCCCCGCATGGGACTCGAAGGACGCGAGCAGAACCAGCGGGTCACGGGCGCACTCGAAGCGCCGGGGCAGGGGGGGGGGGGGTCGTCGTCCGCGATGTCGTGGATGACGGCGTCGGCCGGAGGGGCCGCGAGGGCCGCTCGCGCCTCCGCGGGCTCGGCCCTGGCGCCGGCGAGCCCGACCAGGGCGTTGGCGATCTCTCGCCCGGTCGCCGCGAGGCGCCCTTCCGCGCGCTCGCCGCCTCCGCCTCCGCCTCCGCGACCTCCGCCTCCGCCTCGCGACCTCCGGGTCCAGTCCGCTGGGCCTCAACGCCGGCGGCAGCCTACCTCGTCCTCCTCCTCCTCCGGGTGGAGCCGGGCGGCAAATGTCAACAACTTGCTCCCAACTCATGTGGTCCGCCATGGATGGATGGTACTGTGAGGTGTGCCCGTCGCACCCGGCGGTGTCCACCGTATATAGCCACGGCGGGGCGGAAAACGGCGTTTGCGCGCAGGGCGTTTCCCGCGCGCGCGAAACGCCGGCGAAACTTGTGAATGTATTGGGCGCGCGCGGGAACGATCGTCGTCGCGCGGGAACAGTTAATCGCCGGCGGCAGTCCTCGACGGGACGTAAAACGCCATTAGCGACCTTGACGCTGTCCCCGGATAAAATATGCGTCCGCACCGCTGGAGCTACCCCCGACGCAAACGGTCGCCCTGGGCCACAACGCGTCCGCGGGCCGACGGAAACGGACATTTCGGACGGCCGAAATGCGTCGCGCCGCTGGAGATACCCTTAATGTTTTTTTTTTTTTTTTTGGTTTGGGTCGGCTAAAGTTCAGTGGGACACTTTTTTGCCCTCCTCCTGGACTCCTGGTATTGATGCCGTGGGCCCGTGCGAATTTCTGTAGTACAAGCGGATGGACAGCGGGAGACAAAAGCTGCACCGCTGCCGGAGCGGACGGACCATGAGCAAGTACGCGCGTATCGCAGCGGGTCCCTCTTACTGACTAGCTACCGTGCCATCCCGTGGATGCTGCCTGCCATGCATGTGCTCCGGCGGTTATGTTTCACTGTTTCAGCTTTCAGCTAATTGGAAACTTTTCGATTGGTTTTGTTCGGCTAATTAAGTCAAATCATATCATTCACTATAATCGAACAATGATTAAGAGGCTGGAAACTATGTCAATCCAGTTGTGTAGTCATGTAATATGGAACAGGTGACCTAATGTGTATAAACATTATATTAAAGATCGATATAACATGCATTTTAGAAAAAGAATGCAAAAAGTACTATATCAAAATAGATGACATTGTACAAAAATCAATCACATTTTAATGAATATTCCGAATAAAATATAATATTACTAAAATAGTGTTGACTCTTGGTTTACTTTAATTTTTAGGATCATATTAGTATAGAATATAATGGTCGATGTTTCACCATAGAGACCATCGTCTAAAAAGTCGAACATTTTAAAACAACACAAGTAATTGTGAGGAAGAAAATTAGAGAGAGAGGTTACAACTATAAATGCCTGATTTGGTCCACCTATTAATGATGATGAACTATTTTCCTCAAAGTTTATGAATAAAATATATCGATGCTAAATAAATCACATTGTGATCTAACACCGGAAAAAGTTGTACTACTAACCTAATAATACTTACAAACAACAAATATGGATGTTTTCGCTGTTGACGCAATCATTATTAGCCACAAATTTAGGTTGATTGAAGCTATTACTTGCATATGTGATACTTTATTTACCATAACTTTTTTATGAAGTACAACTGGATTATTTCTTATTATAAAATGTTATATTGATGAAACCATTACTTTATTTTCTTGAACACTCCCAATCCACTACAGATGAAGCCCTTGCATGTTATTTGCGAAGGCCACCGCACTAGTTAGATCTTGTTCGTCTAATCCCTTGGAGAAGGGGTTAGTGGGGATTGGGTGGAGGGACGGGATCAACCAAATCCAAGTCTGAACCAGTTCCACCTCTTGGTCCATTCCCGAGAAAATGACCGAGGCCTTAAGGAGAAATGCTTTCATGCACCGAATAGCCATCCAGGTAAAGGATGATCAGTAGAGAGTGGCGTTTTGGAGCTCATGCTACATGGATCCCGTTTTTCCAAAAAAAAAATGTATGAAATTTTGTAGTTCAAAAAAATTCCGAACGAAAAATCTTGAGGCCGACTTCCTGTATTCAACCACTGTGAAAAAGAATCAACAGGAAAGACTCACTATTTGAGGAAGCGTGAAAATTCACAGAAGTGTGGATGTGAAGTAGTGGAAAGCCCTCCGACATTTGTCAGAATTTGCTACTTTTGTATAGCCTAGAATACAATCTTTGACCATGAGATTTTGCGCTTTGGCATAATGCATCATTGGCTGCATCTAGAAATATGCAGAACATTTTAAATTTTACAATTTCGAATTCGAATTTTGAAAGAAAAAACAGAAACCATGTAGCTCGAGCTACATTTAGGGTTTCCGATGATGAATAGCCTTTTTTCCTCTGCTAGCTGTTGCCTTTTATTAAAAAAAAGGAAACTGCTGGGCGTCCCCCGGGGGATCTGATTCCCCAGCCCCCGGGTCCCCAGCCGTCGGATCAACCATTTTGACGGTTAGATTTGCATGTAGCAAAAAAACACCTCCGGCAGCAAAAAATCACCCCGGCAGCAAATGACTGAAGCAAAAAACGGTTCGTTCAGAAAAGAAAATAAAAAGGCTGGGCTCGCCGGAGACCTCGCCGGAGACCTCGCCGGAGACCACGTAGCAAAACAAATATGATAATGTAGCAAAAAACGGTTCGCCCATGATACAAAAAAAAGATTGAGTTCGCCGGAGACTCGCCGGAACCTCACCGGAGAACTCGCCGGAGACCACGTAGCAAAAATGTTACGCTAATGTAGCAAAAATATATAAAAAATCGTTGAAGACCGTGACAAAGGTCTCGCCCAAGATTTCGCCGGAGATCCCTTAGCAAATGTATTGTGCAATTGTAGCAAAACCGAAATAAAAGTTATAGCAAGAAAAAATTCCTATGTTACAAATCCACAGGATAGAGACCTCGTCGGAGACCAGAAGTCGCCTTCAGAAGAGTCGCCCATGGTTGCGGCAACTCCGTGCACCTAAGGCAGCAACGCCTCGAACCATCGGTAGCAAGGTCGAACACCTAAGGTAGCAAAAATTCACCCTCGCCTGGTAGCAACGCTAGACATCAAAGGTAGCAAAAACCGGCCTCCGCCGGTAGCAACACCAGGTGCCCAAGATAGCAAAACCCTGAACCGCCAGCAGCAAACCCCCGAAGACGGACGGCGCGCGACACATCGAGCTGCGCTTGTAGCACCAGCAGCCGCTCCTCTCGGAGCCCTCTTTGCACGCCTCGACGGCGAGGAGAGGTGGACCTCGCAGGGCATGGCTACACCTCTCAGCGGCGCGCAACGCCGCCCAAAGCGCACGACTCCGCCCAATTCGATGCGGAGGCGACGAAGGCGTACGAGCTGTGGTGGAGGCCGAGCTCAGCGTGAGCGCCGACGAGGACGTGACGGCGCTGCTGCAGAAAGATTATTTCAGGGGAGGCGGCGGACGCGCGCAGGGAGGCGGATCTCGGCGTGGGGGGCGATGAAGGCGTGCAAGCTGCTGGGGGCCGACGAGGACGCGGCGGCGCAGATGCGGGAAGCTCGGTAGTCGCCGGCGTCGGAGGGAGTTGGGACCACGTGGCGACCTTCAGGCGGCGAGGTGCGCGAGCTCGGGGCAGCAAACGACTGGGACCGCGGCTGGGGCGCGGTGGTGTGGCAGGGCGCGGTGGCGTGGTAGATTTCTCCATCTCCATTAGCGAGCAGCAGTTGCGAGAGAGACGAGGAAGGAGATAAGGTTCCGTGGGAGGGGCCCACCAATGACGCGGCTGCTGGATGTTAGACGCGGCCTGCGCGCGATGATGGCCATCCAACGGCCACGGAGCCGGAGGATGGGAGCGCGTTATCCCCCGGGGGTAACGAATCATTTTCCATAAATAAAGGGCAGCGCTGAGCGTCCCCCCGGGGGATCAAATCCCCGATTCCCCGGGTCGCCAGCCGTTCGATGCGAATGGTATTGACAGCTAGATTGGGGTCAACGCTCCCGTACAGAGGAAAAACGAAGAAAAAATCCCCTCCTCCACGACGCACAACCTTGCAGCTGTCGTGATATCGTCACGGCATATGCTACGGGGTAGCTAAAGTTAGGTGGTTCCTGTATGGGCGTCGACGGTATCCGGATGCGGGATTGGTACACAGCACGCGGTGATGTACCCAGGTTCAGGGCCCTCGCGGTGGAGGTAAAACCCCTACTCCTGCATGTCTGATGTATATGACAGTATATGGTGTTACATAGTTGCTCCTTGAGCTGTTTGTCCTGGGGAGGAAGAAGCTACTATGAGCTATGATGAGCCTGGCCGGCTTGGAGAGAGCCTGGCCGGCTGCTCGTATGTGAGCTGAGAGAGAGAGAGGGCAGCGTTGGCCATGTTGAGCGTGAGCCTGAAGGGCTCTCCCTGGTGTGCCTTATAAAGGCTGGCACCCAGGGGACAAGTGGTGGCCCACATGCACTGTAGCTGAGATGACTACTGGGGTTCCATCAACTGTACACTACAGTGCTACTATTGTGCCACAGTGAGTCTAGTCTACCTATCGATAGCTTGATAGAGTAGCACGATCCCTTGTCTTGTCGCTGTACGTAGCAGAGCATCTCGATGCTGTGGATCCTGATCGATCTCATCCTTGGATGCTAGAAGCTGGAAGCTGGATCGTACGTGGCCTTGGTCAGCTGGCCACTTGTTTGGTCTTCACGTGAGGTGGTTGCATGTATGATGGAGAGTTGGAGCCGGCCATCTTGCATGGAAGCTGGCAGCTGGCTGTGGGAGTTGAACCCGGCCGCACGCATGGCGACGAGCAGGGAGCTGGCCACGGGGTGCTCCTGATCGAGCGTGGTTGCCGGTCGATCCTGCACCGATCGGGGAGCCGGCCGGGCGACCGCCCGGTCGGCCCAGCGCGGAGGCCTCCGGCCGGATGCGGCCCAAGGAAAGGAAGCGGCCAGCCGTCCGAGCGGGCCGAGTAGGAGGCCGACCCAGCAGGTGGAGCCAGATCCGGAGCGGGCCGGGCAAGCCGGAAGGCGGCCCGAGCATGGGCGCGAGCGTGGGAGCTAGCCTGGAGCAAGCCGGTGCAGCCGGAAGCCGGCCCGAGCGCGACCGGTTGACCCGGGCGCACTATTTCTTCTATGTTTTACTGATTTCTTCATATCTTTTGCTACGCTGCATCTTTTATTGATCCGCGAAGTGCTGCGCGCTCGTAAACTCGAGGACTTTGCCATACCGGGGGTCATCCCCCCGACATTAGCCCCCGAGCCTACGTGGGACTCGAAGAGTAGTCGAGTCGCGTGGAGGGTCCCGAACTCGATGTTGATGATGTAGATGATGATGGCGATGTCGATGTAGCCCATGGCGTGGCGTGGGGTCGCAGCCGGGCAAGGCGGCGAGGGCTCAGCCGGACGAGGCGGTGGGAGCGCAGCCGGGCGAGGCGGCGATAGCGCAGCCGGGCGAGGCGGCGAGGGCGCAGCCGGACGATGGCGGCGAGGGCGCAGCCGGACAAGGCGGCGAGTTCGCAGCCGGATGATGGCGGCGAGGGCGCAGCCGAACGATGGCGGCGAGGGCGCAGCCGGACGAGGTGGTGAAGGCGTAGCCGGACGGGGCGCGAAGGCGCAACCGGACGAGGCGCGAAGGCGCAGCCGGATGATGACGGCGCAGCCGGACGAGGCGGTGAAGGCGCAGCCGGACGAGGCGGCGAAGTCACAGCCGGACGAGGCGCGAAGGCGCAGCTGGACGAGGCTGAGACGCAGCCGGACGAGGCGGCGAAGGCGCAGCCGGACGAGGCGACGAAGTCGCAGTCGGACGAGGCGCAGCCGGACGAGGCGACGAAGTCGCAGCCGGACAAGGCGCAGCCGGACGAGGCGGCGAAGCCGGACGAGACAACGAAGGCGCAGCCGGACGAGGCGACGAAGTCGCGGCCGGACGAGGCGCGAAGGCGTAGCCAGACGGCGAAGGCGCAGTCGGACGAGGCGCAGCCGGACGAGGCGGCGAAGGCGCAGCCGGACGAGGCGACGAAGCCGCAGCCGGACAAGGCGCAGCCGGACGAGGCGACGAAGCCGCAGCCGGACAAGGCGCAGCCGGACGAGGCGACGAAGCCGCAGTCGGACAAGGCGCAGCCGGACTAGGCGACGAAGCCGCAGCCGGACAAGGCGCAGCCGGACGAGGCGACGAAGCCGGACGAGACGACGAAGGCGCAGCCGGACGAGGCGCAGCCGGACGAGGCGACGAAGTCGCAGCCGGACGAGGCGCGAAGGCGCAGCCAGACGGCGAAGGCGCAGTCGGAAGAGGCGCGAAGGCGCAGCCGGACGAGGCGGCGAAGGCGCAGCCGGGCGAGGCGGCGAAGGCGCAGCCGGACGAGGCGACGAAGGCACAGCCGGACGAGGCGACGAAGTCGCAGCCGGACAAGGCGCAGCCGGACGAGACGACGAAGGCGCAGCCGGACGAGTTGACGAAGTCGCAGCCGGACGAGGCGACGAAGTCGCAGCCGGACGAGACGCAGCCGGACGAGGCGTGAAGGCGCAGCCGGACGAGGCGCGAAGGCACAGCCGGACGAGGCGCAGCCGGAAGTGGTCGTTGAGGACCGCCAGCTCGAAGGCTCTGGGCCGCTGGCAAGGTGGACGCGGTGTCCACCGGCTCGTGCTGAAGAGCACCCGGAAGTGGTCGCTGAGGACCGCCAGCTCGAAGGCTCTGGGCCGCTGGCAAGGTGGACGCGGTGTCCGCCGGCTCGTGGCCGAAGAGCACCCGGAAGTGGTCGCCGAGGACCGCCAGCTCGAAGGCTCTGGGCCGCTGGCAAGGTGGACGCGGTGTCCGCCGGCTCGTGCTGAAGAGCACCCGGAAGTGGTCGTTGAGGACCGCCAGCTCGAAGGCTCTGGGCCGCTGGCAAGGTGGACGCGGTGTCCGCCGGCTCGTGCTGAAGAGCACCCGGAAGTGGTCGCTGAGGACCGCCAGCTCGAAGGCTCGGGCCGCGGCAAGGTGGACTCTGTGTCCACCGGCTCGTGCTCGAAGAGCACCCGGAAGTGGTCGCCGAGGACCGCCAGCTCGAAGGCTCTGGGCCGCGGCAAGGTGGACTCGTGTCCGCCGGCTCGTGCTCGAAGAGCACCCGGAAGTGGTCGCCGAGGACCGCCGGCCTCGAAGGCTCGGGCCGGCCGGCAAGGTGGACGCGGTGTCCGCCGGCTCGTGGCCGAAGAGCACCCGAAGTGGTCGCCGAGGACCGCCAGCTCGAAGGCTACGGGCCGGCGGCAAGGTGGACTCTGTGTCCGCCGGCTCGTGCCGAAGAGCACCCGGAAGTGGTCGGCCGAGGACCGCCAGCTCGAAGGCTCGGGCCGCCGGCAAGGTGGACTCGTGTCCGCCGGCTCGTGGCCGAAGAGCACCCGGAAGTGGTCGCCGAGGACCGCCAGCTCGAAGGCTCGGGCCGCCGGCAAGGTGGACTCTGTGTCCGCCGGCTCGTGCTCGAAGAGCACCCGGAAGTGGTCGCCGAGGACCGCCGGCTCGAAGGCTCGGGCCGCCGGCAAGGTGGACTCTGTGTCCGCCGGCTCGTGCCGAAGAGCACCCGGAAGTGGTCGCTGAGGACCGCCAGCTCGAAGGCTCTGGGCCGCTGGCAAGGTGGACTCTGTGTCCGCCGGCTCGTGCTGAAGAGCACCCGGAAGTGGTCGCTGAGGACCGCCAGCTCGAAGGCTCTGGGCCGCTGGCAAGGTGGACTCTGTGTCCGCCGGCTCGTGCTGAAGAGCACCCGGAAGTGGTCGCTGAGGACCGCCGGCTCGAAGGCTCTGGGCCGCTGGCAAGGTGGACTCTGTGTCCGCCGGCTCGTGCTGAAGAGCACCCGGAAGGTGGACCTTGGGGTCCGCCAACTCGATGAAGTCCATCGGAGATAGTCATATAAGAGACAAAGTTAGTCAGTAAAGACATATAATATGTGCAGCCTTAGCAGTGCTAGCTTTATGTAGAGGGATGTTGGCTCGGTTTCGTCCGAGCCCCCTGGAGTCATTTTCATGTCCCCCCCGCTCTTTGGCTTTTGCTCTTGCCAGTCGGACAGCCGGGTTGCGGTCTGTAGCTGGGTCAAGAGTGGGCCGCAAAGTGGAGCGCACAGTACTTAGACTTTGAGGGGCGGACTCATTCGAGCTACATCGGCGAAGGCCGGGATGCCCAAGGTGATCTCTCTTTGGACGTTGTTCATGTGAGGCGACCTCCAGCTTTTGCTCTTGCTAGCCATGAAGCCGGGTTGCGGACAACAGCTGAGTCGAAGAGTGGGCCTTTGGTACCGTACACACTACTAAGCCGTTTGTGGGATAGAGCATTTTGGACCAACCGGCGAGCCCCCGGGACGAGTTGAGTCGGTCCGGGGTTAAGCGGCGAAGTGCGGCGGGAGAGGGGTAGCCCCCGAGTGTAACTCGGGGTTACCCAGCTGAGCAGCGGAGCGGAAAGGTACTGCGCAGTACTTACATTTTGTTTTCGCTGTAGGGTTGATCTCGATAGTGATGAAGAGTTGTTGAAGCCGTAGAGGCGATAGAGTGGCTAGTGGCCTCAGCCGGCTTGACTCCAGCCGGCCAAGCTACCAAACGCGCTGCAGATGTACAAGTCGATGCAGATTCCGGCTGCACAGATTCAGCCGGACGGGCGACCAAACGCGCTCGGGCTGGTTCAGTCGGTGCAGGCTCCACTCATCCCATTCCCAGCCGGCCTGGACAGGCGGAACCGGTACGAGCGGAGTCGAGCCACCAACCAACAGACCCAGCCCCAGCCGGGTTAAGGACAGCCCGCCCAGCCGGCACTGGCACAGCCGGCTCAATCGATTGAACATAGAGCGGATTCAGTCGGCGGCATGTTTTCCGCCGGAATTTTTTTTTTATAGCTGGCAACTTATTTTTCTCTTTTTATTTTTCAGTCGGCAGCTTGCTTGAGCCGGCCACTTTTCTTTCTATTTTCACCCGGCTAGGGGATTTATTTTCAGCTGGCGAGGCGTATTTTTTTTTTCAATCGGCCAACATTCTCTTTTTCTTTTTTCTTTCTCCTTCGTTTTTCTTTTTTTCTCAGCCGGCAGCCATACGTTCAGCCGGCCCCACGTTTCTTTTCTTTTCACCGATGCGTTCTTTTCTTTGGCAGGAGAGCCATAGGCTCACGCGGCAGCCGGTACGGGCGCGGCGGGCGGAGCATCGCCGGAGCAAGCCGGCCGCGGCGAGCCAACGACGAACGTGAGCCAGGCGCAGCCGGTAGTGGAGCTTGGCGCGATGGCGCGCGGGAAGAGCCGGAGCCGCGAGTCGGAGTTGGAGACGAAGCCGGCAGGGGCTGCGTGGAGCAGCCGGAGGTGGTGCGGCCGACGCGGAGCCGGGCGGCGCAGGAGCCGGCCATGGCGAGGCGCGGGCGGCGGATGGCGCGGCGCAGAGCCGGCAGAAGAGTTGGCAAGGTCGGCGGTGGCGCAGCCGCATGACGCAGCGGTGAGCCGGCCACGGCGCGAGCCGGCAGTGGGCGCGGCGCTGCTGCTGCTGCTTGGAGAGGACCGGGCGCTGTGGTGCAGCTTGGGAGCCGTTGATGGCGCGCGCAGCCGTAGAGGCGCGGGGTAGCCGGAGTCGACCACGGCAGGGTGCGCGGCGCGCCGGACGAGGAAGAGCGCTGGAGCTGGGCGCGGCCGGAGCCGGCCGCCGCGACGGAGTTCACGCATGCCTGGATGGTGCTACTGTGAGCCGGCCATGGCGCGAGCCGGCAGGGGCGCAGGACGCGGTGGCGTCGCAGCTGGAGCCAGACGAGCGGGTCGCAGTTGGAGCCGGACGAGGCGTTGCGCACGCGCGCGGAAGGCGGAGATGGTCGCGGCGAAGCCGGACGGGCGCAGGTGCGCAGCAGCCGGAGGTGTTGGCGACGGAGCCGGTCATGGCGTGGCCAGGCATGTGAGCCTGAAGCGGAAGCCGGAGCTGGTGATGGCCGTTGGTGAGGTGGTCGCTGGCCGCCAGGCGCAGCTGCGTGGCAGCCGGGGGTGGCCTGAGCAGCACTGACCGGCGGGCGGACGTGGCGGAGGTTGACGCCGGCGAGCCGCAAGAGGCCGTGGCGCCCGGAAGCCGGTGATGGCCGTGGTGGGCCGCCGCGGGCGCGCGTAAGCCGCAGGAGACCGTGGCGCCCGGAAGCTGGAGATGTCACGCGGCGGTGATGGCCGTGACGGGCGCAGCCGGAGATGGCCGTAGCGCGGCCGATTCGCTGCTGTTGTGCTCTTGCTGCGCGGTCGGCCGGCCCGTGGCGGAGCGAGTGCTAACGCGGCCGTCTTCTGGTTTCTCGCCGGCGCTGCACGTATGCGCGCGTGTGTGCTGCTGCTTGGCCAAGCTCGTTATTGCTTGCTTGCTATAGTAGAGAGAAACAGCAGCCGTGAGAGTACAGGAAATGATATACTGTGGCTCTTTATGTGCGTGCGTGTTCACGAGACATGTAAACTGGGAATACAGAATACAGATTGAAACTTAGCTCGAGCGGCCGCAGATGTGCGTGCTTCTTTGCTGGTCGCGCGTGCGCGCTGCTGCCGTTCGTCGCTGGGCGCTGCACCACCGTCTGCCGGCTGCTTGTCCGCCAGCCCTGCTCGTCGCCGTGCGCTGCTAGCTCGAGCGCGCGTAGCGGCCGAGTGGAGCCGTCGCAGCTTGGCCTGCTGAGAAGCGTGCGCTCACGGGCGGACGAGGCGATGCAGCTGCGGCCGGGCGAGGCGTGCGCGACGGCAACGTGACCGCAGCCCCTGGGACAGGTCGGAGACGTCGCTGTCGGCCGTGGGCGTCGCGCCGAACGGAGACAGCGTGGCCACGGCCGGCCGGCGTGCAGCGGTTCTCCAGGGGCCAAGCCCCCGGTTTTGCTGTAGACATGGGCGCAGGTGAAGAAGCTCGCGGCAGCAAGGGCCGCAGCGGAGACGAAGCCGCGCCTGAGGAGGGCGGTGATGAAGGCCGCGGCGGTGAAGCCATGCTCGGAGAGGGCGGCGGTGAAGCCATGCCCGGAGAGGGCGGCGATGCCGGCGGCGTTGAAGGCCGCGGCGGTGACGATGATGAGGAAGGGTCCCGTCCGGACGAACTCCGGCCGGCGCCACTGAAGGCCCCACGGTGGGCGCCAAATGTCGTGATATCGTCACGGCATATGCTACGGGGTAGCTAAAGTTAGGTGGTTCCTGTATGGGCGTCGACGGTATCCGGATGCGGGATTGGTACACAGCACGCGGTGATGTACCCAGGTTCAGGGCCCTCGCGGTGGAGGTAAAACCCCTACTCCTGCATGTCTGATGTATATGACAGTATATGGTGTTACATAGTTGCTCCTTGAGCTGTTTGTCCTGGGGAGGAAGAAGCTACTATGAGCTATGATGAGCCTGGCCGGCTTGGAGAGAGCCCGGCCGGCTGCTCGTATGTGAGCTGAGAGAGAGAGAGGGCAGCGTTGGCCATGTTGAGCGTGAGCTCGAAGGGCTCTCCCTGGTGTGCCTTATAAAGGCCGGCACCCGAGGGACAAGTGGTGGCCCACATGCACCGTAGCTGAGATGACTACCGGGGTTCCATCAACCGTACACTACGATGCTACTATTGTGCCACGGTGAGTCTAGTCTACCTATCGATAGCTTGATAGAGTAGCACGATCCCTTGTCTTGTCGCTGTACGTAGCAGAGCATCTCGATGTCGTGGATCCTGATCGATCTCATCCTTGGATGCTAGAAGCTGGAAGCTGGATCGTACGTGGCCTTGGTCAGCCGGCCACTTGTTTGGTCTTCACGTGAGGTGGTTGCATGTATGATGGAGAGTTGGAGCCGGCCATCTTGCATGGAAGCCGGCAGCTGGCTGTGGGAGTTGAACCCGGCCGCACGCATGGCGACAAGCGAGGAGCCGGCCACGGGGTGCTCCCGATCGAGCGTGGTTGCCGGTCGATCCTGCACCGATCGGGGAGCCGGCCGGGCGACCGCCGGTCGGCCCAGCGCGGAGGCCTCCAGCCGGATGCGGCCCAAGGAAAGGAAGCGGCCAGCCGTCCGAGCGGGCCGATGAGGAGGCCGACCCGGCAGGTGGAGCCGGACTGGAGCGGGCCGGGCAAGCCGGAAGGCGGCCCAGCATGGGCGCAGGCGTGGGAGCTAGCCTGGAGCAGGCCGGTGCAGCCGGAAGCCGGCCCGAGCGCGACCGGTTGACCCGAGGCGCACTATTTCTTCTATGTTTTACTGATTTCTTCATATCTTTTGCTACGCTGCATCTTTTATTGATCCGCGAAGTGCTGCGCGCTCGTAAACTCGAGGACTTTGCCATACCGGGGGTCATCCCCCCGACAGCAGCACGCCGGCGTTGTCGAGCCCTACTTGCGCACCGCCGCCCGCGCCGCTAAATGGTGCCCGCTCCGGCAGCACCACCGTCCTGGACATGTAGCTTCACCTCCGGCCTGTGTTATCACCGCCAGCAGCCTCGCCGGACTACTTACAACACGGCAGCGCCCAGTTTGTAGCAACGGGCGGCGCCCGTTGGTGGTAGCACCGCTGACGGCCTCGCCGGAATCCTTGCAGCAAGCAGCGACCTGTTTGTAGCAACGGCCACTGCCGTTTGTAGCAAAGGCTGCCGCCGTTTGGAGCAACCGTCGCCTCCGTTTGCAGCAACAGCCGCCGCCGCTTGTAGCAACGGCCGCCCCCGCCGCCGCTTTTAGCATAGGTCGCCGCTCTTTGTAGCAGCCATCGCCACCCTTTGTAGCAGCGGCCGTCGACTATTAGAGCAGACGCCACCGCCCTTGTAGCCGACGCCGGCGCTCCTTGTAGCAGACGCCGCTGCCGCTGGCAGCATAGGCTCCTGTCGCTCGCAGCTCTTGCAAACGCCGGTCGTAGCATCACGACTGGGAACTCCTTCGCCGCCCCGAGCATCGAGCGACGGCGTGGCCCCAACTCCTCCGGCGTCCATGGCGGTCTCAACATCGAGCCCATGTCGGAGTTGTGGTCGGCGACCTGTGGCTGGGCGGTGGCCGTGGTGAGTGGTGGGGAGGCGGTCCGAGCTCTACGCATGGGATGCAGGCTTTCGCCAGGGTGCGGGCGCGGGGGAGAAGATGCAGCTACCGCAGAAAGCAATGGAAGATGCGGAGGAGAGCATATCGTTGAGGAAGAAGAACTAGGGGATAAGGTTGGGGGTGGGCCCGCTGTCGCTCGATTCTGCCACCAATAAGGACGCGTGTCGCGCTGGCTATCCGGAGGATGCGAGGCGAGCGATCGTCCGGGGGCAGCCAAGCGTTTTCCTAAAAAAAATCACTCGGTATACGTAGCTTCCATCCCGGCAGAAGCTAGGCAGAAAGTCTGGCGATTTGCACAAAAATAACCCAAAAGTGAAAGAAAAGCACAGACTAACCCTCCGGCGAAACTATTTCACCAATCTAACCCTTTTGTGTGGCGCCCCTCCCACGGGCGCCACACATGCCCATGTGGCTCCCCTCCGCCGGCGCCACACACCCAGCCGACATGGCCCCCTCGCCGCTGAGCTGGTGCGCCCATCCGACGTGGCAGCATGTGTGGCGCCCCTCCCAACGGCGCCACACATGCACTTGGAATCCCCCAAAACATACTGTAAGACAAATCCTCTGGGACTTAGCCGTTTTGCGAGGCTCGATGTGTGGCGCCGATGCCACGGGCGCCACACTAGCCTGTGTGGCGCCGATGCCACGGGCGCCACACATAGAGGCTCGCGAAAACGGCTAAGGACTTATCGTCCGGAGCCCCTGGATGTTTTGGTCCTAATAGTTCATATAAGTTGGCATGTGTGGCGCCGATGCCACGGGCGCCACACTAGCACTTGTGGCGCCAGTGGGAAGGGCGCCACACATGGACTTGTGTTGAAAACATGAAAAATCCTACCAAACTCCAACAGATTACGAGTACAACATTGGACACAACAAGTAGCAATTTCATGACATACACATATAACACTTCATAGGTCACATTGTAGCACGTAGATTCAAACAACAAGTAGCATTACAGACCATGGTTCGAAATGATATAGGGTTCACAAATCGATACTTATGAATATAGAGTTCAGAACAACACGTAGCACATCCTAGTAGCGTCCTCGACGTGCCGTCCTCGTGGGCTGCTTTCGGATGGCCATCCTCTTCGTCCGCTGCCTTGGCTGCTCCTGCTGCTGCTCCTGCTGCTCCTGCTGCTGCTCCTGCTGCTCCTGCTGCTCCTCCTGCTGCTCCTGCTGCTCCTCCTGCTGCTCCTGCTCCTCCTCCTCCTCCTCCTCCTCCTCATCTGAAGAGAACGGCTCGTCGTTCCTCATCCTCGACATAGCTGATCTCCGCGGCCGCCCGTCATCCTCCTCAGTGACAACCTTCTTTCCTCGGTTGACATAATCTTCCGGAGTGTACCGGTTTGGAGCCTTGCCCCTTGGCTTCAGCTCGGTAAGCTGACCGTTGCTTGGAGGTACGCTTCGGAAGTATGCCTTGACTCGGAATTAGGTCGTCCTCGGGAGGAATCTTCACAAACATGAACACATGAGATTACAAAAGTTGAAATTAGTAAGAACATGTTTCACGAGCAACAAAATAGTCCATACATGTTCTTCGGAAGAGGAGGATGTAGGGATTTCGCCTTCGCGGCAACCTAGCAAGTTCGCTAACCGCCGCATCTTTCGTGCGGTGTTCGCGTCATGGAACTCACGGTTACAAAGCCACCGGAACATAATTGCGTACATTCAAAGTTGGTGATCATACCTTAATGAAATTCCGCAACGGTCCGACGAGCTTTTCATCTCCGTGGCTCTGCTCCCACACAACCTCGCACTCCTCAGCATGTTTTCCGGATCTCCTCCCGCCGTGACAAACATAGCATACACAATTTAAGCGAGCACATGGCAATTTAGATGATGTACTAGTTAGTGAGAGAATCCATTACCACGAAGTTCAGCTCGGAAGCAATAGAAGTCGATCTCCCTCTCGCGAGCAAAAGTGTCGTGCTGGCTTTGCCCAACCTCATCGAACCGGATGGGGTCGTCCAAGATCTCTTCACGATACGCGCGCTTCACTAACTCGATACGCGTGTTCCGATGGAACCACTCGAGGTAGTTGTTGAAAGCGGTGAAGTCGTGAGGCACAATCTGCTCGGGGCCGGCATTCCGTGCCGCTTCCAAGCGATGTTGGAACGCTGCGATGTGGCCGCTATGATGGACCGGCCAATTTGTGATCTTCCTCTGCCGCTGCCTATCAAGCCTGCAAGAATCAACAAGTTAGTTTGTACCTCTTCTATCAAGAATCTTCCATCGCATGATTCCGAAGTTTACCCGTGAAGCGCCTTGTCCGTGTCTTGCCATATTGGTGGGCACTCCCGATACGACCCAAGCTGTCTCATCACTCTTTGCGGCTGGTGGTGTTCAACAAGCCACATGCATATGAGTGGGCAGCGCATACGCCAGAACCGCGCCTCCTCCGTGCACTTGGGGTTTAGGTCAGCCATCGCCGCGCCAATACGGTAGTAGCTACCATATGGCTGCCATTCCACCTGCAGCATACAATTATTTAGTACATGCCAGTAGAATCAATCAAAACTAGGATTGCAACTCCGCAGTGATCGGTTACCCGCTCGGCGGTAAGAGTGTCCAACTCCGCGGTGTACTCGCTCGTACATGACCATTGGATCGCTCGTCATCTCCGAGACATTGTCCCAAAGGTATGCCCAAGTGGGCTCCCGATCAGGAAAGTGAGGGAAATGAGGCCATGCCGTCTCGTTGAGTACCCTGGACGCCCAACCGATAGGCGGTCCCGGCTCCATACGGAAAGTAGGAGCATGCATCCACCAATACCGCCGCTCCCGGTCTTGCTCCCGATCCTGCGACAAGCTTCGTCCAACTGCGTACATAAGATATTTGGTTACTACTTTGTGTAGCGCAGTACTATAGGAAAATAGTACATAGAACAAATCATCACCTGCCGGTAGAGGTAGGCAAGTGCCGCCTGTTCCCCAACTCCACCGGTCGTCCAACACCGTAAGCGCCTTCAGCCAACACCAATGGGCCAGCTTACCCCCACCGTCGAGAAAGAGAGTCCTGGAAATCATGTACCATAAGTACACGCGGGCGTACGTCCTCCGAGTGTCCTCGTCGGCCTCTATGGGGCATTCTCGCAAAGTTAGTTCGATCCAAGTGAAAGACGCGCCGGCGGGAACTCTCTCCTTTGGATTTGCTGGCGCCGGAGGAGCCCTGCCAATAAGGTCCTCCATCTGTCCGCGCCACCCATCCGAAGCTGTGTTCATACACAGTGGCTCGCCCTGAATAGGTAGTGCAAGGATCATGGAAACATCCTGCGAGTAGGGGCCATCTCGCCGGCCCTCAAGTGGAAGGTGTGAGTCTCCGGCCTCCACCGGTCGACAAGGGCGGTGAGTGCCGAGGGGTTCATGTGTGGCCCCCACGGCTTACAAGGGATATGAACGGCATAAGACCGGTAGGCCGGATGAACTCCGTGTACCTCTCGTCATAAGGTATATCCGGTGTGCCATGGTAACGAATCTTCAAAGGGTGAAGATCCGTTCCCCTCTCCGTCATATGAACAGCCCGGTGCTCCCCGTCGTACTCTTCATCCAGAAGCCACACCATCCTACATGTTTACGCAACCATATTATGAGTCATTCCACTAACAAAAATGAGCAACACATACATGAGAGTTCATATCCAAATACATGAGAGTTCCATACATACACACATACATTCATATCTAGGGTTCCAACAAATATTTGGTTCAAATATGAGTTATTCCATCACAAATAGTAGACATTTCAAGACATACATACATAGAATTTGAACACATACATAGCCATTTTATATCTACATAGCCAAATCTAGGGTTCATAGCCATTTCAACACATACATAGCCATTTCAACACATACATAGCCATTTCAACACATACATGTAAAATTTCATATCTAGGGTTCCACCAAATCTAGGGTTCATATCCAAATCCACCAACATATCCAAATCTTGCTAGGTTCAGAGCCAAATGCACTAACATATCAATGGTTCATATGTAAATCCACCAACATGAATTTCCATGTCTAGGGTTCATACCCAAATCTACCAAATCCACCAACAATAGTGGACGAATCAGAGGGAATCGAAGGGGAATACCTTGAGGAATGGAGGAGGAAGGACTTGCCCGGATAGATCTGACGAATCCTTGGTCGATTTGGTGGGGGGGACGAAGGGGAGTCGGGCGGCGGCGGCGGTTTCCTGGGAGAAGAGAAGAAACAGAGAGAAGAACTGGCTGGGTCGGGCTGGGCGCGGGCGCGGGCGCCACACTTAAGTGGATGTGTGGCGCCCGTGGCATCGGCGCCACACAGGCTAGTGTGGCGCCCGTGGCATCGGCGCCACACATCGAGCCTCGCAAAACGGCTAAGTCCCAGAGGATTTGTCTCACAGTATGTTTTGGGGGATTCCAAGTGCATGTGTGGCGCCGTTGGGAGGGGCGCCACACATGCTGCCACGTCGGATGGGCGCACCAGCTCAGCGGCGAGGGAGCCACGTCGGTTGGGTGTGTGGCGCCGGCAGGAGGGGAGCCACATGGGCATGTGTGGCGCCCGTGGGAGGGGCGCCACACAAAAGGGTTAGATTGGTGAAATAGTTTCGCCGGAGGGTTAGTCTATGCTTTTCTTTCACTTTTGGGTTATTTTTGTGTAAATCGCCAGAAAGTCTTCCTTTCTTTTCTCCCCCGGCCTCTGATGCAGGCAGCATGCATGCAACAGTGGTAGCGTAAATGCATGTGCGCTACGGACTAGTGCCTGCAGCCTAGCTAGCGCAGTGGTGGTACTCCAGGCTCGCTGCTGCCCTGCCCAAGACCTGATCTGATGCTGAAATGGTCGTCGCGTCAAGCCAAAGGAACGCAGGAGGACAAGATGCATCGGTATACTGAGAGGGAATTGCAGTTTGCACTAGGTCCTGTTTCGGGCGTTGCAAAGACCACCAGGTCGATGTCTTTTTTTGCAACATCCACCAGTCCTTGTACTAATCTGTTGCATTCTAGTCTAAATTTTGCTTTGCCTTGCGTTGATAGCCTTATTAGAGCATCTCCAACAACAATAATTTGGCAACAACAATAATTTGGCGCTGCAAAACCTACTTCATGCGCTGCAAATTTTTAGCGCACGCTGTGTCGAATTCCCCTCCACCGGAGACGCTATTTCGCAGGGCGGGTGGCCCGCTGAAAAAATGCCCGCAGAGGAAGTGTTAATTTACAGCGCCACAAACATATTTTAATAGAAGATAGTCTAAATAAAAGATCTAAAAAATCAATGAAAATACAATTAAAATAGATAAACTACTAGTCTACTCGTCGGCAGAGGTGGACTCAGTCCAGATGTCATCCCAGCGAGCGTCATCGTCAGCCCAAGTCGTGTTTGGGTTGACTATCTCGCAGTCGGCGATGTCCCGACGGCGGCGCCGGTCTGCCCTTCGCTGCGCCCTGAGATCGGCGAAGAAGGCCGCGCTCGGCAATGGCGATCCGGCGCTGCGCCTAGCGGTGGCGGCGACGGTCCTCCTCGTCGAAGAGACACGGCGTTGGCGCGAGGAATGATTGCGTGTAGTTAACACGTCCGTTGGGAACCCCAAGAGAAAGGTGTGATGCGCACAGCAGCAAGTTTTCCCTCAGTAAGAAACCAAGGTTTATCGAACCAGTAGGAGCCAAGAAGCACGTTGAAGGTTGATGGTGGCGGAGTGTAGTGCGGCGCAACACCAGGGATTCTGGCGCCAACGTGGAACCTGCACAACACAATCACAGAACTTTGCCCCAACGTAACAGCGAGGTTGTCAATCTCACCGGCTTGCTGTAAACAAAGGATTAGATGTATAGTGTGGATGATGATGATTGTTTGCAAAGAACAGTAAAGAACAATTGCAGCAGTTTGTATTTCAGATGTAAAGAATAGGACCGGGGTCCACAGTTTACTAGTGGTGTCTCTCCCATAAGATAGCAGATGTTGGGTGAACAAATTACAGTTGGGCAATTGACAAATAAAGAAGGCATAACAATGCACATACATATATCATGATGAGTACTATGAGATTTAATCAGGGCATTACGACAAAGTACATAGACCGCTATCCAAGCATGCATCTATGCCTAAAAAGTCCACTTTCGAGGTTATCATCCGAACCCCTCCAGTATTAAGTTGTAAACAACAGACAATTGCATTAAGTATGGTGCGTAATGTAATCAACACAAATATCCTTAGACAAAGCATCGATGTTTTATCCCTAGTAGCAACAAGCACATCCACAACCTTAGAACTTTCTCGTCATCGTCCCGCATTTAATGGAGGCATGAACCCACTATCGAGCATAAATACTCCCTCTTGGAGTCACAAGTATCAACTTGGCCAGAGCCTCTACTAGCAACGGAGAGCATGCAAGAACATAAATAACATATATGATAGATTGATAATCAACTTGACATAGTATTCAATATTCATCGGATCCCAACAAACACAACATGAAGGATTACAAATAGATGATCTTGATCATGATAGGCAGCTCACAAGATCTAACATGATAGCACAATGAGGAGAAGACAACCATCTAGCTACTGCTATGGACCCATAGTCCAGGGGTGAACTACTCACACATCGATCCGGAGGCGATCATGGCGATGAAGAGACCTCCGGGAGATGATTCCCCTCTCCGGCAGGGTGCCGGAGGCGATCTCCTGAATCCCCGAGATGGGATTGGCGGCGGCGTCTCTGGAAGGTTTTCCGTATCGTGGCTCTCGGTACTGGGGGTTTCGCGACGGAGGCTATATGTAGGCGGAAGGGCAGGTCAAGAGGCGCCACGGGGGCCCCACACAACAGGGCCGCGCGGGCCCCTTGCTGGCCGCGCCGCCCTGTTGTGGCGGCGCCTCGTGGCCCCACTTCGTGACTCCTTCGGTCTTCTGGAAGCTTCGTGTAAAAATAGGCCCCTGGGCGTTGATTTCGTCCAATTCCGAGAATATTTCCTTACTAGGATTTCTGAAACCAAAAACAGCAGAAAACAAAGAATCGACTCTTCGGCATCTCGTCAATAGGTTAGTGCCTGAAATTGCATAATAATGACATATAATGTGTATAAAACATGTGAGTATCATCATAAAAGTAGCATGGAACATAAGAAATTATAGATACGTTTGGGACGTATCAAGCATCCCCAAGCTTAGTTCCTGCTCGCCCTCGAGTAGGTAAACGATAACAAAGATAATTTCTGAAGTGACATGCTATCATAATCTTGATCATACTATTGTAAGCATATGAGATGAATGCAGCGATTCGAGGCAATGATGAAGATAATGAGTAAGCAAATGAATCATATAGCAAAGACTTTTCATGAATAATACTTTCAAGACAAGCATCAATAAGACTTGCATAAGAGTTACTCATAAAGCAATAAGTTCAAAGTAAAAGCATTGAAGCAACACAAAGAAAGATAAAGTTTCAGCGGTTGCTTTCAACTTCAACATGTTTATCTCATGGATAATTGTCAACACAGAGCAATATAACAAGTGCAATAGGTAAACATGTAAGAATCAATGCACACAGTTGACACAAGTGTTTGCTTCTGAGATAGAAAGAATAGGTGAACTGACTCAACAATAAAGTAAAAGATAGGCCCTTCGCAGAGGCAAGCATTGATTACTATATTTGTGCTAGAGCTTTTCATTTTGAAAGCAAGAAACAATTTTGTCAACGGTAGTAATAAAGCATATGTGTTATGTATAAGATATCTCATAAGTTGCAAGCCTCGTGCATAGTATACTAATAGTGCTCGCACCTTGTCCTAATTAGCTTGGATTAACACGGATTATCATTGCATAGCATATGTTTAAACCAAGTATCACAAAGGGGTACCTCTATGCCGCCTGTACAAAGGTCTAAGGAGAAAGCTCGCATTGGATTTCTCGCTTTTGATTATTCTCAACTTAGACATCCATACCGGGACAACATAGACAACAGATAATGAACTCCTCTTTAATGCATAAGCATTCAACAACAGTTAATATTCTCATAAGAGATTGAGGATTGATTGTCCAAACTGAAACTTCCACCATGAATCATGACTTTAGTTAGCGGCCCAATGTTCTTCTCTAACAGTATGCATACTCAAACCATTTGATCATGAAAATCGCTCTTACTTCAGACAAGACGAACATGCATAGAAACTCACATGATATTCAACAAAGGTAAAAGTTGATGGCGTCCCCAGAAAACATGGTTACCGCTCAACAAGCAACTTACTAAGAAATAAGACACATAAGTACATATTCTTCACCACGATAGTTTTTAAGGCTATTTTGTCCCATGAGCTATGTATTGTAAAGGTAAAGAATGGAAATTTTAAAGGTAGCACTCAAGTAATGTAGTTTGGAATGGCGGAGAAATACCATGTGGTAGGTAGGTATGGTGGACACAAATGACATAGTTATTGGCTCAAGGATTTGGATGCATGAGAAGAATTCCTCTCGATACAAGGCTAGGCTAGCAAGGTTGTTTGAAGCAAACTCAAGTATAAAAGGTGCAGCAAAGCTCACATATGAACATATTGTAACTATTATAAGACTTTACATTGTCTCCTTGTTGTTCAAACACCTCAACCAGAAAATATCTAGACTCTAGAGATCAATCATGCAAACCAAATTTTAACAAGCTCTATGTAGTTATTCATTAATGAGTACAAGGTACATGATGCAAGAGCTTAAACATGATCTATATGAGCACAACAATTGCCAAGTATCACATTATTCAAGACATTAAACCATTTACCACATGCGGCATTTTCCGTTTCCAACCATATATCAATGAATGAAATAGTCCAACTTTCGCAATGAACATTAAAGATAAAGCTAAGAACACATGTGTTCATACGAAACAGCGGAGCGTGTCTCTCTCCCACACAAAGAATGCTAGGATCCGATTTTATTCAAACAAAAACAAAAACAAAAGCAAACAGACGCTCCAAGTAAAGCACATAAGATGTGATGGAATAAAAATATAGTTTCACTAGAGGAACCTGATAAGTTGTCGATGAAGAAGGGATGCCTTGGGCATCCCCAAGCTTAGACGCTTGAGTCTTCTTAAAATATGCAGGGATGAACCACGGGGGCATCCCCAAGCTTTGCCTTTTCACTCTTCTTGATCATATTGTATCATCCTCCTCTCTTGACCCTTGAAAACTTCCTCCACACCAAACTCGAAACAAACTCATTAGAGGGTTAGTGCATAATCAAAAATTCACATGTTCAGAGGTGACATAATCATTCTTAACACTTCCGGACATTGCACAAAGCTACTCGGACATTAATGGAACAAAGAAATTCATCCAACATAGCAAAAGAGGCAATGCGAAATAAAAGGCAGAATCTGTCAAAACAGAACAGTCCGTAAAGATGGATTTTATTGAGGCACCAGACTTGCTCAAATGAAAATGCCCAGATTGAATGAAAGTTGCGTACATATCTGAGGATCACGCACGTAAATTGGAAGATTTTTCTGAGCTACCTACAGAGAGGCAGGTCGAAATTTGTGACAGCAAGAAATCTGTTTCTGCGCAGTAATCTAAATCTAGTATTGACTTTACTATCAAAGACTTTACTTGGCACAACAATGCAATAAAATAAAGATAAGGAGAAGTTGCTACAGTAGTAAACAACTTCCAAGACTCAAATATAAAATAAAGTGCAGAAGTAAAATAATGGGTTGTCTCCCATAAGCGCTTTTCTTTAACGCCTTTCACCTAGGCGCAGAAAGTGTGTATCAAGTGTTATCAAGAATTGAAGCATTACCTCGGGCATCGCGCCCACCTTTCTTATTATTTTTCTTACCCTTTGATTTAGGGAATACATGTCTACCTCCTGATGTAGAGGTGAATTTTAGGGTGCCTTCTCCCACATTTATGACTGCTCCCAATAGTTTCAGCAGGGATCTTCCGAGTGTGATTTGTCCTGTTCCTACACATTCAATAACAAGATAATCGAGTGGATACTTGTTCTTCCAAGAATGGTTGTATGCACACCCTCGGCTATTCCCTTAGGAATTATAACAGAGTTATCAATAAGAGTTATTCCTTCTCCCCCTTCAACGAGTCCCCAAAGTGTCAAAGAATCATAAATACTCTTGGGCATAAGGCAAAATTCAGACATAATATCACAATTGGCATAAAAAGTTTCACCACCAATAATAACTTTAATAGTAGGGTCCCATGTTGAAGGTTCAGAGTTCACTAAAACTTGATCAAGACGGTTACGAACATAACTATAATTTTCTTTTAACCAAGATGCACTTGTCTCAAGAGTGTTTAATCTATTATAGATGCTAATAAGAGCTGATTCAAAGTTATTAGCTGAACTATGTGATGCAACTAATTTTTTTATGGCATTAAAAGCTTGATCACCATCGCAATGAAGGAAATCTCCTCCCACTACAGACATCCAAGGCATATCTATAGCGAATCATAAGCCCAAAATAAAAATTACTAAGGAGCAAACTTAGAGTCATTTGAGGTTCAGCTTTACGATAAGAATCAAAAATTCTGGACCAAGCATCTTTAAAACTCTCCTCATCCCCTTGTTTAAAAGTGAAGACTAATTCCTCAGGTGAAGAAGTAACAGGTGCAGAGCTAGACATGATAACAGAAGTAAAAATGCAAGTAACTAATTTTTTGTGTTTTTAATATAGAGAACAAGACAGTAAATAAAGTAAAACTAGCAACTAATTTTTGTGTGTTTTTGATTAAGTGCAGCAAACAAAGTAGTAAATAAAATAAAGCAAAGCAAGACAAAAACAAAGTAAAGAGATTGGAAGCGGAGACTCCCCTTGCAGCGTGTCTTGATTTCCCCGGCAACGGCGCCAGAAAAAATGCTTGATTGCGTGTAGTTAACACGTCCGTTGGGAACCCCAAGAGGAAGGTGTGATGCGCACAGCAGCAAGTTTTCCCTCAGTAAAAAACCAAGGTTTATCGAACCAGTAGGAGCCAAGAAGCACGTTGAAGGTTGATGGTGGCGGAGTGTAGTGTGGCGCAACACCAGGGATTCGGCGCCAACGTGGACCCTGCACAACACAATCACAGAACTTTGCCCCAACGTAACAACGAGGTTGTCAATCTCACCGGCTTGCTGTAAACAAAGGATTAGATGTATAGTGTGGATGATGATGGTTGTTTGCGAAGAACGAGTAAAGAACAATTGCAGCAGTTTGTATTTCGGATGTAAAGAATAGGACCGGGGTCCACAGTTCACTAGTGGTGTCTCTCCCATAAGATAGCAGATGTTGGGTGAACAAATTACAGTTGGGCAATTGACAAATAAAGAAGGCATAACAATGCACAAACATATATCATGATGAGTACTATGAGATTTAATCGGGGCATTACGACAAAGTACATAGACCGCTATCCGAGCATGCATCTATGCCTAAAAAGTCCACTTTCGGGTTATCATCCGAACCCCCTCCGGTATTAAGTTGTAAACAACGGACAATTGCATTAAGTATGGTGCGTAATGTAATCAACACAAATATCCTTAGACAAAGCATCGATGTTTTATCCCTAGTAGCAACGAGCACATCCACAACCTTAGAACTTTCCGTCATCTGTCCCAGATTTAATGGAGGCATGGACCCACTATCGAGCATAAATACTCCCTCTTGGAGTCACAAGTATCAACTTGGCCGAGCCTCTACTAGCAACGGAGAGCATGCAAGAACATAAATAACATATATGATAGATTGATAATCAACTTGAAATAGTATTCAATATTCATCGGATCCCAACAAACACAACATGAAGGATTACAAATAGATGATCTTGATCATGATAGGCAGCTCACAAGATCTAACATGATAGCACAATGAGGAGAAGACAACCATCTAGCTACTGCTATGGACCCATAGTCCGGGGGTGAACTACTCACACATCGATCCGGAGGCGATCATGGCGATGAAGAGACCTCCGGGAGATGATCCCCTCTCCGGCAGGGTGCCGGAGGCGATCTCCTGAATCCCCCGAGATGGGATTGGCGGCGGCGTCTCTGGAAGGTTTTCCGTATCGTGGCTCTCGGTACTGGGGGTTTCGCGACGGAGGCTATATGTAGGCGGAAGGGCAGGTCAAGAGGCGCCACGGGGGCCCCACACAATAGGGCCGCGCGGGCCCCTTGCTGGCCGCGCCGCCCTGTTGTGGCGGCGCCTCGTGGCCCCACTTTGTGACTCCTTCGGTCTTCTGGAAGCTTCGTGTAAAAATAGGCCCCTGGGCGTTGATTTCGTCCAATTCCGAGAATATTTCCTTACTAGGATTTCTGAAACCAAAAACAGCAGAAACGACAGAATCGGCTCTTCGGCATCTCGTCAATAGGTTAGTGCCGGAAAATGCATAATAATGACATATAATGTGTATAAAACATGTGAGTATCATCATAAAAGTAGCATGGAACATAAGAAATTATAGATACGTTTGTGACGTATCAAGGAACTCCGCCTCCTCTAGGGACCTGACGTCCGGGAAGTTGAGGTCGCGCCGCGGCCGCCGAAATCGTCACGCGGCCGCGTCGTAAGCACGCGCCGCCAGCTCCGGCGAGTTGTAGGTGCCGAGGGTGAGGCGGAAGCCGCCGGCGCGAAGCTCCGCATAGAACCTGCCGTTGGGACGCGCTCGGACACCGCAGAAACCAGACGACCCGCGGCGGCGCGGCGGCATCCCGACGACGAAGGTTGAGCGGCGGCGACGCGTGGCGCGACGAAGCGGCGAGGCGTGGCAAGACGAAGCGGCGACTGGAAGTTTCCACGGTGATTTGTTGCGCGCGCTCGAAGCGACACGCAAGTTTGGCGCTCGGGATAGCGCTCCCACACAGCGAGCGGGTTGACCACGTCTAACCAGGCAAGAGACGAACCGACCGAGCAGCCCTCTCCACACCTCGTTTTCCTCTCGACCTCTCACGTGAGCGCCGCCACGAGGGCACCAACGGCCGGCAAATCGCCGCCAGTTGGACGCCGATGATGGGCTCGGACGATGGCCTCGACTTCCTGCACAATCCTCCCCCTCCTCACGTGATGCTAGCCCAAGTTAAGGCAGATCAAGGACTCCCGCGAGAAGCAGAGACTATGGTGGTGGCAGCAGCAGAGGCGTCGTCCGTCCAATCGGTGGCGAGCATCTTCGACAACACGGAGGCCTTCTTCGCCGACCTCAGGGCGCATCGAAGGGCAGACGAGCGCCGCGGTCGCCGACCGCGTGATAGTCAACCCAAACATGACTTGGGCTGACGATGACGCTCGCTGGGACGACGTCTGGACTGAGACCACCTCCGACAACGAGTAGACTAGTAGTTTATCTATTTAACTGTATTTTCAATGTTTTTTTTGGATCTTTTATTTAGAATATTTTCTATTAAAATGTGTTTGTGGCGCTGTAAATTAGCGCTTCTGCTGCTGGCGCTTAGCGGGTCACCCGCGCGGCGAAATAGCGCCTCCGGTGAAGGGAATTCGGCACAACGTGCGCTAAACATTTGCAGCGCACCAAGTAGGTTTTGCAGCACCAAATTATTGCTGTTGGAGATGCCCTAATAAGGCTATCAACGTAAGGCAAAGCAAAATTTAGACTAGAATGCAACAGACTAGTACAAGGGCTGGTAGATGTTGCAAAAAAGAGGTCGACCTGGTGGTCTTTGCAACGCCCGGAACAGGACCTGGTGCAAACTGCAATTCCCTCGTATACTGGCCTATATCTGGTCTCCAGTAGAGAAATGCACAGTGAAATGCACTTTGACTCATAGGCTTCTATTATATGAATCCATATTTTGACGTGTTAAAAAATTCTAAACTAATTTTTTTACATATATATCTAGACATTTTATGTTGGTACATAAATTTTCAAAAAAAGAAATTTTTTTATGTGGCTCCTTAAAAAGACAAATTTTACTGTTGTAACAAGACTACGTACAGCACATTTTTTTGTCTATTTGTACACACCACACAAAATGCTGTTTTTCCATGGAAACTTGTGTACGAACATAGAATGTTCTACACCAAAAAATTTATGTCAATTTTTTTTTTATTTTTAAAATTAATTTTTAATTATTTTATATAATGGAAACATTTGCTCCTATGAGCCAAAACACCACCTCATCCACTTTTGCTCATAGGAGCATATGAGCCCGTTGTGCGAAATTACATTTTGACGTGTCAAAGAATTCCGAAATAAATTTTATATGTACATCTAGACATTTTATGTTTGTACACAAGTTTTTAGATTTTTCTTGTTTTTTTGTATCTCCTGTAAAAAAGATAAATTTTGAAGCTACAACACGACTACGTACAGAACATTTTTTGTCTTTTTTGTACATGCCACATAAAATATTGTTTTTTCACGAAAATTTGTAGAATGTCATGATGTACACCATAAATTTTATGTCAGAATTTTTTAACATTTAAAAATGTTTTTTTAATTATTTAGCATAATGGGTGTAAATGCTCCTATGAGCCAAAACGCCTCCTCCACATTTCACTACCTTCTCATCATCTCTGCGGTATGCGCATGTCACCATATTTACTGAATTTGTGCATATTTCATCAGGTCTTGTTTTAATAAGTTACAAAAAAGATAATTCTTTTGTTTATCTCCATTGACAAGTTGGCATCAAACTGACAGTGGACACACTTGGACAAAACCAAGGAGGGTGAACGGCGCCACATGCGTCCGATCTGGGAGACCTAGATATGAGATTTGCGTTGGAGCTGCCCGAGTGAGAAGACGAGAGTTGCGACAACAATTCCTTTCACAAGGTAATGATACAAAGATGCCGACATCACCTCCCATGACCGAAGTTGGCGCGGCTTTCAATGGCAGCCAAGTATTGCCCCTCCTAGCCGTGCCATGGCCGCGGGTGCTCGGGCACCACTATCCCCTTCACGGACACCATAGGTGGGGTTTCATGCAGCCACTTCTAGGGACAATGAGGGAAGAGGGGTAGATGAGGGAGGTGATGGTTGGGAGGGCTAGCGTTTCTCCCCGGTCACCCAAGGAGGAGGCGACGTGAGGGACTTAGCCGCGTAAAAACTAAATAAATAGTATTTCCTATGATTTCCCGTTTAATTCGAAAGTTCTGCATTTAAAATATGTATGACCAAATTCTATGGAAAATTATCTATGATGATTGTTTGATTTGTAGGATTGATCCTCATAAGATTTTTATTATGGAATTATTTGCACTAGATTCATAGAAAATATTTTTTTTTGATAATGGGCGTTTTATTACTCATAAAAAGTAATTACACCTGACCTCTGCATAGCTAGACCTCTACATAGCTAAGATGCGTACAACCATTCAAAAAGTCTCAAAAGTTTGGAGTGACAAAAAAAGGAGAATTACATATCAGACATGAGCAAATGTAAAACGCCTGAGGTGAAGATGGAGGTCCAATCCGTAGATTATGATGCCACCCATGTAGGGAAAAAGTATCTCTCGCCGTGTCCTCCAACCATGTACAGACCTCCGTAAACAGGTCGTGGTTCTTCACCTTCTGCAGCGCATACCACGAACGGAGAGTAGCTGTACATCTGTAGATAACCTGCAAGAGAGAATAATTCTTGTCATTAAAAACTTTGACATTTCCACACCGCCATAGCGACCATATAATGACAAGCGCTCCCACCCTAATAAACGTTCTAAATTTGTGATCGATCCCATGAAGCTAATTATCGAAGATGTTGGCCACACTAGTCGGGGGATACAGATCAGAAGCTACTTGGATGCATGATCATATAGAAAATCTAATATCTACACATAGCTCTTCTCCAGAATTCTTTGCTTTTCCTGTGGTGAAATCAAATAAACTTTGATCATTTTTTGTTGTTGGATTAAACATGCCTCATATTTGACTGATTTTAACTTACATAGAATTTAATCCACCTCAATCCGTGTCGATCCCCTCTGAGCCCCCACCAAACCGAACAAGAGTTTGAGAGAGTAGCGGTACATCTGTAGATAACCTACAAGTGAGAACAATTTTTATCATTAAAAACTTTAACATTTCTACAAAGTCATAGCGACCATATAATGGTAAGCACCCCCACCCTAATAAACGTTCTAAATCTGTGATCGATCCTATGAAACCAATTACCGAAGATGTTGGCCACACTAGTCAGGACATACATATCAGAAGCTACTTGGATGTATGACCATATAGAAAATCTAATATCTACACATATCTCTTCTCCAGAATTCTTTGCTTTTCCTGTGGTGAAATCAAACAAACTTTGATCATTTTTTGTTGTTGGATGAAACATGCCTCAAATTTGACAGATTTTAACTTACATAGAATTTAATCCACCTCAATCCGTGTCGATCCCCTCCGAGCCCCCAACAAACCGAACAAGAGTTTAGGGGAGGATTTCTTTCTGCCTGAGAGATGACAAGTAAAACAACAAACTGTTCCAGATTAGGAATCAGAAACCGCACTCCGCACCACCACGTAGTGTTATCTTATCTCACCCAGCTGTCCTTTTACTTTCTCTCGCTTTGGCATATAAACACTCGACAGCACAAAAATGCACTACGCACTAGTACCCTCGATCGATCATCACCATGATTGAAACAATGCCGTGCATATAATGATATATGTATGGGGGAATAATTCGGTACCATGCACAGGTAGCATATGTTCATGACAAGCAATATAAAAGTGTTAAAATACATATTACCAGCCATTCTCTAACACGGTGGACTTTTGGGTGAACTGGTTGGCTCATCAATTTAATATTGGGTATCAAAGTTAGGAGGTCTCATGTTCAAATCTGGCTAACAACGCACAATTTTTTATCCTACGCTTATGTTCTTTCCGTTTGTGTAGCCTAGATGAAAGAGGAGTGATAAAATACAGAGCCTAGTCCTTTTCAACAGTTTGAGCTTTTGAATAAATTAGATATATATTTTTAACAAAAGGGGATTGTGATATGGGAATCTAGCGACATTCGCCATCCATTAACATGGACTCCTTTTTTGCTCCATTTAATTATGTGTTGCATCTACATGTTTCAGCCAATTAGGGTACTCACGAACATGATCCACTTATATCACTAGTAGAACGACAATGGAATCTAGCTATCTCGAGAAAATAATTACAATGTTAAGAAGTAGGGTTGGAAACCGGTAGTAGATAATCCCAATTATCGAATATTGATATTTGTAAAATTGAAAATGATATGGAAATATCAAATCCAGATGAAAATAGTAATATATGGGAAAAATCCAAATTTGAATTGCCAATGACGATACAAATGTGCTACTACCTCTGTCTATAAGTAGACGTCTTAGGTTCATCAAAATTTGAACGTATGTAGACACAAATTAGTGTATATGTACATTAAAATGTAGAAAATTCTAAAAGATCTATTTATGGATGGAGAGGGTATTAAATTTTAAGAAAATGTGAATATGGAAATGAATTTACATACCAAAAAGTTGTTTTAACCATTTTTTAAGTAATTTTAGCCCGATAAGCCATTTAGCCAACCTGATTTTATTAACGAAGTGCTTACTTGTGTAAAACAGGTGGCTAAATGTTTTTTCTATGATTGAACTAGAAACTATCGTGTATTATATCACTATGTAATTAAGATAGATGTGCTAGGTTTATTGACTAATTTTATGTCGCGTGTCTACTTTACTTTGGTAGTTAATACATAAATTGCTAGCAATTTCAACATTATCTTACCTAAGCCGACCAAGCGGTTTCTCACTTTGGCATCTATAAACATGACAACATAAAAATGAACTAACTACTGTGATTGATCTATGATTATCTATTGTGCTGCCTTCTCCCTATCAGACGACCTCCATGATTAGCCTAATTATAACGCCACTAGAAGAACAAAAGGTAAAATGCCGTGCATGCATGGAATTATTAGGTAGCATAATCCTACACAGGTATAGCTTATGTTCATGACAAAAATAAAAAAGGAATGTGATGTTGGCACTTATATAACTATGACATTCGCCCTCCATTAACCTTGTCACTTTTGTTTCTTTGCTGAGTTTAATATGAACTTTTTAGCACCTAATACATGTGTCAGCCAATGAACGTACACATGAATGATCCACTTAAGATGAAAGCTAGCTAGCAAGACATATAATGAGCGGCAAGAACCACACCAACGCAAATTTTAATTGCAGGAAAAAGGGCGCCCGTCCGTTGCATTTGTAGTGGAAGAGAATAGATGCGACACGCTCCATCCCTATTCCCTAGTATCTTTAGCTTTTGTTAGGCAGAGACAGAGGCATGTCGCTGACGTGGACGCCAATGTTGACAACAGTCTAGCTGTTGAATGATATTTTTGTAGTGTGTATAAGTCTTCTGTTGTTGACTCCTGTTCTATCCATTTAACAAGTCTTGCAGCAAATCATGTATCCATCTTTATCTTTATGCATTCCCATTTGGCGGGGGAACAAAACTTCCATTGTTTTTAAAGAGTGGACGTCGACTCAACCGGAGCAAGAGAGATGCATTTGCATCTGTGTTTGGGAATATATTTCCAAATCAAATAGGTAGATAAAGTTGAGTTTGACTCTAGGGTGGAATATGATAAAGTTGAGAACCAACCTAAGGTTGGGTGTTAGGAGGGTGATTGTACCCCCATCCTACGAGAGTTCAAACTCCAGGTTTGACATCTGTGTGTCTCATTTTCTCGTCGACAGCGAGATGCCTATGGTGACTTCGTCAATTTCAAGTTTCAATCCGCCGGCTCAGTTTCCGGAGGTGCTCATAGGGGTAGGGTGTGCGTGTGTGCGCTAATATGAGTGAGTGTATGCACGTGTATGTGAACGTCTACATTTGTATTGTGTTTCTCAAAAAAAAAATCGTACTCATCCGTTTCAAAAGAAATGTCGCAACATTATTTGGATATGGGTACAACTGAAAGGCATCTAGATAGATATGTATCTAGACGAAGTTGTGACCCTTAACGGAGGTGGAATATTTTACAACAATAGATTTGTTTTGTGGACTGCGACAACAGATTATTAATAAAACAAGTTTAGCTCAAAAACGAGCCAAAATGAAAGGCCTACCGGTAAAACAAAATCCTTTTTTTTTCAGTTCAAAAAAAAATCCTTTTTTGCCATTCATTGTTTAGGGGCGTATTTCCAGGCCCAACTTATGAGGCCCAGTACTATTTCTAGCCCATGGCTGGTCCCGGCCCAGGCTGGATTTTGCTGTGACGCCTAAGCTGAAGCGGACCGCGCGTGCTGCCCTAAACAACGGGAAGACCACCGGCCGTCGGAGCGCCGCCGCACACTCTACCTCTCCGTCGCCTCTCCGCCCGGCGGTCCAAGCTCCTGCCGCCGCCTCTCCGCCCCCTGGCGTAAGTTCTAACTCATCCTCCCTTACCATCTTCGTCATGCCCAAATCTATGATTCTTGCAGCATCAATCGCTCTAACTTTGGGTCGATTTGGTTCATCTAGATATGTAGGATAGGCTGCAGGATTTGGTATTCACATGTACCGGATACGATTATCGAGACATCTTTACCTCTGTATGTATGGAACGCGTTTCTGAGCTACGGAGGAAGACTGAATTTGGTTGCAGTACAACGCCAACACCTCGATTCTAATCCCCATTACTGTACTTGTTTTAGTTCGAATTCTACTTAGATTGAGTCCATGTAAGGGCCTGATTAGTTTCAGAACTGCGTCTAATGGCCACTAGCATAACGAGCAGTACATTGTTCTGCACTGCCAAAGAGTTCAGCTACATGTCAAGTATGCGAACTTACCATAAAGTCGAACCCGTAGATCTCCCATCAGAGGTTCCTAATTTCTGCACTAAATTCCCCCTGGCAGGCGCGCCTAGTTGGAGAACAATGGAACAGACGGGCTCCGCCGCGACGACGATTCCTCATCCGAGAGCGAAGGCCACCCTGGTTCTCGGAGCAGAATCCTTCGCGGTCAGCTCCGAGTCTGGTACACTGTCGGAGCAGCTGGCGGCGATGAGGGAGAAGAGCATGGTCATCCTCAAGGACTACATCACCAGGCACAACGCCCCGAACGACGTCCCCGATGAGTCCGTCGAGGGCTTGTCCGACGACGAGGGTGAGGCCCTCGCGAAAAACCCGCCCAAGAAATCTAAGAAGCAGAAATGATGGTACTAATTGTTTTATTTGTCGCATTTTTGTCATAGTCCCCTTGGGAGAACACCCTGTCTTGTCCATTGCTGGATTTTCCTTCTGACGCACATTGTTAGGCACTGTCTGCTTTGTGTAAAGAACTGCTATCTGATGATATGCGTAGGGGAAGTTAGCCCCTTGCTGTATGACTCAAATTTTAGATGTTTTGCTTTGAGGAGAATATATGAGATTTGGCAAAAGAGCTCTTTGCTGTCAATTGTCAATGGCAGGAAGGCACCAACCACTTGAAATCCAACAAGAAATAGGTCTTTTGATAGCGGTCAAAATTTACGTTTGTGTTTTAGTGTATTTTCTGTAGATTACATGCATCCAACTGTGGAAATGTCTTACGGCATGTATTCTGAAATGTTTAAGCTAGCGACTGCAGAATGATCCAATAGGTTCATGCTCGTTTCATGTTCTGTTAGATGTTGGACCGGCATCGTGAATTCTACCTGCGTGGTGTTACTGATTTCTATTGGGAAAAAGAGTGCTTCCGAATGTCGCTTGTGTAGATGACTAGGCCCTTTTGGTCATCATTCTCCAGTACATACTTGATGCAACCTGTAGACTTTAGATCCAACCCTTGATTCTTTTTTTCTTCATATTACCATGTAGTTATGTCATATGTGCTTTTGATGCTCAAGATCAACTAATTACCTCCAATTGGTGTAGGTGTTTGTGCTGAAAGATTGAACACTCCACCGTCGTCACAAATGACGCGGCTGGTGAAACTTTCCTCATTGCCACCATGAATCTGGGAGGGTGTGATGGGATTTAAGAGAGAGCCAACCTTCCTCCATTAAGATTTTATTGGCGTCTGCGAAAAAGATACAAGGAAGGACTGCAGCCTGATAGCTTCGTAACCAATTATTTGGTAGATGGATTGGTGTGGAATCAAGAGACAATTGTGAATTTTCAGAATTGAGTAACCATATAGTACATGAAGAAGGAAAACCCTATGCTACGCTAGAGTCTTATTGATTCTCCTTTGTTACTTCTCATTCACCAAGTCTCGGTTTATAAACCCTTTTCGAGCTGAAAATCTACAGCAACACGATTACTATAACTACAACACTATTCCAACAGTAACAAACTAAATCTAACAACTATATGAGAGACATATTTTTGTCGGGAATCGCTATTCCTTATTAGGCGCCGATCTAGACCGTCAATCTTATGAACTCATCGTCCTCCTCCGTTGATCGGTAATTGTCAAAACACAGTATGCGGCAAGACTAAACTTGAACAATATAACTTCGGAGTATCAGTCCTGCAATGTCTCACACCGCTGACAAGGTGGGAGAGGCTAGAGAGCTATCTGGTAGCAGTGTCTTACACAGAGTTGTAAAAACATTTTCTTTATCGAGGAAGGTTTAAGGAAAATAGACGTGTTTCTTTCTGTGATGATATCATCCCTTTTTCTCTTAATATAAGATGTTATTACAATTAATTATAGTCTATAATTGGTTGTAAACTTGTAGCATTTCATATTAGATACAGTAGATATTTTTTGTTAGGTGCACCTACAACTCTCGACCTAGATATTTAACAATCTAAAAGTGGATCTCAATTCATGCAAGTACACTAACATAACGAGTGATACATATTAATCATTATCTGCACAATATTTTTTACGTTAGGAGATTCAGCGAAATGAATGCTTTTAGTACAAGAAAATATAATTAAAGTTTGCATAACTTTTTCCGTGCAATATGGTTTAAATTTAAGAAAAATTCTAATAGTGATGATGAATGTAGGAATTGTTGCATAGAATATTATATATTAATATTTAATGACACATCATAAGGGACCAACTATGTTATATGTACAATAAAAATATACTCGTTAAAATTTATATTGAAAAAAAAAGTTACAAATAAGTAAAATAGTTTACTATAAATATAAACAAGGCATACTAAATATATTTTAGATTAGGGACGGCGCTCAAAAGTTTGACGGTGGTGCTCTTGACGGACAAGTCCCTGTACAAAGGTCTTTGTGGGGTTGTAGAACATGGCCATTGTGTCCTTGTGGTTACATGGTGGTTTTGCTGCCCATCAAAAACTGGTTGTTATGACAACATTCTTGATTGGCTTTTATGACAACATCTTAAACTAGCGTATTAGACTAGTTTGTAATTTCCCCAACTCAAGTTGGGAACATGGCCAACATTGAGCTTAGTTATGCTTTCTTTAAACTAGCTGTGACTCAAGTAAGGCATAGGGTTAAACCTAGCCTTAAAGAAGGCATGCAAGACTGGATTGATACTTTGTAATTTTCCTTTTGCTTGGGACCAGAACATTGTAAATATGTCTTCTTTTATATATAAAAAATGAAAATGGCGCAGTGGGGGCCTTCCCCACTGTCTTTGTCTTCAAAAAAAAAAAAGCGTATTAGACTAACATCTTAGACCAGCATCTAGCATATTCTTGGCTGTTTGGTAGCCTATAAATATGTATTCCCAACTTCTTAGGTTGACATGGCATTGTGTGAGAAATAAACTAGAAAATTTCCCCAACTCCTAGTGTCATTTTCTCCCTCGATGAGAGTAAGATTTTAGTAACTAAAAAGTGGTATCAGAGCCAAGTGAGCAACCCCGCACAGTCGAGCAGTACCTCGTCAGAAGTAGTCCTCTCTTCACGCAACAGCCCTCCAGCGGCGAGCCATGTTCACAGGCCACTCTCAGCACCCGGTTAACTCGAGCACGCAGCAACGACAGGAGGCTGAGCTCGTCGCGACAGAGGAGAGTGAGCGAGCAGCAGCAGCAAGGGCGTCGAGGATGCCAGCGGCAGAGCTAGCAGCAGCCAGAGCGGAGCTAGAAGCAACAGCGGCGGTGGATGCAACATGTGAGGCGACGCCAGAGGTCGAGATATTGCGCGACAACGCCAACAACTCCATTTGTACGGCAGCCCCGACGAAGACCGCGAGGACCGCTGGTTACAAATAAGTAAAAAAGATTACTATAAATATAAATAAGGCATACTAAATATAATCTATACTGGGACACCGAGCTCAAATGTTTATTAGTACTTAATATCTGAAAGAGATATGATATGCATGAGAAATCATATTTTTTCATCTAAAAAATTGACAATTAACTCAGAATGGGAGAATGTATATATCAACCCAATTACATGGACAAATTAATTGACTAATTGATAAATATATTTATTTTAAATGGAAAATTCATTTAATAATTTGTTACCAAAGTTTGAAAGGAACATCATGATTTATATTTAATTTGTTTTGTATAAATTTTGAAAAAAATATAGATTATGGATCTTTCTCACACCATAGGTGTTATAGTTCATGTATACTACCCGATTCTCGTCTCACGTGGAAGCAAATATTACACTACTAAATTCCGTAGACCATCTTAATATTGTCATTCATTTCATCAGTACAAAAAGTATTCTAATTGGTATTTCCATTGTACATTATCTTTGTTGGGTCGGATAACTTATGCTAAAAATCTGAAACTACAATACATTATTTCTTTCAAAATTGTGGCATTAAATAGGTGTAGTAGGTTAGTACGTTCTTTTTGAGGATAGGCTTAATGGAGTTTTTTTTTAGATCGACAATTTGAAGTTTTAAAAAATTCTGAAAAAATCTTATATGTAGACAGTGATGACTTCTGCCTATGTGCGAAAAAACAATACAAAATATTATGTATTCCAGGCTATGTAAAAAATACAATATTTCTAGATCTGAGGTTCTGAATGATGCAAAATTCGAAAATCGTTTAGAATCGTTAGTATTTACCATTTTTGTGTAGATCGGAATACAAATGATTTCACGTTGAGATTTTGCAGCGCTCGTACAATACGTCACTGTCAACATCTAGGATTCTCCGGGTTTGTTTGAAAATTCAAAATGTCACTTTCGAAACAAAAATATATATAAAAAAACTAGCTCTCGGGAGCATGTTCTCCAAAGTGATTTTTTTGTGTAAGTTCACTTTTGTTCCAGCTCCACCCCTCCTATATAGTCATGACTCATAAGCTTTTAGGGTGTGCGAATGTACAAACATGTCCATGCACGCACAAGGTGACATGTCATGGACTATTCTTTATTGTTGAGCTTTTATTTTCGTTTATTTTTGGAACATAAAAGTTTCATTTCTCTTTTTTGGGTTTCTATATTTTTGGCACATTCATAAGATTAAGATTGCATACATTCAAATTTGGGAATAGCTTACTTCTTGCTCTGAGATACCTAAAGTTCCATTATTTTTTTCCATCTTTCCTCTTAGTGTGGTACCACACTTGAAATCCAACAAGCAGCGTCTTGATGTAAATCAAAAACATTGTGATTCAGTGTATTTTACATCTCTGTACATCACACACATCTAATTATGCTAAAATGCTTTCAACATTAAATATGTATTTTCTTAGGTTCCTTAAACATAGAAAAAAGAGTGCTAAAACTACATTTCCAAATCTTGTCAAAATTCTTGAAGCTTCTCTCTCGTGGCCTCCTTGTGTAGTCCTAATCTCTCGTCGAACATGCTAAAAAGCTTCACAACCTGTCCGTCAGTTTGGTCACTCACTCCAAGATGGCATGAGTCTGGATACATCCAGGCAAAACATATCATATCCTGAGCAGCATTTTGTGTATTCTCCATTCGCGTTAATCAGAAAATTGAGCAACACCATCACTATCTTGGCCATCACTTGTCGGTGTAACACGACGCAGTTCATCAAGTACCTCGGTAAAATCATCTGGAGGGGGGCACGAGAATTCAAGTGCCTTTCCAGAATGAGGATGCTTGAAGCTGAAAAAAAAATGACCAAAGTCAAATGCATGAAAAATGTCCTAAAAAGGAAATGAGACAAAACAATGTTAGTAAGATGCTCAAACTTGGATAATACCTACCCAAGCAATGCAGCATGGAGACATGGCCTGTCTATCTTTGATATCAGACTTGAAAGATCAGCATGATATTTTGAAGGAGTTTTGGGTCTCAGAAGTGACAATGCCATGCTTTTCGTACCTCCATATGTTTCATCACCAAGTAGGGGGTTCCCTAGATATTTTGCATGTGCTCGGATCTGAAAGCAATAGGCACAGGTTCATTAGCAAGATAAAAGAAATGGTTGTATCTGAGTATCATTTCCCAACGGTGAGATGTACACGGTATACAATTCAAAATTCCAACTGTTGCTTAGAATGCTTTCTAAGCCACAACAAATATTGTAATTGTGATGCCCCTTCTTAGAATACGAGACTATCATGTAACGTAATCACCTGGTGAGTGCGCCCTGTCTCCAATCTCCACTCTACAAGTGCAGATCCACCACCACAAAATACCTCTCTTACTTTATACCTGTAGAATTTCTTGAAATAACAGAGAAATAAATTTCTGGTCTTGACAAACTACCTAAGCAACCAAGCATGAAACATTTAAAGTTGCATAAACAATAATTGCAACATAAATAAGGGTGGTATTTATGTGGAGACATTCTACTCTTGTGAGCAAGATATGTATAATTACAGGAACCAAGAAGTATCAACTTTGTAATTCTATTCCAGCACAACTAATGGTAGGCTCCAGGAGTAAGTAGTGATGTCAGGAAATGGAATGTTCAGGTCAAAGTAGTCAAAGGCAAGGAATTAAGTTATTTCATATTTACACTAGTCAGCATAATTATGTACGCAACATGAACAATTTGTTCATTCGCGCGCATACAAAAATGACACAGGCTGTTTCATCTAGAAGAACTTGGCTTTAGGGACAACAGAACATTTCATCTAGAAGAACTTGGCGTTTAAACAGAAACTGCGGAGTATTTATTAGAAACGTTATTTTTAGTATATATGTGTTACCAAGCAATTTGTTTAATACAAACAGCTTTGGAGAAGCAGCATCATATATTCAACCACAAAAGAAAAGGCACAAGTCAAAAGCATGAATCACCTACTAGCAGCATCCTTTGCATATCTGTGGCCTGATCCAGGAGCAGCAACCATACGTATCCGGTTGTTTGGATCACGGGATATAGGCACTTCAATTCTCGCAGAATATGGACTAGGTAAACCACAAGTAAGACTGAGGTATACCCTGCTTATTGTATGTAGCTTGAATTGTTCTGCTAATTGGGCATGAGAATGCTCATCCTGTCAACAAGGTGATTCCAAAGTGAGTCTGTAAACTAACTTGTACAAAATAAAAGAGATCAAAGTTAATCTGGTAAATATTTGCAATTCCATCAATAGAGATCAAGTGGCAAGGGAAGATATTAGTGTTTTGTGGGATAGGACAAACTGGGCAGTACCTTAGCTACAACAAGCAGTCCACTTGTCCCTTTATCAAGCCTATGCACGATACCAGGGCGCACAATAGCTTCACGAACCTCTGAACTTACGTCATCAATAGTAAATTGGTCAACATCAAATACGTCAACATCATCGTCCGAAGATTCAGGGCACTCATCATCAATGGAGTTACGTGCTAAACAGGTAAAAGTTGAAATCTTGCAGTGGTGAAGAATAGCATTGACTAAGGTGCCATTTGCATTCCCTGGTGCTGGGTGAACAACCTAAAAGTAAAAACACATCGAATGCCAGAATAATTATCGCCACTGTCAGTAGAAAACTTGAAGTAAGAGTATAAGAAGCTAAATACTATTAGCATGAAAAAGTATTTGGGGGAAAAGGTTGTTGATAGGACAATACAACCAATATCTAAATTCGAATATTTATTTAACAAGCCTCAAAATTTGAAGTAGAACAAGAGATGCCTCATTTCCCACTGAATTTGCAGATAGCCAGAGACTTCTTGTCAGCTACATGTGTGGTTATCCACTGGATGTTTTTAATCATTTTGTTTAGCTAGATAACCTCATTGGACTCATATGTCTCATGCAAAGTCCAGCTATGCAGAAAAGAGGATGCTCAAACTAATGTACATAAAACCTTAAGCGGGACATTCCTAAGAACAAGGTAAATCTTACTATCCCATATCAGTGAAAAAAGATGGTGCATACCATATGAGCCGGTTTGTTAACGACAAGAAGGTGCTCATCCTCGTAAACAATGTCCAGCGGAATGTCCTCCGCTTCTGCCTTCAGTGGTGTTAGGTCCGACACTGTGCAGCTGACCGTGTCCCCTCCCTTCACCGTATGCGAAACCTACAAAGCACATCGCAGCGCAAACCAGCATAAGAACAGTAGCAAATGAGGAGAGGCTTACTAGCATTCGACATTTGTACCGGAACTAGCACTAATCATGATGTCATATGTGTGCGTCTGTTATGAATCAGTACCATCCTATGATATCTTCAGATGTTTAGCATGAATTAGGTTCGCACTTCTTTTTGGTACAGAGGCGTTCTAGTTCAAGCTAACTAACAAGTGTACAATGCTTAAGAAGGTTCCTAATTTGATTGTCGCAATGACAGAAAGATTTACAGGAAGTGGGGAAATGGCAACACCTTAGAGACGGGGCGGCCATTGACGGCGACGAGGCCGGCGCGGATGCTGGCCTGCACGCGCGCGCGGCTGACGCCCCCGCCGCCCAGCCGCGCGGAGATCCACGCGTCCACCCGCGACCTACCCTCCCCGGCCGGCACGGCCTCCTCCAGGCGCGTCCCGGCGTGGCCTCCCCTCCGGCTTGGCGGCGGCGGCGCCGGCGCAGGCTCCGCAACCACGTCTGAGTAGATGCATCTCCTATGAGAGGCCTGGAGGGAATGGATACAGTTCTTGCTGCGGCGGAGGAGGGTGGAGAGCGTGGTGGCGATGGCCGGCGGCGGAGCCGCCGTCACTGCGGCTGCCATGCTCGCTCGGGGGTTGGGTCCGTGGCGACGACTGAAGTGGACTTTATTTTTTGAGAATTAATGACGGATGTGGATAAAGCAAGGGGATAACGTTTGGGTAATTTGGGCCTTTGTATGGAGCCCCAATCTTTGTTTAGGCCCAACTTCAGTTTTGTTGTAGGTTGGGTATGTCCCTCTTCTATGATTTTTTCCATCCTCTTATCATTTGATTTGAGTTTGGGGCCTCTCCACCTCCTTCATAGATTGTTCTCCTCTCTTCTGTCCGGTCTTGCCGGTGTTGGGAGGGACGGAAAATCTGATCTATATGTGGACTTTTTAATTAAAGTAAGGTTTTCAATAAATTATGTGAGGTTTTGATAGTCGTCTTCCTTTTGGCGCCTGCCTTAATGAAGATAGCATCGTATACATAAGTGATATTTAGCTCTTCGTTGGACGAGATCTCCTTCTCCAAATCAATGGTGGTGTTGGAAGATTAAATTTTCTCTAAGATGGGAACTTCAATTTGTTAGATTTTGTTTCAATCTTTTCTCATGGTTCAAGCGAGGACGAGTCTCCGTTCAATATTTACCCCGGCTGGTACATCCTTGACAACGGTGATTTATACTCTAGGCTCTCCAGCGATGTCGATCAAACTGTTCGGTTTGTTTTTTCCTGACATGCTAGTGTTGGTATTCTTTACCGATTTTGATTGGCTACTTTAATGGTTACCCGCGTGGTGTTGTTATTACAGCTCAAGTTAAATTATTGGAGAACGTTCGTTGGTATTCACAAGATTGTGGTTTGATATCTATGTTCAGCTACCTTCAAAAGATACAATATTATGTTATAGAACAAGAAAGAATTTGATCAGACCTTGAAGATTTTCTAGGTACTTACAGACTATTTTGTAACCGCTGGAGATAGCTCATCTATCTCTACTATGTACTATTTACAACTATAAATATATATAAAGGTATTGATTGTAAAAAATCTCGTTTGCTCCAATCACTTTTGTCTATTCTACCGTTTGCTTAAAAAGAAATTGCATACTTTTGTTTCTAGTTTTAAACCACGATGAAGAAGCTGAAAATAGCTTAAATTTGTTTCAGCGGGGGAATGACTCAATCTTTCGGCAACAATAAGTACGCAATTTGATTTTGTGTGCGGAAGACACCGTGGTGGTGATGACCTGATCGTAAAGTCTTTTGAGCATAGTTCTCTAAATGTCACCCCGTGAAATTGAATTTTTTTGCAGTAATTCATCGAGGTCCGAAGGCACTCTATTAATACGCAGAACTTTGAAAACTTGTCGCAGCCAATTCATTTTCAGTTTCGTGCATCTCATTCATTCACACACAAAAAGTGTCAAGAATTCTTCAATTACATGAGAATTGGCAAGATGGAACAAGTCACTGTAGGCGCAACATTTTTTCTACATGCCCTGCCCAAACAGTTAGTTAGGGAATAGGGACCTCACTCGACCAACCCAATTGACCCTACGCTACTTCCCTCCGATGTACCTAGTTGAATAAGTTGAGTGTGCACATGATTAATTAATTTCATGTGAGCGACCTTCCATGTTTCATCTTCACAATCGATCTAAAGGAAGATTGCATCGCATGTGATCTTCACACATACGTGTCCAATTCAAGCACCACTCCACTTAATTTCATCTCACGGGTTGATGGCCGATCGGGTAGGTCACCAACTCGATCCAGGAAGCATTTATCCATGAAGCATGAAGTGGTGTATTTCCTTCGTGGAAATCATACTACTAACATGCGGTTAGCTGAAGATATTTTAGCTTGCAGTTAACGAACTATGTGAGCAGGGAAAAGTATCAAGATGATGGGCAGCCATGCGATGCAGGCCCTCCTATTTATAACGGGTCGTAAAACACGGAAAATTATAGACGACGGTGATTTGATTGCATATGGGATGTCACATAACACAATATATTACGATGGTGATATTTTAGGGACCCATCAGTCTATTGCCAAAGTTAAGGTGATACGAGTGCAGACATTTGGAGCTCAGGCTCTAGTGAGCCCAATTTTCGGCAAATAATAATTTAAAATTACATTTAAATGATATACCAGTAATTCTGAAAATAATTGTACATGTATATATTTAAGTGTATTTTTTTGCCTAAATTGTTTTAACATGTGAACAACATTAAAAAGATAAATATGTGGATTTTAAAGCAAAAAAAGAGGATATCCACTGTGTTGCTTGTATATTTCTTGCATTCACATATGAATTACGTATTACATAAGATTACACGTACACATATCCATGTGAAATTGTGCTGAGATGTTTTTGGAAACTTTTCTGTTTTTCAAATTTTAGGCTTTTTGCTCGAGCTCGCCTTTTCATTTTTGCACGATCGTCATGTAACTACCATCTACTGATCGTTGAACAATAGATGAGACACACATGCTCGATTAACCTGACATCAGATTTTTTTTTGTATGTGACCTGGCCAGGTAGGTCACCAACTCGATCAAAGAAGCATTTATCCATGAATCATAAAGTGTTTCCTTATTCTTTTTGGAAATCATGCTGCCACAGTGTTTTGATGTAGAGATATGGTTGCTTTTGTAGATATTTTTAGCTTGGAACGAAATTTATGTGCAGACAAAAAACATAAGATCAGATGAATGGGCACAATCATCACTACAAGAGATCTGATATACTGTGACGAGCTCAAGACGTCACGCAATAGCAATAAACGTCACGGAAGACCCCTCTGTGACGTAGTTTGAGCGTCACAAGCATCGCACGGAATCCCCGTCACAGATTACTCCCTTGTGACGCGGCGCGCAAGAAAACGTTATAGAGTATGGATGATGTTATGTATGATGTCAGCTCCTAGGAGACGATCACATGGCTAGGAAAAGTCACGGATTGGTGTCACGGATATGAATGATGTCATATATAATGCCATTTATTTAATTTATAAAAATCCTAATATTTTTTGAATTTTTAATTTTCAGTTTTTTAATATTTCTGATTTTTTATTTTCAATTTTTTATTTTTCAATTTTTCTCTAAAAATAAATATTTATTTCGTTCATAATTATTTTACCTTTTTGTAGCTATTATTTTTTAATAATTATTTTTGTATGTAATATTATTTCATTTTTATTTAATTGTTTAATTATTCCTTGCACTAAATTCTAAATTTAATATAGACCAGATTGTCAATAAAAATTAATTTCAAATTCATACGAAAACATATACTCAATTGCCATCAAAATCACAATATATATCTAACTCACGAAAGAATATCATCATACATAACCAAATAAGTTGCACGATAGAATTAACATAACTTTTAACATAATATAAAACAAGCAAACTAAGTTAATACTAGAATATGAGGAAAACTTCTCCGGTATGTGGCTCCTGCATTCTTGAGACCGCATTACTCTCCACTCATAGGCACCAACTGGACCAGGGCATCTAAATGCAGTCTTGTTAATATCTTCTTCGGCGATTGGCACCTGGTTATATCCTGAGTGGGCATCCAAGAGGCTCCCCTTTTTTTGCGAATCCCTGTTTGTATCCTTTGAGCACACGCCTATTAAGTAGCGATCAAATCAAGGAAATCGATCAAACGATCCCAATACCGTGAAAGAGAAACTTCCCAGATCCAGGGAAGCTTATTATAAAGGGCTTCGACAAGGGGTTTTCTTCGTTCTTTGAGCAAAAAGATAAAGATCGGATAGATTCGAACCGCAATTGCAAGGGTAATAACTACTATGCCAGCCCAAATCATGATCTTCACCAACTTGGATTTGGTTCTCTCGCGAAAATCGCGAGCTGCAGAGATGAGAACCATGAAAAGCAAGATCCCGAATAAGAAAATAGAAACCGAGGAAACCACAAGAGTGAAGACTAAAGTCGACTATCGGATTTGAACCGATGACTCTCGCATTACAAATGCGATGCTCTAACCTCTGAGCTAAGTGGGCTTACATAGCAGAAATAGTGTAACAAATAGAAATAGGTATAGTATAGGAAATCCGTAAAATCTCAGATCTTATTTATTAATCTTAGCTATTAACTAGTTCAAAATTTAAAGTTCGACTTATACTTAATAATACTTATAAAAAAATACTAAAACCTCTTACAGATAAAGTTAGCTTGATATGCTTAAGTAGAAGATATCTTTAAATAAAATTATAGAATTTATTGAAGCGATAGAGTTTTCTTTATATAAGAATTAGATCTACACCATATTTAAATAGAATGGAAATAAAAAAAGAAGGGAGTCGGGATTCCATTGGATGCAATGCATCTTTAAAGAAGATGCAGCACAGAGCAAACAAAGGCTAAACTAAGCGCTTTTGTTTGAACAAAACGGATTCTTGTTTCACCAAGGAAAAGAGATAAGTTCGGGATAAATTGACAATGCTGTCCACATTAATGGGAGTACATTATGTTTGCATTGATTTTTGCAGCCTTAATGCTTTTTGCTGGTTGGTTCCATTATCACAAAGCCGCTCCCAAATTGGCCTGGTTCCAAGATGTAGAATCCATGTTGAATCACCACTTAGCGGGATTATTAGGACTTGGGTCTCTTTCTTGGGCGGGACACCAAATCCATGTATCTTTACCAATTAACCAATTTCTTGACGCCGGGGTTGATCCTAAAGAGATACCACTTCAAGGGAGGCCAAGCTACACGTAGCCCTTTATTTGCGAACACTTAGAACACGTGGCCCTCTCCTTTGTGTTGTTTAACTATTTCTCCTCTCTTCAGCGTGGATGATGTCCTTGACCTCCAGATCCTTATTGGTACCCCATGGTAAAAAGGAAGGCGCTTGAGGAGTTGTACCGCTTTAGAACTTCAGCCACAGTTTGTCTACGAGATACGGGGTGCTCCTCTTCTGAAGCGGTCTGTAGGAAAAAAAGAATCTATGGTCAACTTAGATAAAGGTGATACGCTTCAATTAAAGTGACAAAAGCATAGTGTAAATATGTACTAAATATATAATTGCCGTTCATGAAGTAAATAACCAACAACAAGTAGTTATCAAGTAGCTCCACTAGAACAGAAACAACCAGCCGTAGCAAGCAGCAAGCAACACAGAAACAACAAGCGGCACGGCAAGCAGCTAGCAGCATATATCAAGCAACGATAAATACAGCCAATGACAACAGTTATTCAAGTAACCAAAGTTAGAGAGAAATCTTACATAGGATTCAAGGGCAGCAGCATTCATGCATCCCGTCTTTCTATTGTTATGGGTCTATTTGGAAAACCCAATGGGACTAGGGTCCTCATTGTTGGACTTGCCTTTTTCCACAAGATATAGGAATTCATATAATTAGTACTTCTACCAAACTTTGCTAAACTATAGCCAGCATTTCTTAATGAAATTGGGGATTGTGTAACCCCAATACCCCATTCCTCCAAACGAAAACAGTAATACATAATAAAACTAGGGATCGTGTGAGTAATTATATTGTTCAGACTAGCACTAATGAGGCCAGTTAACTACCTATAAGACAACCATGTTTTCCCGTTCATTACCAATGCCACTTTTTTCCTATTGGGACAGAACACTTGATCCAGCACAAGTAATGAGTTGCGTTGGACATGGAACTACAATGAGCTTGGCAGAATACTTACAAGTTGGTGGAAATACGCAGGACTAGACACGCTTTCTTCTTTGTGGCTTTGTAGAAGCTTTCTTTGGCCGATTCAAACAAGTTGGGAAAAAACTAGGCGGTGAATCAACATTGACTCCTACATGGTCTTCATAAGTTGAACTCTACATCTACTACTAAGACAGAAAAATAGCAAGCATGTTTTTTTTCGATAAAGGAGCATAGCTCCAGCCTCTGCATCAATAGATGCACACGGCTTGCTTTATTAAAAACGAAGTATCAAGTTGTTTGACACGAGAAAAACGTACGACACGACTCCCGCGAGTAGGGCGGAAGGGCGTGGTTTCTCTCATGCGCGCCGGGATCGGTAAATGAAAGAAAGACGTGGGCGTGCCAGTGTATAACGATACACAAAGAAACAAAAGAAATGCGGGAACAGTATTTCATTAATCATATAGATAACAAATACAATTCCCGTGTGTTGCGCTCCGTGGCCTACTAGCGCGGCCAGCCTGACTAGGGCGATTGCAGTCTCCTGATTCCCGGGGCCTCGGGAGGCTCCCGGTTAATTACTCCCGCGGGTTACGCCGCGAGACACCTCCGATTAAGCCGTGTGGTCGTCTTCGTCGTCTTCGCTTCACGTCCTGCATGCATGATGGTGGTGAAGATGTGTGTGGGCAGCGGCAGAGCCCGTGTCCTCATCGGTACACGCGCCGCTGTAAGCGTGGCCTGTGCTGCGGCCTCGCCCGCCCTCGCCGTCGCGCCTCGTCGGTCTTAAGCGGCGATGATGAGTGTTGTTGAAGTAGCAAGATGCAGTCCGGTTAGCTAGGACTTCTTAACGACTTAGCGGCATCGTCGGGGTGTGCAAGTGACATAGGCATCCCAAATGGGCCTGCCGAAGATAGTACCAGGAGTTTACTGAAGGCCCACTATCCGAAGAATAAGAAGATTCGGGAGTCCAAGATATATTAAGGAAAGCTAGAATTGTAATAGGAAGTGTTATTTGTAATCTGGCGGGGTGAGTTAGAAACCGTCCCGGACTACGTAACTTGTACAAAACGAAAACCCTCGGCTCCACCTCCTATATAAGGGGGAGTCGAGGGACAAAGAGAGGATCGAATCTATCGTCAACATAACCATAGTTTTCATAATCGTCGAGTACTTTCCGCCTAAACCTTCGAGATCTACTTGCCCTCTACTTCTAGCAAAACCCTAGTCTACAATCTGTAGGCATTGACAAGTTAATCCTTTGTCAATTGGCGCCGTCTGTGGGAATTAGAGGTTGCAAGGAGCTGATCTCGATGGCACGTTCAAGATCTTCGACATCGTCAACAGCAAGCAACGCGATGGATCGAGGTAACAAGGAAAAAACTGATCTATTCAATTTTATTCCTCACCCGCCCTCCCGTATGGATGCATGTGCCTATCTGGAGGAGCCCATCATCATGACGTTCGGAGAATTCCGATTTGGCGTCAACAAGGAAGGATCCTACCGTCTCGAAGTTCCGATCTCGTCGGAATTTTCAGCGATCGATTCTAACTTTTCGTCGAGTGACGAGGAGTTTTCGTCGCCATACTTCGTCGACAACAAGGCAAGCGGAAAGCTCGCCAAGATCGTCAGCAACACATCCTTCGAGTCGTCTGCGGACTCCTTTATAAGCAGCGACTCCGACAAGCGTCGACAGACTTCAACTTCATCGACAAGTCCGTCGCCATCGGAAAGGTCTTCACCACTCTATATGATGGTGTCACCAATCCTGATAAAAATCAATGCGCAAAATATCATCGGATCTATGTGGTAGAAGGGGCAGGCACATCGAACCGCAAACGTCGGAGGCTTTCGACGAATTGGGAAATCCATACGTCGATCCCGCTGATCTCGGACATGGCTTAGGCACTAAATATCCCGGATCCTCAACTCGCGCAAGGGTACGGCTCCCGCAAGAAGCGTGGGATAGGGCTGCGAAAGCCATGGATGGTTCAGAACCTATGACCACCACCGCTACTCGTACAAGAACTTCAAGCATATCAATATAGACTTGCTCGAGTAAGCGGAGAGTTAGAAAAACGAGACAGCATCCCTGAATAGGAGGAAAGAAGCAGCCTCGCACAAGCAGACGCCGAGCAGAGTTAAGTCGCCTTTCAGGAACTACGGGAGATAGTCACAGAGAAGCTCGGAGGAGAGCAATGTCTCGGCTGCAAAACATACCCGAGGCAGAAAGAGGAAGTATAATCCAAAATCTCGACATGTCCTTTATGTCGATCGACGAACGGGGAAATATCATCCCAAAAACGCCAGAGGCAGGTTACATGGCAACACAAGCTTACATCCTCGCATCCAGACCACCTCCTGGAGACCCGAGAGAACCATTGTTCAATATGGCAATGGCTGGAGTAGGAGTTATGGGAACAGCGTTTGCAACAACGCCTCCCGAAGAAAATCCTAGGCAAAATAGTCCACGACACACCGCAGCAGTTCAAGACCCACCAAGAACAAGTGGGGCAAGAGACACAGCGAGTCCAAGTAAGGGTGGACGAGAGCGCGACAAGAAAGAAGGGAGCGTCAGCACTCGCAGAGCTTGCCGATGAAGATATGTGTGGACTCCCATGCTTTACGAGAAGAGTTCGCAAAACTCGAGTACCAAAAGGGTTCAAGTTACCCGAGAATTTCAAGAAGTTCGACGGCCTGCAAGATCCCGAGGATTGGCTCGTGGATTATCTCGAGATGGTAAAACTGGTAGGAGGAACCAGAGCAACAGCTATGCAAAGTATCCAAGTCCACCTAAGTGGTGCCGCGAGATCTTGGATAAAGAAACTCCCCCTAAATGCCATCGACAGCTGGGATAACTTTGAGAACATCTTCGTGAAAAACTTCCGATCCACCTGCAAGAAACCTGCATCGTTGGAAGAGCTGAGGGCATGCCGAACAAAAACACGACGAGTCGATGAGGAAGTATATACAGCGATGGAACATTATAAAAAACTCGGCGGAAGATATATCCGACGAGAGGGCAATAGATGCGTTCGTGGCCAGGAGTCCGCCGAGCAGATTTCATCGAGGACTTAGGGAGAACTAACCCTAAGACCATATCAGCACTCATGGAGATAGCCAATAAATGGGCAGATGGAGAAGACGCAATATACAACAAGCGACACAGGTCGCCAGAAGAGGATCGTGGTCGAAATTATCAAAATAGAAGGCGATTTTCTCGCCAGTTCTACAACAACGATGCTCCCGGCCATATATCGGCTGGTTTTCGGGGAAATCCTGGAGGAAATAGTCGAGATGATTATCAAAGGAGCAACGAGCAACAAGGCGAGAATAGAGGTGATTTTCGCGGCAACAGGCAAAATAGTGGACCAAGGATTCAAAGACCTTATGTATCTCCCGAGGAGATGATGAACGGTCCGTGTCAAATGCACTTTTACCTCGACAACAATGGAAAGAGGCAGTCAGGGACATCTCCGTAAAGATTGCAGAAATTTCCGAGGCAATGTTGCGAGCCGCAGGAATTGCAAATGCCCAAGCAAATAACAGAAACCCTCGGGAGCCAAGGAGCGAGATTCACCTTCCACCTCCTCCCGCAATTACGGACGAAAATCGGCATCAGCTTAGAATTGCGGCAGCACCACATCCACCTCCATATGTTGACCCCAACTCTAATGGTGCGGTCTCGATGATTCAGAAAGCCAGGCCATCAAACAGGGCGCAGAAGGTAATCTCGCGACAAGTGTTCATGGCAGAGAAGATGCCTCCACCAACAGTCGAGTACCTAAATTGGTCGGGGCAAGACATCGGCTTCACAATTGCAGATCATCCGCAGCAAGTTCCTCGACCAGGACAATCAGCACTCATCTTACCCGCAGTAATCGCTGGTTTTGATGTGTCGAGAGTCTTCATAGATGGCGGTAGCAGCTTAAACCTCATGTATGCAGATACATTGAGGAAAATGAACATATCCCTAGCAAACTTGAAACCAACTGATACACGTTTCCACGGGATTACACCAGAGAAGCCAAGTTACCCATTGGGCAAGATCAACCTCGACGTTCAGTTTGGAACCCGAGAAAACTACAGGATAGAGAATCTGGAGTTCGAAGTGGTGGATTTCCCGTCGCAATATCACGCCTTGTTGGGACGACCAGCGTATGCCGAGTTCATGGCGAGTGCCGCATTATACATATCTGTTGTGGAGGTTGCCCGGGCCTAAGGGACCTATCACAATCAAAGGAAGTTTCGCGTTATCTGATAAATGCGACAAGGATTTTCATCGACTGTCAGAAACCTTCGGGATGCAAGCAGAATATGCGGCGCCACGGTTCACCGATTATGATGTACTGCCAGAGGTAGGGAGATCTTCTAAGGAGCCGACTTTCAACACAAACAAGGATTCAAAAGAGGTACAGATCCACCCAACAGATCCTAAGAAAACGACGTCCATAGCCGCAAACATGGATGTCGCATAGGAAAGCGCGCTCGTCGAGTTCCTCTGTGAGCACTGGAAAATCTTCGCATGGTGTCCAGCTGACATGCCAGGAGTACCCAGGGAACTCGCCGAGCACCACCTCAATTTGGATCCTCTCGCAAGACCAGTCAAGCAGCCTTTACGACGCTTTTCGGAACCAAGCCGCAAAGCAATGTTATCAGAGATAGATCGACTCAAAGACGCCGGTTTCATCAGAGAAATATCTACAGAAGCCACATGGGTAGCTAACCCAGTGATGGTGCCGAAGAAACACACAATAGTCCTTCGCATGTGCGTCGACTTCACGTGTCTCAATAAACATTGTCCCAAGGATCACTTTCCCCTCCCAAGGATCGATCAAATCATCGACTCCACGGCAGGATGCGAACGTCTTTCCTTCTTGGACGTATATTCGGGTTATAACCAGATCGGACTAAAAGAAGAAGATGAAGCCAAGACAGCGTTCATCACACCTTATGGCGTGTTTTGCTACAAAACAATGCCCTTTGGTCCGAAAAACGCGGGAGCAACATATCGGCGGATGATGCGAAGTGCCTAGCAACACAGATCGGAAAAAATGTACAAGTCTACATCGACGATGTCGTAATAACATCAAAGAAAGGGTCGACTTTGATCGAAGATTTGAAGGAAACCTTCGACAACCTCGACAAATTCTGCCTCAAGCTGAACCCGACAAAGTGCTCTTTTGGAGTTCCCGCTGGAGAACTTCTCGGGTTCTTAGTATCAGCAAGGGGGATTGAAGCTAATCCCGAAAAAATACAGGCCATCGTTACTATGAGAAAGCCAACAAAGTTGAAAGAAATACAACAGCTAACGGGGCGAGTCGCAGCTTTAAGCAGATTCGTCGCCAGGCTAGGAGAAAAGGCGCTGCCGTTCTATGCATTGATCAAACAAGGGGAAAAATTTCAATGGAACGAGGAAGCAGATAGAGCCTTCGAGAACCTCAAGCGAGCAATTTCGACACCACCGATATTGGTGGCGCCAAAAGAGAAAGAACCTCTCCTCTTGTATATTGCAGCTACACCTCAGGTGGTCAGCACGGCCCTAGTGGTCGAGAGAGAAGAAGAAGGCAAGCTTCATGGAGTTCAAAGGCCAGTATATTTCATCAGCGAAGTCTTGTCGCCGTCAAAACAGCGGTACCCGCAATATCAAAAGCTAGCATATGGAGTATTCACGACGAGCAAGAAAATTGCGACACTATTTTTCGGCGCACCCGATAATAGTGGTCAACGAGGCTCCCTTATCAAATATACTGAACAACCCAGAAGCTACGGGTCGTGTCTCCCTTTGGGGAATAGAACTTTCCCCTCGGGACATCACATATGAAAAAAGAAAAGCAATAAAATCGCAGGTCTTACCAGATTTCATTGCAGAGTGGATGGAGCTACAAAACACGGGACCCCCAGATTTATCGAGAACTTGGACCATGAACTTCGACGGGTCCAAAAGATTGGAAGGTGCTGGAGCAGGCGTGATATTAGTATCACCTGAAGGCGACAAGTTGAAGTATGTCCTGCGGATGACGTTCCCAAATGCGTCTAACAATGAAGCAGAATATGAAGCTCTCATACACGGGATGAAGATGGCGAAAGCTTGTGGTGCAACCCGACTGAAAATTTTCGGCGACTCACAATTGGTGGCACAGCAAGTCATGAACCAATGTGATGCAGTCAACGAAAGCATGATAGCATATAAAGAGGTGTACAACGAGCTCGAGAAGTTATTCGATGGTTGCGAAGTAAATCACATCAGCAGGATGAGCAACGATGAAGCCGACGTTCTTGCAAACATCGGGTCACAGTGCCTCGCGATACCTCCAGGCGTGTTTTGGGAAGAGATAAGCGAAAGATCAACAAAGCTAACAAAAACAAAGAAGGAGAAGAAAGAGAAACCCTCGAATATCACCAAAGACATAGCAGAAGAAGAAGAAGAGCAAGAGCTAGTCATGATGGTGCAAATTCCATGGATGCAGGCCTACGTATCATATATTCTAAGGAAAACAATACCCGACGATCCAGTTGAAGCAAGGCGAATAATCAGGAGATCAAAAGCTTTCACTGTGATAAAAGGGGAGTTGTACAAACGAAGTATTTCGGGCGTGCTACAGAGATGCGTCACACCCGAAGAAGGAAGAATCATCCTAAAAGATGTGCACGAGGGGATATGCGGGCACCACGCGAGCAGCAGAGCTATTGCGGCTAAAGCCTTCAGAGCAGGATTCTATTGGTTAACGGCAATCGAGGACGCGAAGGAAATAGTGAGAACTTGCGACGCGTGCCAAAGATTTGCCGCCAAACCCCACTCTCCTGCCGCGGAACTTATGCCAATCCCACTGTCTTGGCCCTTTGCTCAATGGGGTCTTGACATGGTGGGTAAATTACACAAAGCTTCGCCAGGAGGATACGAGTATATGCTGGTTGCTGTCGACAAATTTACAAAGTGGATAGAAGCAAAGCCGATAAATTCACCAGACGGCGCGTCGGCAATCAAATTTGTAAAGAGCATCGTCTTCAGATTTGGAGTTCCTCACAGTATTGTGACAGACAACGGCAGCAATTTTACGTCCAAGGAGTTCAAAGCATACTGCGCAGAAGTGGGCATTAAACTGAGTTTTGCGTCTGTTGCGCATCCTCAGACTAATGGACAAGTCGAGAAGGCCAACGGCATCATCTGCAATGGCATCAAAAAGCGCCTGCTAGGCCCACTGGAAAAAGCTCGGCATACTTGGCCGGAGGAGTTACCAAGTGTGTTGTGGAGTATCCGAACAACACCAAATACGGCGACACAAGAAACACCGTTTTTTCTGGTCCATGGAGCCGAAGCAGTCCTGCCGATAGAAATAGAGCATGATTCTCCAAGAGTCACGGAATATAATGAAGAAACCTCGAGGGAAGCCCTGGAGGACGACGTTGATGCACTTGACGAAGCTCGAGACGAAGTTCTGTCACGAGTCTCAAAATATCAACAGGACCTGAAGAATTATCACAGTCGGAGATTGCGGCCACGATCTTTTCAAGTTGGCGATCTAGTTCTGCGGCTCAACCAGAAAAGTCACGAAAAACTCGAGTCACCATGGCTTGGACCCTACATCGTCACAGAGGTAATCGAAGGAGGAGCATACGAGAATCAAAGACAAGAAGACGAGGGATTGCCGAGCCAAATCCCGGAATGTGGCACAGCTCGGGCGTTTTTACGCTTAGATGCCGAAATATAGTCTCCTCTCGTAAATATACAATGTACTGAAACGCCCGCGAGTTTTCGGACGCACTCTTTTCCTTTTTCGGGGCACCGAGTGGGGCCGGAGAAGGTTTTTAATGAGGCGGGCTCGCGGTGCTTTGCAATATAATAAAGATAGTAAAGATATACTTCTTATTCGTCGACATACTCGGGGGCTCTCCACCCTCAAATATCAAAACAGACAAACTCGATTTATTGAAAATATTTCGCCTTGGTACAATAATACCTCGCCAAATACATAAATCGGGAGTTGGTCATGATCAAATATAGTGCACACGTCAGAATATCTCATTACTCTGGTCCAAAAAATCCGACAAACAAAATATAGAACTTCGACGCCAAGATCATGCAGCCTATCAAAGTGTTTTATTACGGCTCAGAAAAGAACCTTGGGAAGAGAAAAATAGTACAAACTCCGAACAAAAAAGGCTCGGGGGCTCCGACAATATAGAGCATTCTGCGGAATACAACAAATATTTTCGACAAAGTTTTACAAATCAATCAGAACCCAAAATAGTATCTATTGACAAGCCTACGGTCGTTCTATGCTCGGCATAAGACCCCTTGACGAAGAATTCTGCATCCATCCGAAGAAGCTCGTCTATCATCGATTCGGCCACAGGAGTCACCATCTCGTTGATTGCATCAATATTATTCTTGCGACGAGTCTTCTTCGCCATGCAATTAACTACAATCGTCGACAAGTCCAACTTTGGATGGCAAATATTTATCATAATCATGGCAAATCTTGCTCCAGCAGTCAGTTGGGCTCGTACGAAATTATGAATACGAGGAGCATCTCTGAAGGTCTCTAGCAATTCAGGAAGAGTCGCAGGAACCTCATTTCGAGGAAATAAAGTCTTGAAAACAAGGGTCAACGTCGTCGTGCAAAAAGTTAGAAAATCGCGCACTTGGCAAGCACGATCTTGGAACCTGACAATCTGTTGGGTTCGGTCAGGAGTAGCCCAAAATAAAGAGCCATGGTTCAGAGAAAGGTTGACAAGAAGATTTGTTCTTTCATTTACTCTTAGATCTTCGGCAGCAGCATCAAGAACTGAGCCTATTGGAAAACAAGGGAAGAAATTTGGAAGAAGGCACAAAAAAAAAAAAAAAAGGCATTAGAAAGCTTGGGATACATACCTAGCATATCCGTGCTAGCTTCCAACATCAGCTCGAGCATATTATTTTCCCGGGCACTAGCTCCTTTCGCTTCCAATATAGCAGCATCCTTAGCAGCCAGAGCTTCTTCGGCTTGTCGACGAGCAAGTTGTTCTTGTTCGGATGCTCTCCGGGACTGCTCCATCATTGCTAGAGTTTGTTTCTTCATGGACTGAAGTTGTTCTCGAAGTTCTTGTAAATCTTCCGACAAAGGTGTCTTTGGAGGAACCTTCAAGGAAATTGTCATCGGTTCTTATTTTCTTCGACAAGGAAGAAGCGGGAGCAGCATCGGGAGAAGAAGGATTCGTTGAATAATTATCAAATATCAACTGGAAAAGAAAAACCCCAAATCAATGATAGCGCCAAAAGGAATTTCATTGATTGTAGAAAATTTACATGGCCATTACAAAAGAAGTTCTCCTAAGGGACTGGCTGGGAACTTGTCGCCTTAATCAAGGATCGCCAAGACCAGAATGGCGACAAAAGCAAAGGAAAGAAAGAAAGCAAAAACTAGACCTCCGGCCTTGAAGAGCTAGGAGTCGAAGATGGCTTGATCCCGAGATAGGCCAGGATTTTCTTCGTGTTAAGCTTTGCCGCCTTAATCAAGGATCGCCATTTTGCTTGCTCTATTTGCTCCGTGTCGCCAACTTTTGCCCAGTCAATAGTTTGTTGACTGTCAGCAACTAGGGCAACAGTGCTTTCCACGGCAATCTTCATGTTCTCATGGCGCAACTTCAGCCCAAGATCTTCGGGAGGATTGAAGCACTTGGCAAGGCCAAGGAAAGTTGCGAGCTCCTCTTTCTTCGGGAAGAAGTAGGGGAAAAGCTTCGACAACCCCGCCCGGCTTCATCCATGCCTTCACGCGCTTCCGACCCATGAAACTCAAGGAATGAAACGGCGTCCAGAAGAGCATCGTTGTCAGGATCCTCAAGCTCAAATTCTTGCGAGGTCCTATCTGACAAAACAAAAATAGAAATTTGTGTCAACAAACAAGTGCAAAAAAGGAAAATCCAAAGAGTATGCAATGGTGCAAATGCTTACCAACAAAGCGACGACTTTGTGTTTTAATGCGTTTGGTGATCGCCGCTTCGCGAGCAGATTGAGCAGTTATGTGATCGCTTAGGGAAGTCTCGGCGTCATGCAGACGTTTCCGAAGATCTTCGACACCAGCAGCATCAGCCTTCGCCTTGTCGGCCTCTTGCCTAGCTTCAACTGCATCTGATTCGGCCTTCTTACGAGCCTCTTCACATTGCTCTAACTTTAGAGCAAGCGTGTCAGCACGTTCGTTGGCTTCTATCAATTTCTCTCGAAAAAGGAAGACAAGATTAGCTATAAACATCGACAAGTCATGCGAGAAAGGAAGCAAAAAATAGTCGAGCATTACCTTCGATCTTCTTTGGCGTAATCACGGTACCCAACGAATTGGGCACCGATGCGAAGAAGCTCTTTGATCATAGGCTGTTAAAGAGAGACAAAGAAAGAAAATGTTGGCATAAGAAAAATGGCGACATATAGAGCAACCAGAGAAAATATAAACAACGACAAGAGTGTTAGCAATTTACATCATCCAAGAGAGGGTTAGAAGAGCTACTCGATTGAAGAGTAAGCTCTGGATTTATTTCAACCCTTGCCCTTTTTGGTGAAGGGACAAGGGGGCTTGCCGGAGGAGTAGCAGCACCGACATTTTGTCGAGGAGGCGACGTTTCTTCTCCTTCGACTGGCGTTTCCGAAGCGACTAATGTATGTGACGTGCTCGTTCGAGCAGCCACATCAGCAGTGGGTATTTCTTCTTCATCATCGCTAAAAGAAAGCGTCGACAATGTAAAAAAGCAAGATAGAAAAGAATTTTTGAGTACAATTAAACAAGAAAAAAGGGTACTTACGAACTAATGATAGACTCGAGGTATGGATCATAGCCTGCCTTCTGGTGCGAAGGAACAGCTTCGTCGACTTTGGAGGTGCCGGAATCTTCGACATCATCCCTTTTCCTCTTGTTCCTTGGAGAAACAGCAGGAGGAAGAGATTGTGCCGACGCAGTGGCTTCAGAAACATCCTCCTTTTCGTCGGATCCCGCAGATCTTCGAGATTCTGCGGGTTCATTTGCAAAGGAGGGGGCATCTGGGTTATCATCAGAGATAACAGCCCTTTCTTCGACATCCCCACCTTCAGGAAGAGGAGGAAGTGAAACAAGATTTGGATGGTCCTGTATAAAAAGAGAAAAGACTGTCAGAAATGAATAACAACACAAAAAGCAAGGCAATAGATAAATTACGCGACAATGATTTACCTTGGGAAGTGCATGGGCGGCGCTGTAGGGTTTTACCCGATAAGTGGAAGGGATGGAGTCTTTCTTCTTGAGGGATGAAATCCTTCGAATAAGCTTATCCAAATCCTTGGCTTCCAGATTCGTCGACAGGCGATCCGTATCTTCATCGCCAGCATAATTCCAGAAAGGGTTTTTGCGAGCCTGAAGAGGCTGCACCCTAGTCTTAAGGAAGTACGCTGTAATTTGGATGCCTGATAATTCTTTTCCACGAGTATTTTGCAACTCATGGATGCGAGTCATCAGGGCCTCTGTCGAAGTTCTTTCTTCCTCGGTAGCTTCTGCGTCCCAGGAACGGCGGCGAAGGATTTTCTCGGCACCGTCAAAAGGAGGAATGTTGTCTTCGGCGCAGCCATCGTTTTCTTCACGGATGTACAACCACTTCTTGCGCCATCCTTGAACGGAGTCAGGGAGTTTGACGTCGAAGTAGTTGACAGAGGAGCGAACGGAAATAACAACGCCGCCTATATTATAGGCGACATTGGCAGAGCCATTACGGCGACAAAAGAAAATGCGCTTCCATAATGCCCAGTTAGGCTGGACACCAAGGAAGGCTTCGCAGAGGGTGATAAAGATAGAAATGTGAAGGATAGAGTTGGGTGTGAGGTGGTGAAGTTGGAGACCATAAACATAAAGTAACCCACGAAGAAAAGGGTGAATGGGGGCGGAAAGACCGCGGATGAGATGATCAACAAAACTTACCCGATACCCCATTGGAGGGGTTGGGTAGCTCTCTTCACTGGGGAAGCAAACCGCTTTGGGTTTCTTGGTAATCCCCAGCTTTTTCATCAGATTGAGGTCCTGGTTCGTGATCTTGGACCTCTCCCACTCCGCCGCTCCTAGATCCGCGGCAGCCATTGATGAGTCAGGTGTGCTGTGCCTGGTTAATCGACGCGGTGGCATCAACAATGGCGGAGGGGTGCAGCTACAAAGGGAAGAGCTTTGAGAGATGAGGAGCGCGGAAAGAAATTTTGCAGCGGAAAGCAGGGGGACGGCGCGAGCGGAAGTGATCGAGGAAGAAGAAGAAGACCTTATATACAGGTGCGGTGAACCGACGGAACCGTTGGATGAGAAAAGAGTGCAGCAGATGATCGCCACGTGGATACAAGGGCACAATAGTATTTTAACATTAACGAGGTTACAGAACGTGTGCCAGAAAAAGGGGAGAACATGTGTCCCCCACTTGCACGACGTGTCCGACAGAACAGGAATTGAGACCCACAAGGCAGCGAAACAAGTGATAATGGTCAGTTTCCAAAATAGAGATCGTGGCTATCATCAGCAATGACGTCGTCAAGATAAAAGAAAAATTCGACTGCGAGTTTTCAAGAGTTTATCGACAACGCAAGGTTATCTCGGGAGCCTTTGATCAAATACAAGTTTTTGCCCAAATGCTCGGGGGCTACTTTGGAAAAATAGAAAATTCCGAGTATGACAAGATAGAAATGGCGAGAGCCTATGACCAAATGCAAGCATTTGTTCATAGCCTCGGGGGCTACTCCCATCGGGAGCGCTGGTCGCGCACCCGATAAATATAAAACTATGGAGAAATATTATAAATATAGCGGCAATGGATAGTAATCTGTGGAGCCTACACCCAAGCACAAGTTCTTGGATGTAGCCTCGGGGGCTACTCCCATCGGGAACGCTGTTCGCGTGCCCGATGAATTTTATCAAAATAAAGAAACAGAAGTGAGTATATTTCGAGTTACACAGATAACTCTACATATACTCCCATCGGGAAGACAAAATAGGTCATCAAATATGACTCGATAAAATGTGCTATTCCAAAAGCGAAAAGCACTCGACAATATATTCTCGAACGCCAAAGTTGCGATCAATTTCTGAATGCCGCAAATTTGCGAAGGTAAGACCCCGGATCCGTTTTGCTTGGGCGTGGCATCGCCAAAGACTGCGCTCCGTTACTTTTATCCGTATCAACGAGATACGAAGAAAAATCCTAACGGACGCGTTAGGTACCCGATAAATTTGACTGGGACTCGACATAATGGTAAGACCTTAAGCGGCACCTGTCGAAGTTTGCACCAGTATCCCGAGATCATGTCCGGGGACGTGATCTTGAAGTAGGTTTTTGCGGATTGCCACTAGAGCAGTTAACTAGTACCTGATCCGTCAGATGAACTAGCCCCAACTACCGTTATCCCTGTACAATATAGAATTTTATGTGAAGAAGTATAAATAAAAGTTCTCGAATAAATATAAACAGTCGAGATTTCCCTTGACTCTACGATTCAAGCAAAATCTCGGGGGCTACTGACATAGGCATCCCAAATGGGCCTGCCGAAGATAGTACCAGGAGTTTACTGAAGGCCCACTATCCGAAGAATAAGAAGATTCGGGAGTCCAAGATATATTAAGGAAAGCTAGAATTGTAATAGGAAGTGTTATTTGTAATCTGGCGGGGTGAGTTAGAAACCGTCCCGGACTCTGTAACTTGTACAAAACGAAAACCCTCGGCTCCACCTCCTATATAAGGGGGAGTCGAGGGACAAAGAGAGGATCGAATCTACTGTCAACATAACCATAGTTTTCATAATCGTCGAGTACTTTCCGCCTAAACCTTCGAGATCTACTTGCCCTCTACTTCTAGCAAAACCCTAGTCTACAATCTGTAGGCATTGACAAGTTAATCCTTTGTCAGCAAGGGGTACGCCTCGCGAGAGTATTGTTATCAGGAGACCGGCGTCGGTGTAAAACCAACACACGCTCTGTCAGCATGGCCGGTGTGTGGTCGGCGCCGTGACTGGGTCCGACGCCGAGTACACGGCAGTCAGCGCAGCTTGGGCGCCGTATCACGAGGTCACGGTAGAGTCGTGTCGGAGCGTCATCTCATCGCCGAGGATGACCCATGCATCTATTTGCTTGTTGCCTGTTGCGGACGTTCTGCTCAGTCACCGGGCAACTCGCGTCTAGCCGGCCGCCATGAACGGACATGGTAGCAGCGACGGCGGTCGAACGCGGGCCAGCTCCTGTACCTGTACGTCAGAAGGGGATCCTGTACACCAATATATGCCGCGCCGGGCTGCGCTGTCCGCCGGATTGACGAGCTCAACCTGTACGACAACCTTCGAGCTACACCTGTACGTCAAGTGCCTGAGCCCTCAACACACCAGACCGGCCGAACCTGTATGGTGCGATCGTACACAACCATGCATGTACGTGCATTGCTTGGCCTACGTGTTCAGTGCAAGTTGCTGTTCTTCCCGTCATGCGCCTAGCTCCCGCTCGCCGGCCAGCTGCCCGCCCGCATCCAGAACTCCAGATGCGGCGGATGGCCACGACAGCGGCGACGGCTGCGGCGACTCCGCTAATATGGAGCACCTGTACACCAAGGCGTCGGGCTTCCCCTGTGATCTTCACGGAGTGGAGCTGGACTCCTGCCGCTCACCTGTCTGCGGTGCTGTACATGAGTGCTACTCAACCTGCACGCCAACGATGAACTGAACCTGCATGCCGGATCGAGAGCCCCCATATGCCGCCGGCTGTAGGTGATCTAGCGCCTGGCCTCTGTGTGAGCTTCTTTGGTGCACCGCCGCCCGGCAGTGCCTATGCCAGTGCGAGGCCGAACCTGTACGCCGAGCTGAACCTGTACCTCGCCTCTCAGCTGTGCTCGTCGACCTGCACCTGTACACCGAACTGTCGGTTGGCCGCGAGTGTTGCCTTCCATCCCGGATGAGCCATGGTCTTGGCGGTACCGCGCCGCACTCCCGAACGCCATGACTAATGTTAGTCCAACAGGCTCGGACGCAGTCGGCGGCGATGGGCTGCACACCGGCAGCTCCTCGGCTTCGCCGTCTTGGCCGGTTCACGTTGGCGGAGATGGCCGCAGGCTGCGCACCGGCAGCTCCGGCGCCTGTGCCTCTTTTCGTCCCGTCCGTGGCGGTGAACGGTAGAGAGCGATCGACGACGGGTGCACAATAGAAAGAGAGGAGTTTGCTACGTCAGCCGTAAATCTCACCATTAGAAAAGCTCATCTTCGCCTCCATGGTGATCCTCCTTGAGCCTGTACGTCTTGCTCCGAGTGCTGCCCTTGCTTGATGGATGTATGGAGATTGGATCAGTTTTGCACGAGAGCTGGGCTTCTTCTCCCGTGCGTGTCTTCTGCCTCTTTTCTTCACAAGAGCTGGACGTGCCTCTCTCGTGCGTCCGCTCTCCTCTATTCCTTTTCTCTGTCCTCTGGCACGGTGCATGGTTGCTTCTATTTATAGGCGGTCCGGCCAGCATCAAGATAAAGATCGCAGCGTGTTTTCCGGAACAAACTCCCCGATGGATTCCTCTGATTTCTTTCGTCGACCGCACGTCTGCTGTTTAAAATTTTATCTGTTTTGCTTCTAGAAACTCCACGTACGTATACAACAGATTCTCTTCTGAACCAAGTTGTTATGCATCGGACTCTCGGCTGATCGGTTCGTCGCGTGCGCGGGGAGATGCTGGGCCGGACAGCATCATGCTCGTATACGTGCTGAATCCATTAGCATACCAGAGGTATACATACACACGTATTTAAATGGTTTCTTGGCTGACGAGTGGACCTGGCCGATTGATGCATACTCATGTACGCGTGATGAGCTAGCTCACGTATATGTTAGGTTTTTTCAGACCTTAGAGCTCTGCATACTTATACGTATATACCTGGCTGCACTTGTATTTAAAATTTGCTGATAATTTAACAGCCGAACTCTGTCATTTAAACGCCAAAAATTCATCGAACACAAGTCACAACATATCCAAAATCACTTATTAAAATCACGGAAAAGCTAGGGTCGATACATGAATCAACCAGCTGAAGATATGGCAAATAGAAAAGCTATGCATTTGCAATCCTATTAAGATGCCGCCACCCAGTAGCCTGGAAAAAGAAGTCCTGAGCAACCGCTAACATCCGGTTGCATCCAATAACCATAGCCTCTCGTTGTTCCACTGGGAGAAGGTAAACCCATTGCTGAATTGAATGAGCAGCTCGCCGGATAACCTGCAAAATTTTTGTTCCAGATTGTTTATTAAAGATAATATCATTTCTAGTTCTCCATATAGCCCAACATAAGGCTGAAACACCAATCCGAATTTTCAATTTATCGTCTTTCCTCACCCCATTCAGCCATCTACCAAACATATTAGTAATATTAGCTGGCGGAGGAATATTATAAGTAAGGTACATCATTCGCCACACTATCTTCGCAAAAGGGCATTGAATAAACAAATGATTAACGGTTTCTATGGAATCACAAAAATAACACTTTTGACATCCCTTCCACTTCCGTTTAGCTAAATTATCCTTAGTTAGAAGCACCTTATTACTAAGAAACCACATGAAATTTTTTATTTTCAACGGAAGCTTCAACTTCCATAGATACGTGCGAAGATAGACAATATGGTCATTCATCCAATCAAGGTACATAGACTTAACTGAAAAAATGCCGGTATCTGTAAGCTTCCAAATAAAGTTATCAGGTTCAGAAGTTAACTCAATAGTAATCAAACGTTGGCAAAGATGTAACCATTGTACCCACTTATTATCATTCAGCCCTCTTAGCAAGCATGTTTGGAGTTGTATAATGAAGATCACATGTATTGCAAATTAAATAACAAGCATGCTAGCAATACATTCATAGGAGTGAAACTTAAATCTATTTAGCTACTACGATATGAAAGATGTAGCTGTATCCTACAAAGTTTCAGTGGCAGATCTAATTAGATATCTAGGAGCTATGCAGCCCTCCATTAATTCACAGAGCCCTCCATTAATTCACAGATACCAGTGGATGTAGTTGTAAGAGCATCTCCACTCGTGCCCCCGTCGAGGCCCCCGGCGAGCGTTTTTTCCATCCGGACGGCGTAATTCGGCTCAGTCGCGCCCCCGGTTCCTCGTTTTCGTCCGGATTTGGCCCTTCATCCATCCGGCGAGCCCACGCCACCCCGGCCCCCGGGAGCGCTCGGGGACTCCGGACGAGTGAAAAGCGGGGAAGGGCCCGATCTGTCGGTGACTCGACGCACGAACCCCACCGCCACGTCGCTCAAAATCTCCCCCACCCCTCGTATCTCTCTCGCCGCCGGCACCACCCCGCCGGCTTGTTGCCCAGATTCCGCCGCCCCTCCTTCCCCACCTGCCTATATTCCGCCGTCTTTGGACGACGGCCTATCTAGCTGCTCTTCCGCCGGCCTGTTTTCCGGCCTGCTTGCTCGTCGTCGCTCGCGGCTCGGGTTGCCTCGGCCACGCCCGTCAGGTGTTCGTCCATTTGCCTCGCCGGCCATGGACTCGGACGAAGAGGAGGAGCAGATGTTCGTCGAGCTTATGCAAGAAGAGATGGCAGCAGCCGCCCAAGACGACGAGCACATGATGATCCTTGGTTGCTTGGCAAGCATGTACGCCGGACCGGCAACTCGTCGACGTGGTGGGTCGGCACGAGGTCGCCGGAAGTGCAAGCCGAGACAGCGAATGGAGGGCTACTGCATGTTGTACGCCGACTACTTCGCCGACAATCCATTGCACGGTGAGAGTGTTTTCCGGCGTCGTTTCGGGATGAGCAGAAAGCTATTTACGCAAATTGTGTATGCCATCCGCCACTTTGATCCCTACTTCAGATGCAAGGCGGATTGCACTTGGTTTGGTTGGATTTTCGTCACTGCAGAAGTGCACGAGTGGCTATGAGGATGCTTGGCGTATGGAGCTCCCGGTGATACTGCATATGACTATCTTCGGATGGCGGAGTCCACCGCCCTTGATTGTTTCTACCGGTTACGCGGGGCCGTCATAGCAGTGTTCGGGGACTATTTCTTGAGATCACCCACTTGTCGAAGACACTCGGAGGATCCTTGCAACAAATGAAGCTAGGGGTTTTCCGGGGATGCTTGGAAGCATTGACTGCATGCATTGGCAATGGAAGAACTGTCCGTTTGCGTGGCGAGGGAATGTACAAGGGTCACAAAAAAGGCTGCCTTCGTGATACTTGAAGCGGTGGCTACCCATGATCTTTGGATTTGGCACTCTTTCTTTGGTATGCCTGGATCCAACAATGACATCAACGTCCTAAACTGCTCCCCGGTCTTTTCCAAGCTTGTTGAGGGTCATGCTCCTCCGGTGGACTATGTGATCAATGGTCGGCACTACAACAAAGGATACTACCTTGCGGACGGTATCTATCCAAAGTGGGCAACATTTGTGAAGACTATCTCCAACCACTGGCACCCCCAAACTTTGCGAGTTTGTCAAGAAACAAGAAGCTTGCCGAAAAGACGTCGAGCGAGCATTTGGTGTCCTCCTGCGAGAGATTTCGTTGTCGTCCGGTTCCCCGCTATGACTTGGTCCAAAGATCAGATGTGGGAGGTGATGAACTGCTGTGTGTGCCTACACAATATGATTATTGAAGATGAGCGAAAGCATCCGGTTCCTCTGGCTGAGCAAGAAGCACCATATGAGAGAGAGGGTCCTCTTGCACAGCCTAATCACCAGGTGCCTCCATCATGGGCCGCCTTCTTTGCTATGCGCCAGGAGATTCGAGACTCTACAATGCATCAGCTGCTGCAAGATGATCTGGTGGAGCACATATGGAGGCTCCGAGGCAACGCCAACGCCGACGCCAACTAGTCTGTCTTAATTTGTTTGAAAAATTGTGAAATTGTGTGCTTCATTTGTTTCAGCACTTGTTAAACATTGTACTGATTATCGCCGAATTTGTTTCAGCAATTTTCGTACTCTTGTTTGCCGAACTTGTTAAATTTTATGTTGAATTTGTTTGAAATATGTCAAATGGTCGAGGTTGGGGGTTTCCAGCCGGGGGGACGGCTGGAACTTCGGCGCTCCCCACGCCAAATCTTCATCCAATCCGGACGAAAATTTCGTCGGATTTGGGCGTGGGGAGCGCCAACGAGTGGGGATGCTCTAACACACCTCAACCCCTTGGCTGAAATTGCTGAAAACTCTTAATTTTGTTTTACCCTGTTCCTACAGGCTGAAGTACTATACACAATAACGCTGTGTTTTCTACACTATTAGATATTTGTGGACTTCATGCACTAAAATCAGTTCTAGTTAAAAGGAGAAACTATTAGCCCTCACTTTATGTTGTGCGACAAAACCTGTCTAGGGCGAGCACAGAAGAAGTGTTTGTGAAAGTTGAGGAAACTAAGACAGAGCTGCATTTTGATGTTGCTATTGTAAAAAAAGATCAATAGCCCGTCCTAGTAAGTTTATGGGAAAATATTATTTGTTGATGCAAATCAATTCCTCAATTGAATTTGTATCCTTCGATCAGATTGATAGGAAAAACTATCTCTACATCTGTCACTAACATTTTCCCTGTGTACGTATATAAACAGAACTTTGACATGGAGTTTGTTGCTGGGCATCATAGTGTACGAATGTTGGAACTGGAGGTTATTACCTTGAGGAGGGAGGGGGCGTTCACGTAGGTGCGGGCGGCGGCATTCTCACGGTTGCGGGCGAAGGTGTTCTCATGGATGTGGACGGTGCAACACCCGTCGGAGGAAACTAGGGAAGGGGGCGCAGAAGACGTCGTGGGTGAGGCCGGCGGCCCTGATCCCGCCGGTGAGAAGATCACGGGTGAGGCGGCAGCTCCGAACCTGCAGATGAGGAGGGCGGCGCCGTTCGACCTAGCTGGGGCGGGTGGATCGTAGGGGGGCTCAGATTGATGTGGTTTATGGCGAGAATGGGGGAGAGAGCAGGAGAAATAGGGAAAGTGGCGAGAATGGCTCCATTCAGGAGAATTAGAGGTTGGAAATTCTTCAAGTGACCGACAAGTGGAACATAATGTGTAGTCGGCGAAAAAAATGAGTAATGAAGGGAAAATAGAATTTCTGGTGGAAAATTCTTCAACCGATCGTCAACCCTTTTCTCAACTGCACCTACACCACAATGGATCGCACCTAACTAGTACATGAATTCCGCTCTTTTTCCCTTGATTGATTAAGCTAAGATGAAGCTACTAGCAAGGATGGAATCGATCCACCTGCTTACGTTTTTACCATGTAGGTGCACATTTCCGGGCAAACTGGCAGGTTAATTAATTAAATTGTTCAGAATCAAATATTGTTTTTTTAGCTGGTCAAGATATATGTATTAAATAAAGTTATTCATTTATTTCTTCCCCATACCTAGGTCTCACCTCAACGGTCCTCAGCTCGCAATTATATGACGCAATACCATTGTTATCGATTGTAATTTCTTCTGTGACCCATCCAGGCTCGTCACAAATGCTATCGAGTCATCACAAAATGTGCTAATGTGTGATGATGATTGTGCTACCGTCACAGATCTTTGGAAATGCATGACGCCATAAGAAAAACGTTACACATTGTGATATTTCGTGACGTTTCGGGCCATCGTCATGAGGGTTTTCGTCACTGTATATCAGATCTCTTGTAGTGCATGCAGGCCATCCAATTTATAACAGATCACAAATTCAATCTAAAAAACATACCTGAAACATGCTAAATTATGGGAGAGGGTGATATGATTCAAAATGGGATCTTATATGGAGTTAAGTCTTGCATTACTATCATCCATGGGTGGACCATATATCGACCCATGATGGAATTATTTGATGTCAATTTATTTTTTGAGGAAAAGATAACTAGAAGCACGCCATGTGTCTCCTTCGCATGCGGCTGCAAGTTTGCGTGCGCTTTTCCTTAATTTTTTTTATAAATGGCGCTTTATTACTCAGCAAGTACTACACTCGCACACAGCCGTACAAAGTGATAAAAATATGCGAAAAGTCTAAAGTTCACAACCAAAATTAAGACAAAATAAAACACGACTATGAAGAAGAGGGGCCTATCCACATATCACGCTTCCACCCATTTTGGAAAAATAAATATCTCTCGCCGTATCCTCCTACTGTGAACACACCTTCATAAAGAGGTCACGATTCTCCGCATGTTGTAGAGGCAACCATAAACAGAGTGCAGCTATACAATGGTAGATGACTTGCAAAAGAGAAGAAGACTTATTGTTAAAAGAACCTTGTCATTTGTACATAGCGATATCAACCAAATAACGACAATGACTCCCACCCTAATAAATAGTTTAAACCTATTATCCACCTGTTACCCTCCAAAACCCCCCGACGGGCGTTGGTTAAGCAACACGAAGAGCCGGGAAGCTCCCAGGGCCGCTTAGTGGATCCCTGGCACCTCGCGTCGTCCCGCAAATCTTCTGGCCAACGTCCTGGCGGTTGCTAGGGCGTGCCACCTGACCTAGACCCGATCAGGAAGGTGTTAGTGCTTCGATTGTTCTGCATGGTAGACACGTAAACATTAAATACGAGCCCTATCGGCTCTCGAGGTTTCCTCGTGGATCGGCTCAAGGAGCCGATCGCCCCATGTTTCACGTTGGATTTGCAATGGCATGGGGATCCTGCTTGATCAGGACAAAGTTAAAACGATCCACGACAGTTTAGGATTTTCACCGCATAATCGGAACGTCCTACGTGCGATCGGGCCTAGCAGCTACGAGAGACGATGCAAACTACCCCTACGAGAGGCCTAAAAACCAACATAACGTTGATCCCCGGAACATCCCTCGCAGGGACGATAAACAACGCCTAACGCACCACCGGATCATCCGACCCCAGCATAAGGCCTAACTATGCAGATATTAAACTAATCCTTGCGGAGCAAGGAGCAACTATAACGGATCGGATCTACTAAGTAACGAACAAGCAAGATGCTGCCCTTACGTACTGGGTAGACGTAAGGGCAGCTAGGTGTCTAGGGACGGCATTGCCACGCAGATATGCACGTGAAAGCATCAATGCAAGCCCCTAAACACCTAAGGATAAATAGTACTGCTCGCCATCAACAAGGCTTCAGCACGAGCAGTATAAGGTTAACGAATAAACGTATACTGCTTAGGTCGCTAGATGCGATCTAGGCAGCATGGTGCTTACCCGGGAGAAACCCTCGAAGAAAGGGGTGGCGATGCGCCTGATTTGTGTTGGTTGAACGATGATTGTCCTCCTTTTCCGATAACCCTAGATACATATTTATAGTCCAAGGGACTTTCTAATTGAGGCGTGCACCTAACCGTGCACGGGCCGGACTCTATCTCTTAATTCTAAATTACAATACGATCCAATATGTTACAGATACATGGGCAACTTAGCCCAAACTCTCAGCGCAAGGCCGCTTCGAAGATGCTCCACGTGTACGTCCTTCAAGCCCATCTTCACTTACGGCCCACCTCCTGATTTGGCCAAAATCGGGTGGTAACACATGCCCCCCTGGTTTTGATAATGATAATTGCAAAACCATCTGTCTCCTTTGAAGGGTCATGTCGTGGCAGAACCGTCGCCGTTTTCTTCATGATGACGTCTTGCCCCTTCGTCTTCTCTGCACGATTTGACGGTTCTGGCACCACGTCCTCGGGAACTGCTTAGGCATTAAACCATATATTCCCCCTTTTATTCGGCCACTTCCTGTGGTTTCTTTCTTCATCCCCCTGCTCCACAGTAGCCATCGGCAAACCGAAAAACCCTCCTCCACCGCCATGTCTTCCTCTTCGTCTTCTCCCTCATCGGGTCTTTCTACGCAGTCCTCCCCCTTCCGCGAGCCGACGCCGGAGTGGGACCCGGTGGAGGCCCATGCGGCCAACACCCGCCGCGCCATCGAGGCCGGGGACGATCCGAGCCACAACTTCTCCATCTGGTCGGGAGGACGACCGGTCCCCGACCGACGGGAGAGCGACCTCCGCTTCCTCGCCAATGAGGAAGCGGTGGAGGAAAGCGACGACGACCACCTTCCCTGGGACGGGGCCCCCTCCTCCGAGGAGGCAGAGGAGAAGGAGGAGGAGGAAGAAGATGACAGCTCCTCCGACGAGCCGCCGGCCAAGCGCCACTGCCCCTGGCCCGGGAACCTCAGCGACTTCGACAGCGATGACGACGATGCTGCCGAGGAAGACGAGGACAACGAGGGTCCTGCCGGTGGTCGCTACAGCAGCGACGACGAGCCGGCTGGGAGCAATGCCGACGACGGCGATGATGACGACGACGACGAGGGCAGCAACGGCCCCTAGATAGGATCTTAGCCTAGGGCCAGCAGTAGTAGACGGGGCAATGTGGACCTCCTTTTGAGAGCAATCAACTCTTTATGTAAGAAATCTAGTTTATCAATGAAGAATTTCCCCAATCTTGATTTTGCCGACCTTCTTCATGATAATTTAGCCGATTGCCCTTCGTACTGAGCTTGCCGACTGTCAATCTGGTCAGTGCTCAATGAGCCGATGGCAGTGCATCGGACTCTCATGACAAATTCGAGGTAGATCCATCCGGACCTCCAACTCCCTGTCGAGCCACAATCGTGCGAACCCCAGATCCTGGAAATGTGGACTCAACTGACCGGAATGTTGGACTCTAGTAGCATCCTCGTCTTCCAGATCCTCTTTGCCTTCAGGAGATCTTAGGGCCGTTGTTAGCACAATTCCGCTACTGAAGCTAACACTTTTTGCGGAACAGGCACTATTCGCCCATAACTGTCCTTGTGATGCTTCCTTTCTTTTCAGTCACAACTGGTCCAGAGCCCATCAACGATCGTTGCTTCCTCTCCAAATTCCTCCCATCAACTCCAGCAGTTCCCTTCTGCAATAATTCACCATCTCTAATCGAGTTGTGATGCGGAGCAAGCCGGTTTCAACCAAATCGGCTCCATAGAAAAAGGAACCTTAAGGGCGAGCTGCCCCCCGAGCCTCAGTCAAGGCGAGAATGAAAGTGGACCAGCCGAGTGGGCCATCATTGGCTTCCCAACTGTAGTGTTGTGTTAGCTGAATCCCACAAAATCGGCTCTCCAGATCATTGATGTTTCAGAGCGAGCTGCCCCCCGAGCTACTCCAGCTTTTTATTAAAACAGGGCCAGAACGCTTACGCTCAAGGAGCCAGCACCGGAAAGGTTTTGGAAGGATCCGCAGCTCCCTTGAATCAAGAAACCTCAATGTAGTGGCCTTTCAACCCCTCCCAGCTCCATTCCTGCGCCTTGCTGCTTTGACTGGTTCATCATCTTGGGCAAACTGATGCAGCTTCTGGTGAGAATGGTCCGGCTCCGAGGAGATCATCGGATGATCATCGACTGTTCTCATGATCCTAACTCTGATCCGTAGGCTTGCGCGAGCATTGCTGATCCGGTGATGACTGCTCCATAAGGCTTCCGCTTGTAACCACTGTATCCCTTGAGTCGATGGCCATGCGTCGGCTTTGCCCCATGAGACACCTCAAACAGGATCATGACTCTTACCAGCCAACCCAGCGGGCTGGCAATCTGGTTTTGGGCAGGTGCCTACAATAGAGCCCTGGGCTTGTCACTCAATTGACTTGTATGCGGAAACTGATATTTTTGGCGACATCAGCACCATTCCTCAGACAAGCTGTGATGCAGGGCCAGCCGATTCCGAAAAAATCGGCTTCCTATAGCGAAGGATCCTTCAGGGCAAACTGCCTCCCGAGCTTCTTCCGTTCAAGTCCTGCGCCTTGCCGATCATATTGGCTCATCATCTTTGGCAGGCTGATGCAGCTCCCGGTGAGGATGTTTTCCTGATGCTCTCCCCCATTTTGGTCGTAACATGCCGTAGCCGATCGCTTCATCATCGACTGTCCTCCTGTTCTCAGAAGAGACATGCTCCTTCGTCGGGCTCACCCTTACCACGAGCCGCATGTTCGTGCTGTGTGTCTGCCGAGCTTGAAGTCTTGCAGAAGGAGTTGGAAGTCCTTGAAGGGATGGCCGTGCCTCGGCGTTGAATCCTTAGGTCGATGTCTACGCATCGGCTGCACTCAAAATTTTTGGATTTTCCATTTTTTGCGGCCGACTTGCTTATGTATCGGCCCCCATAATTGAGCTGCTCTGCTGGATATTTGACATCCGCTCCCAGCTCCGTATCCTCGTATCTCGTCCATCTATGTGCCCCCCGAGCCGATTCTGTCAAGTAATTGATGGCATCGGCTCTTCAGGCATCTGTTAGCTCAATGCTGAACACAGACAAAAGGATGCTGATGATAATTTTGGCCGATTGCGGGAATCGGCCTCCTTTTCCTGTGCAAGGCTTTGGCGATGATTTGCAACTTCTCGGATTTCCACTATAGCCACGTGGCATGTTGGAGATGAGATCCTCTACTTTCCATTTTTTGAGGGCCGATCTCGGGGATCGGCCTTGCCACGTATGTCCAATGTCTTGGACCTGCTACTCCATTAGGCCGGTGGATAAAACCAGCCTTACCCCATTTTTCGAGGCTTCGATACGCTCACAGCCCTCTAAACTGATTCCAGAGAGCGGCTCTTGGTCATCTGCTTCCCACACGCTCATGGCAGCTAATGATATCTCGATTGAGTCATTCGCCTGAACGACTTCGACCTCATCTCCATCCCACTGTATGATGCATTGGTGCATTGTAGACGGGATGCAACAGTTAGCATGAATCCAGTCCCTTCCCAATAGGACGGCGTAATTGCTTTTGCTGTCAACGATGAAGAACACAGTAGGTATGGTCTTTCGGCCTACAGTAAGTTCTACATTCAGAACACCTTTCGCTTCTGACGCCTGGCCGTTGAAGTCGCTTAATGTGATGTTGGTCTTGATCAGATCGTCGCTGGAATGTCCCAAACGACGTAGCATGGAATACGACATTATGTTGACTGCTGCTCCGGTATCAACCAACATCTTGCTGACAGGCTGTCCGTTGATGTAACCCCTCAAGTATAGGGCTTTCAGATGCCTGTAGCTTCTATCTCGTGGCTTTTCAAAGATAACCGGTCGTGGACCGCAGTCGAATTGAGCCACTGAAACTTCCTCGTCGCTTGGAGCGCGAAACTCCGACGGGAGTATGAATACCATGTTCGTATCAGCCGAGGTCTCTGCATCGGCATCAGCCGATGCCTGTGCATCGGCTTTCGCCTGTTTTGGGCGCCATACTTTCTTTGGCGGGCGCGCCTTCGTCTCCAATGTTTGCTGGATTTTCACGGCCAGATCGGGCCGTGCTCTTCTCAATGTGTACAGGTACTGTGCCTCGGCTTCTTCCAAGTTTCGCAGCCGCTGCACTCTACGCTTCTGAGAATGGTCTGAGTCCATCGGGGCACCACCTTGGTCGGTGATACCTATCTTCTTCTCCATCTGACTCCTCGAAGTCTTCTTCTTGAGAGGACTCAGCTCGTTTGTTATGATGTGGGAGAGGTCCTAGGCGCTCGAACACTGAAACTTCGTTTGTCCTTCTCCTTCGTTGTTTGCACTCTGGGCAGTTTTCGATTGTTGGCAATCGGCTCATTCCTGAGTCCCAGCAATGTTTGAAGAAGGGACGGTTCCAGTGCTTATCCACGTTGTCTTGCTCCCTTGACCTCCCTCCAGCGTGACGTTCGTACCCGTCGTTGTTGCTGTCGTTCTGACGATACCCCCTGTTTGCATCAGACCGACGATATCCTCCATCGTCGTCGTCGTAGCGGCGACGTCGGTCGTACTGCTGCTCATATTTGTTGAGGAGATGCACGGATAATGGGCGTTGATACCGTATGCTTCTCACCTCCTCCTCGGTCAGGTACCGTCTATCGTCATCTTGTGGCCGGTCACGTGGAACGGCCTCCTCTTTATCTTTGCCACGAGAGTGGCTGCTCTCTGCCTTGTCCGCGCTATGGCGGTTCACCAGCCTGGCCATGTTGGCATTAAAGGAGAACCCTGGCTCCCTTATGGAGTGGCTGAGATCTACCGTGTTGACGCCATGCGACGGACACGTGTTTCCTTTGAGCTTAATGTTGTGAGAGCGGGTTGCCTCAAAGGAGCCGATGACCCCGGCTTCACAGATGGCCTTCAGCTCATCGTATTTCTTCTTATGATCAGGAGGAAGATCCTCGTATGTGATCTGTTCCTCCGCCATCTCGGATGCCGATGTTGACGTGGATGTCGACGTGGAGGTTGACGTGGATGTCGACGTGGATGTCCCACCGGGCGTGCCAGAATGTGTTACCCTCCAAAACCCCCCGACGGGCGTTGGTTAAGCAACACGAAGAGCCGGGAAGCTCCCAGGGCCGCTTAGTGGATCCCTGGCACCTCGCGTCGTCCCGCAAATCTTCTGGCCAACGTCCCGGCGGTTGCTAGGGCGTGCCACCTGACCTAGACCCGATCAGGAAGGTGTTAGTGCTTCGATTGTTCCTGCATGGTAGACACGTAAACATTAAATACGAGCCCTATCGGCTCTCAGGTTTCCCTGTGGATCGGCTTAAGGAGCCGATCGCCCCATGTTTCATGTTGGATTTGCAATGGCATGGAGATCCTGCTTGATCAGGACAAAGCTAAAACGATCCACGACAGTTTAGGGTTTTCACCGCATAATCGGAACGTCCTACGTGCGATCGGGCCTAGCAGCTACGAGAGACGATGCAAACTACCCCTACGAGAGGCCTAAAAACCAACATAACGTTGATCCCCGGAACATCCCTCGCAGGGACGGTAAACAACGCCTAACGCACCACCGGATCATCCGACCCCAGCATAAGGCCTAACTATGCAGATATTAAACTAATCCTTGCGGAGCAAGGAGCAACTATAACGGATCGGATCTACTAAGTAACGAACAAGCAAGATGCTGCCCTTACGTCTGGGTAGACGTAAGGGCAGCTAGGTGTCTAGGGACGGCATTGCCACGCAGATATGCACGTGAAAGCATCAATGCAAGCCCCTAAACACCTAAGGATAAATAGTACTGCTCGCCATCAACAAGGCTTCAGCACGAGCAGTACAAGGTTAACGAATAAACGTATACTGCCTAGATCGCTAGATGCGATCTAGGCAGCATGGTGCTTACCCGGGAGAAACCCTCGAAGAAAGGGGTGGCGATGCGCCTGATTTGTGTTGGTTGAACGATGATTGTCCTCCTTTTCCGATAACCCTAGATACATATTTATAGTCCAAGGGACTTTCTAATTGAGGCGTGCACCTAACCGTACACGGGCCGGACTCTATCTCTTAATTCTAAATTACAATACGATCCAATATGTTACAGATACATGGGCAACTTAGCCCAAACTCTGAGCGCAAGGCCGCTTCGAAGATGCTCCACGTGTACGTCCTTCAAGCCCATCTTCACTTACGGCCCACCTCCTGATTTGGCCAAAATCGGGTGGTAACACCACCACATTTGGCTAGTGCTGAAGATGTTCGCAACACTACGTGGTACAAGGTAGCCCCTATCTGGATGGCTGACCATATAGATCTCGCAAAGTTGCATCAGAAAAATGTTTAATAGTCTTGTCATGATGACAGAAGACGTACTTCTTACTTTCCTTCTAATTGAGTTTTGCATGGTTATCCTTGGTGAGAATCACCCCGCGACAAAGATATCACACAAAGACCTTTGTTTTCAACGGCATCTTCATCTTCCAAATTTTTGGAGTTATTATCGCCTGGTATATCGGGGTGGAGACTGACATGAATGTACGTAGAGATTTGCCACCTTATCAGTGACACCATCTTAATTATTTATCTCCTAAATTTAAAAAATTGAAATAATTTATCTCTTAAATAATTTACCGCATTAATTGCTAATGTGAAATGATTTATCTCCTCACGAGTATATTCACGAAGGATTGCCCCGCCGTTGGAGGAGAGAACATATATAGGAGTTTTTCCCCGCTGTTGGAGGTGTGCCTTTGATTCTGGCATCGAACGAACTTAATAATTTTTAGTGTAAGGGCATCTCTAACGGCCCGACGTAAATGGACGCACGTCCATTTTCGACCGTACGGTCAAAATATGCGTCTATATATCCAGGTTTAGCGGCCGACATATAGTGACCGGCTGTCCATTGAGACGCAAACACGATACATATTTGGGCTGCGTTTGCGTCTACGCGGATGTTGCACGGTCACGCCGTCAATGGCTTACACGCCGTTCATATTCCCCCCATCAGTCCCAAAAATTCGAAGTTGGGTGGCGCGAATATCTCAGCCACCGCGATGAATTCGGACAAAGAAAATTTGATTGACAATGACGAGATGGAGGATAGCATCTTGACATCCAATTCTCCGTTTGGGCTCAACCATAGTTGACCATAGGTTGGGCGTATTATGTACATGATTTTTTTGCCTTATGTGATGTGTGTGTTTTATTCTTATCAAAGCATGCAAGAGGATGAAAACAGATCAGAACAAATTATGGTGTCAAGTGGGATCCAGCAAAATCCCATTTTAGGTTCCATCCCATTTCTGGTTCATGTGAAGGTTTCTAATTTGAAATTTGAGAAAGAAAACAATAAATCGTCAAATAAACAAAAAGTGGCATCCCATTTGCACGCATTACATAACATTGTGGGTGCAATTCGATTTTATACATAAAAAAAACTTAATGCAAAGTTCTTGGGTGGCTATGAACTTGGAAATAAGGGAGCACCACGGACTTTCACATGTGAAACTTCGAAACTATGTGATGATGCAAAGATCTGAATACTGAACCTCCAATCTCAACAAAAAAAAAAGAATACTGAACCTCGAACACTCGAAAAGTTGTTGAAGTGTTATAAGTAATCTTGATAGAAAAGCATATCACTCATTTCAGTTTTCACCGACACTTGGAAGCATCTCATACATGCATGCACAACAATGTCAAGAATCATGAACATGACAAGATGCACAATCGGCAAAGGTGACCAGCGGGAGTGCATGGTTTCTGGATACAACCGCTTTCGAATGGTTGCCCAGGATATTTTCTACCAAGCTACTTGGCAGCCTATTAAGAGATTAGAAGATGCTTAGATTGCTTAGCAGACTTCTTATTTTTCGGTGGTTGATATTTGTATCGACCCTTGTTGATCCATGAATTGTAAACTTTGAATATTCAGGTTATTAATAAAAGGTTGTGTGCATTAACCGATGCAGAGGCCGGGGTGAACCCTATTTCAAAAAAAAAGTAGTGTGCATATATCTAGGAATACTTATCTCATGTCTCACTTCCTCTTGACACATGAACTAGATGAAAGCAAAGAACAAGTACAAGAGGGTGATATACATGTTGCAAAGTTACGATGACTGATTTCTCGAAACTAATCATCATTGTCTTTCTAGAGAAAGGTTGTGTGATGTATTCATCTAGTTTAGACTTTATCATGCTCTATGCCCCTCATTTTCCTTCGTGCTCATGCTTATATGCGTGCATTAACAATTTACCATGCATTATCATTTTCTATATATATATATCCCCAACTGATTTCATTTTCTACTTGACTGTATGTCAAGATAGCTAGCTAGGTTATATTCATCCATGTTATTATTCGGTTGTACTAGTACTCTAAATGTTGAGGTGAGAAATTGGAGGAAACCAAATGCTAGCAACCCTGTCCTACCAATGCCCGATTCGTGGCTCCCCCATGTTGTAAGCTCACCTTGTGGACGAGGTTGCGGCTTACGTACAACTCACTCCTCCGATGAAAAGTCCTCAGCAGTTTACGTAGTTGATGCCGCTGGCCACCGGCGCGAGTGCCAGAAGAAGCATGCTCATCCCCAAGGCAGCCTTATAAATCAACGTTGTAAATTTTTTCTAGGTATATGATCACTACTAGAAAAACAGGCTTCCGGTGAGCCCCATAAGTCGCGAAGGTAAAGGAACCGCGACTAATGGTACCTTTAGTCGCGGTTCGGGAGGCGAACCGCGACCAAAGGCCTGGGCCCAGGGCGCTCGGTGGCCAGCCGTTGCACGTGGGGGGCTTTAGCCGCGGTTGGCCTGGCCAACCGCGGCTAAAGCCGCCCCCCTATATATACCCACCCAGCAGCCAACACTTAGCCATTTGGTGCCATTTTCTTCACAAGCTTCACAAGTGGGTGTTAGGTTTGCTTTTGGTTCCTCTTATGCACATAAGGTGTTTGATGAAATGCCCCAAGAGCATGAAACAAACATGATATGAAGTGTTGGAGCCACACTTGAGCTTTCTCATTTATTTTTTCCTCCTCGATCGCGGTTAGCAACTTGAACCTTTGATGTGTCGTTGATAAAATGTGCATGTGTGTGTAGTTCATTGTTTAATTTATATTGTTTGTAGCTAGTTAGTTTAACAAATGCATGATGGTTAATTATATATTTTATATTATAATAATGCAGATGAATCGACAATGGATGTACGGTAACCGACTCTCCGGCGAGTTCAGTACGGGTTTGAATGATTTCCTCGTAGTGGCTAATGCGAACAAGCAGGGGGTTTTGTTATCTGTCCATGTGTTAAATGTAAGAATCGGAAGGGTTACTCTTCCTCAAGAGATGTTCAGCTGCACCTGCTTCGGCACGGTTTCATGCCAAGCTATAATTGTTGGACCAAGCATGGAGAAAGAGGGGTTATAATGGAAGAAGATGAAGAAGGGGATGATTTCATCGATGAAAGCTATCTTGCTCATTTCGGTGATACTTTCATGGAGGATGCTTGAAGGTGAAGGGGAAGGTGAAGGGGAAGGTGAAGAAGAGGCACGTGATGATCCCGTTGATGATCTTGGTCGGACCATTGCTGATGCACGGAGTCGCTGCGAAACTGAAAAAGAGAGGGAGAATTTGGATCGCATGTTAGAGGATCACAGGAAGGCGCTGTACCCGGATGCGATGATGGTCTGAAAAAGCTGGGCTGCACTACTGGATTTGCTGAAATGGAAGGCACGAGCAGGTGTAGCTGACTCGGCATTTGAAGACTTGCTGAAAATGTTGAAGAATATGTTTCCAAAGAATAACGAGTTGCCCGCCAGTACGTACGAAGCAAAGAAGGTTGTCCGCCCTCTAGGTTTAGAGGTTCGAAGATACATGCATGCATCAACGACTGCATCCTCTACCGCGGTGAATACGAGAATTTGAATGAATGCCCGGTATGCACTCGCATTGCGTTATAAGATCGAGGCGATGACCCCGGTGACGATGTCGAGGGCCGAAACCCAGGAAGAAGGTTCCCGCCAAGGTGATGTGGTATGCTCCTATAATACCACGGTTGAAACGTCCGTTCGGGAACAAAGAGCATGCCAAGTTGTTGCGATGGCACAAAGAGGACCGTAAGTCGGACGGGGAGTTGAGACACCCCGCAGATGGAACGCAATGGAGAAAGATCGACGAGAGAGTTCAAAGATTTTGCAGCTGACGCAAGGAACATAAGATTTGGTCTAAGTACGGATGGCATGAATCCTTTTGGCGAGCGAGCTCCAGCCATAGCACTCGGCCCGTGACTCTATGCATCTACAACCTTCCTCCTTGGTTGTGCATGAAGCGGAAGTTCATTATGATGCCGGTGCTCATCCAAGGTCCGAAGCAACCCGGCAACGACATCGATGTGTACCTAAGGCCATTAGTTGATGAGCTTTTACAGCTGTGGGGCAGACCTGGTGTCCGTGTGTGGGATGAGCACAAAGAAGAGGAATTTGACCTACGAGCGTTGCTTTTCGTAACCATCAACGATTGGCCTGCTCTTAGTAACCTTTCGGGACTGTCAAATAAGGGATACAATGCATGCACGCACTGCTTACATGAGACTCAAAGTGTACATTTGCCAAATTGTAAGAAGAACGTGTACCTTGGGCATCGTCGATTTCTTCCCAAAAATCATAACGTAAGAAAGCGCGGCAAGCATTACAACGGCAAGGCAGATCACCGGCCGAAGCCTGCGGAACGCACCGGTGCTCGAGGTATTTGATATGGTAAAGGATTTGAAAGTCATCTTTGGAAAGGGTCCTGGCGGACAATCGGTTCCGAAGGGAGCTGACGGGCACGTAGCCATGTGGAAGAAGAAATCTATATTCGGGAGCTAGAATATTGGAAAGTCCTAGAAGTCCGCTCCGCAATCGACGTGATGCACGTTACGAAGAATATTTGCGTGAACATCCTAAGCTTCTTGGGCGTGTATGGGAAGTCAAATGATACAAAGGAAGCACGACAGGACCGAGCAAAGTTTGAAAGACCCACGATGACTCGTATCCGGAACGGTTTCAAGGTCGTGCCGGCTACGCTACGACCAAAGAAGAGAAGGTCATCTTTTTTGAATGCCCGAGCGAGTATGAAGGTCCCGTCGAGATTCTCGTCCAATATAAAGGGAATAATAAACATGGCGGAGAAAAAGTTCCAAAACCCGAAGTCTCACGACCGCCACGTGATTATGACGCAATTGCTTCCGATTGCTTTGAGGGGCTCCTGCCGGAAAATGTTCGAGTAGCCATTGTGAAGCTATGTGCATTCCTCAATGCAATCTCTCAGAAGGTAATCAATCCGGAAGTTCTACCACGGTTACGGAACGATGTGGTCCAATGTCTTGTCGGTTTCGAGTTGGTGTTCCCGCCATCCTTCTTCAATATTATGACGCACCTCCTGGTTCACCTAGTCGATGAGATTTCCATTCTCGGTCTCGTATTTCTACACAATATGTTCCCCTTCGAGAGGTTCATGGGAGTATTAAAGAAATATGTTCGTAACCGTGCTAGGCCGAAGGAAGCATCGCCAAGGGCTATGGAAATGAGGAGGTAATTGAGTTTTGTGTTGACTTTGTTCCCGACCTTAAGCCGATTGGTCTTCCTCAATCGCGGCACGAGGGGAGACTAAGTGGAAAAGGCACGATCGGAAGGAAATCAACGATATGTATGGACGGCCATTCTCGATCGAAGCACACCACACGGTTCGACCAATTCCAGCTTGGTGGCTCCGTACTTTGAGAAACACAAGAATATTTTACGCTCGGACAACCCCGGGAAGCCTCGAATCCTGGATTAGGAAGGCCCACATGGAGACTTTCGGCGGTTGGTTGAGAAAACATTTAATGAGTGACAATAAGGTTGTAGATCAATTGTACATGTTGGCCAAGACACCATCTTCGACTATAACGACTTTCCAAGGGTACGAGATAAATGGGAATACATTTTACACGATCGCCCAAGATAAAAAGAGCACCAACCAAAACAGTGGTGTCCGCTTTGATGCAGCAACCGAGAATGGGCAAAAGGTCACATATTATGGTTACATAGAGGAGATATGGGAACTTGACTATGGACCCTCCTTTAGGGTCCCTTTGTTCCGGTGCAAATGGTTCAAGCTAACGAGAGGTGGGGTAACGGTGGACCAGCAATACGGAATGACAATGGTGGATTTCAACAATCTTGGTTACCTTGACGAACCATTCGTCCTAGCGAAAGATGTCGCTCAGGTTTTCTATGTGAAGGACATGAGTAGCAAACCGAGGAAACGGAAAGATAAGAAAACGATCGGTACATCATGCGATGATCCAAAGCGCCACATTGTTCTTTCGGGGAAAAGAAACATCGTGGGAGTGGAGGACAAGACAGACATGTCGAGAAGATTATAATATGTTTGCTGAAATTCCGCCCTTCAAAGTGAACACCGACCCAAGCATTAAGTTAAATGATGAGGATGCTCCATGGATACGGCACAATCGTAAGCAAGCAGGGACACAAGGGAAGAAATGATGTGTAATAATTTATTATTGTACCAAACTTTGTTGAATGAATCATGTGACTTATATTACCCGTGATGTGTGTTTGGTGTCCATTTTCGAATGATTCGATTGATTCGAGAGATAGCACTGATGATACATGAAATTTGGAGTGATTTAGTCATACTCCTGCCTAGGCGTATAATATGCATACTCGTAGTCTTCATAGTCGCCGCCGTTGTACTGGTAGTCGTCGCCTTCTAAGTTACCACCGTCGTCGTCGCTGCTCGTCGGCCGCTGTCGTCGGGCGGCGCTCGTGGCTCGAGGCGAGGGTAGCGCGGGCGGGGGATATCGCCGGCCGTGATGTAGTCCATGACGCTCGCGGAGTCCGGCCGTACCACCATAGCCGACGGCCGGCCTCGTGGAAGTTCCCGGGAGGCGGACCGTCCTCCTCATACACGGCGAGCGCCCTCTCACGCCGATTGATGAAGAAGGCGTCCCAAGTATGATGGTTATCGGGATGCCGGCGGGGATTCATCCGCTGCTCCGGCGTGAGGTCGAGGTAGTAGTGGTTCGTGATGGCTGCCCGGCGCGCGGTACCCGAGGGAGGGGAGGGACCGGCACGCCGCCGGCGCTCAGGCTCCAGCCGGCGGGGACGCGGTAGCCCGGTGGGCAAGGGTAGTTCGAGGCGCAAAGCTCCTCCACTCGCTGGTAGGTTAGAGTGGGTGCGGTGGAAGCCATGAGAGAGTGATGAGAGATTGGAGAGATGTGATAATGCTGGCCAAGCCGGGCAACATATATGTAGTGAGAAATGGCGGGAAGAAAGAGGCGGGAAGAAAGAGGCGGCGGGAAGAAATTGGCGGGAAGAAAGAGGGGGGGAAGAAAGAGGCGGGAAGAAATTGGCGGGAAGAAAGAGGCGGGAAGAAAGAGGCGGGAAGAAATTGGCGGGAAGAAATTGGCGGGAAGAAATTGGCGGGAAGAAAGAGGCGGGAAGACAGGGAAGAAATGGCGGGAAGAAGAGAAATGCCCGTGATGTGTTTGAAATGAATTAGTTTTATTTTTATGAATTTTTTGATATATTATTTGTATTTTTAACATTTTGAATTGAATTGGTTTTATTTTTCTGAATTTTTTGATATATAATTTATATTTTTAACATATTGAAATGAATTAGTTTTATTTTTCTGAATTTTTTGATATATAATTTGTATTTTTTACATATTGAAATGAATTTGTTTTATTTTTCTAATTTTTTTGATATATAATTTGTATTTTTAAGATTTTGAATTGAATTAGTTTTATTTTTCTGAATTTTTTGATATATTATATGTATTTTTCACAATTAGAAATGAATTATATGTATTTTTAACATTTTGAAAAAGAAAAGAATTTTGGAAAAGGCCTTTAGTCGCGGTTGGCACTGGCCAACCGCGACTAAAGGTCATTTCCGCGAGGAACAAAAAAGGGGCGAAAAAGGCCTTTGGTCGCGGTTGGCACGGCCAGCCGCGACTAAGGGGACCTTTAGTCGCGGTTGGCCGAGCCAACCGCGACCAAAGGGTGGTCCCTATATATTCCCGCGGCGCGAACCGCCGCGCCAGAGTCTCATCTTCTCGATCGATCCGTCTTCGTCGCCTGCGCCGCCGCTCGTCTTCGTCGTCTGCGCCGTCTTCGTCGCCTGCGCCGCCGCTCGTCTTCGCCGCCGGAACCGCCGCCGCCGTAAGCGTCCGCGCCCCCGCCGTAACCGCCGCCGCCGTAAGCGTCCGCGCCCCCGCCGTAACCGCCGCCGCCGTAACCGCCGCCGCCGTCGACGGATCGAGCCGCGCGCGCGCGCGCGCGCGCGCGCCGCCACACACTGCCGGGGCCACCGCCGCGCGCCGCCACACACAGTACTTCCGGGGCCACCGCCGCGCGCCGCCACACACGTCACCGCCGCGCGCCGCCGGCCGCCGGCGCCGCCGTACGTCCACCATCGGCCGGGAGAGATCGAGAGGGCGCCGGGGCGCCACAGTGTACACGGCCGGCCAGGGTTTTTTTTCTTTTTTTTTAGTTTTTTTTTAGTTTTTTTGTTCTTTTTAATTTTAAGTAGTTAATTAGTTTAATAAAAACGGTAAATTTGACTTAACAAAATTTGAGTTATAAATTTCAGTTATAAATTTCAGTTATAATTTTGACTTAATAAAAAACATATAGTTAACAAAAAAAACATATTTTGACTTAATAATTTTTTGTTTTGTCCACTTATAATTAATGAATTAATTAGTAACTATATATATAGTTAACAAAAAAACATAAAACTTGATAATTTTGACTTAATAAAATTTTAAGTGGACAAAAAATTTCTGAATTTTGACTTAACAAAAAAATTCACTAGCAACCCACCGCCACCGACCCCGCATGTATACGGAGGGGGCGGCGAGGCCCTCGCCTCCCCCTCCGTATACGCGCGGGTTTTTTTCTTTTTTTACGAGAGAGAGGATCGGCACACCGCTACCGCCCTTTCGCCCCTGCCTCGCCGCCCCCCTCCGTATACGGCGAGGGAGGCCTCTATGTGTTGTCCTCGGCACCGCCACCGCCCTTTTGCCACCGCCACCGCCCTCTCTCCTTTTGCCACCGCCCTTTCGACACCGCACTTAAATAATTAGTTTTGACTACATGTTTTCAGGACTGACATATGGCGGACGATAGAGCTGACCCGATTCTGGACAACTATGATCTGGACGTTGAAGACCATATATTCGGCATCATAAAAGGCGATATTCCATATGAGCCGACCGGACAAGAAGAAGATGATATCTCTTCTTATCTGAACCTTGACGGTGAAGATGAAGGGCGCCGTCAGCAAGATGATGCCGAAGAAACGTCGGTAAACGACGATCTTCAATTGGAAGTAGCAACCACCTCCGGCGCCGAGGTATATATATACATTGAGCCTCCGGTGATATACAAACTAACCGATTTGAATAAATATGTGTGTACTAACGCGCGCGACTCTCTTTCTTATTTTAGCCCTCGGCCGGATCGTCGAAAAAATCGAGTACGTCGTCGTCAAAGCGTGGCGCAACCAAGACGATGAAACCAAACGAAACATGCACCATCGAGGTTGTCGACGAAGCAACCGGCAGAGCCACCGGAGCCCAGCAAGAACGCCACCAAGTTTATCGGCCAATGCGGAGCCGTTGTTAGAGAGAACGTCTCGATCACCGTCCGGGAGTGGAATGAGCCAAAGAAGGCACGTCTTGGTTTCACTTTCGTCGATAAGAGAACAAAAAAAGATTGCTTCAAGAAGCTTATAGAACATTTCGTTCTACCTCCGGAATACCGCGAGATACGATGAGGCGGGTAACAAGATTGAGGAAAACAAGGAGAGGTGCAAGCTAGTCAAACAGTTCGCTCTTTCTAAGATGGCCGACGCATTCCGGAAATACAAGCAAAATCTAGCCCATGACTTTGTCAAGCAGGGCAAGACTCCGGATTTCAAAGGACAATATGAGAAACCGCAACATGATTGGCCAGAATTTGTGAAGCAAAAGAAATCGGAGCGAGTTCCTTGAAATGTCGAAAAAAATAAGAAGAATGCGGCCAAGAAGGAGTACAATCATATTATGGGGCCAGGAGGGTATCGCTTTTGGCAGCCTAGGTGGGAGAAGATGGAGAACGAGCTGAGGGCGCGAGGAATCCGTCCAGGTACGGAGGGATGGGACCCAAGGGCCAAAAGCTGGTGGTACGGGCATGGGGGATCGGCTGAACCCGGAGACGGGGAGTGTGTTTATCGGGGCAAAATAATTAAACCCACCCAAAAGCTTATTGAGGCAATGAGGGATGCTCAAGAGGGGAGGATCAAGTTCAACGAGAGAGAACGACGCCACGACAAAAGCCCTCGGGAATCCTGAACACGGAGGACGTGTACGAGGCATGCCCGGGGACATTCCGTGGAAAGTAGGGTTCCCCCAGAACGATGACCCGTACGGTTACAGAAGCCGTAAGAGAAAGATGGATCGGGATGCAGATGTTGTGGCGAAGCTGGTAACGGAAATGGATGTGATGAAGAAAACCGTGAGTGTACTAGTAGCCGAAAGAGATGCAGCTCGGGCGCAGCATGAAGATCATCCAATGGATCTCGGAAGCCAGCGGAGAAGAAGCGGCGTGGCTTCCACGGAGGCCTCACCGGCCGGTGCACCGACGATCGAAATTACTGCACCGGAGCATCCGGTGGTCGAGTTACTGCACCGGAGCCTCCTCGCTACCCCGTGGACGATATAAAGGAGATGAAAGCATGTCATCCGTATTATTCTATCGGGAACATGTCCATGAAGGTAGCCACCGGCGAGTGCTTTACCACACGGAGCACTCCACCACAACAACCCCATTCCGGATGGCTATGCTCGTGTCACGGTGGAGGAGATAGTCCAAGGGTTTGAGGACCTGGACATTGACATTGCTACACCTGAAGGGCGACAAGACTTGGAGATGTCAAGCGCCAGTTCATTCTGTGGCAGAAGAAGTTTATCAAGTTTCCAGGGGAGGAGCCAAGGCAAACAAGTCCACCCCCCTCCGGTGGTGGTGGCGGCGGCGGTGGTGGTGGTGGTGGCTCACCTACATCTCCGGCGGGTAAGCCGACGCCGTCCCCCAATTCACCTCCGGCGGGTAGCGGACGCCGCCCCCGGTCCTCGTCCGGCGGGTGATCGGACGCCGCCCCCAATCCACCTCCGGCGAAGAAGCGAAGCGAAGCAGTCCTGGGTTATTAACCCGGACCCTTACGTACACCGCAACCACAAAGATACCAGAGCCATCACTTAAGCCTCTCACCAAGAGGTCTTGGGAATGTAGTACCGAGGAAGTCGAGGCGGGCGCGGCTGCTGATTTAGAGAAATGGAAGGCGAGCTGCAAGAAGAAAATAGAGGGCGAGCCCAAGCCAGTATTTTCTGATGAGCAAAAGAAGTGGGCTAAGACATTTTTGAACACACCGTCCCAAGCCGCGAAGAATCTCCACGACGACTATGAACGTGAACTTCGTAGGCAAGCACGTGCACTCACGTTCGGGAGGAAGCGAGGAGGAGGCGGAGATGCAGGGAGAAGAAAGCCTTGGAGGAGGCCGAGAAAAAATTAGAAAGGGGGAAACAAGTTGCCCAGCTCGGGAAACAAAGTAAACAGTCGATCCCCCCGCTCATAGTGAAAGCCGCAGGTCCGGAGGACGAAGGGGATGATGTCATAGCAGCTGCGGCAGCACAGGGATTGACTGTAGCGAAAGCCAAAGAACAAGCGGCAGACTTAGGTCTGACTCTTCGTGTAGCATTAGGCCTTGATGACGTGGCAATGAAGGACGTAGTATTTGGATATGTGAAGGATGGTCCTCTCGTCGAGCCTGCGCAGGAAGAGGATCTACCTCGACAAATGAAAGGTACTGCTAAATTGGTACAAGGGTTACATAAAACTTAAAAACGCCGGAGACTATATTTATGCGGATGTTAGACCTGAGCATCACTTCAAACATTACTCTATAACAATTCAACGGAATGAATTGTTCCAGCTCATTCAATCTGCGCGAGCTCGACAAATCTATCATCAGTTGCTATGTTCTGTAAGTGATTTATTAATTTCTACCCCATCTCGTTCATTGCCTGCACTATATATATATATATATATATTGTCCTAACTATCTTGTGTGTACGCTATTATGCAGATTGAAGAAGCGGGAAATGCGAATAAGGCTCATCCATGATGTTGGGTTCATTGACCCACACATCGTTAATTCATATACGTTAGAACACCACCCCAGGGACGTGGAGGCGGACCTGTGGCGGTTTCTTACAAAGCGAGGAACTCAAAAGTGATATTCTATTTCCTTACCATTTTGGGTGAGTGTTTCTGTCTTGAGCACATTCTCTTTTGTTTACTCCATGCATGGTATGTGGCTAATCGATGAGTTATGCATGATCTGTGCGTGTATCGTGTCCACGAGGTTCCACTTGGATTCACGCTAGTAATTCAAATTCATAACTCCACAGTTCTCGTCCACGACTCTCTGAATATGGATTCGGCGCTTTGGGGCGACATGAGAAAAATGATGCAAAAGTAACTATTTTCATTCATTTGCGCTCTATATCGATCGGCCTATTTAGTTCATCATTTCCTAATATCAAAAGTAATTATTAATAACTCTCTTGTTCATTTAATTTTCTTTGCCTCGTAGGGTTTGGAGACGGTTCGTAGATCAAAAGGTCGGTGAATTTAAAAAAGAGCTGCAATTTAAAAGGGCAAAGACTGCGCACTGGGGATATTCAGCCACCGGGGACCAATCTATGTGGATACTATGTTTGTGAGAGGATCCGGAGATACACCACCGAGCGGGAGCCGTCCGAGAACAACCTCAAGAGGATTAACCTCCGGGCGATGCTTACTCCGAAGCTCGCTTCCGACCAATTCAAGAGGAACTAGCTGGATGGTTGGCGAACCAAGTCATCGATCCTAGAGGAGAACACTATGTAGAGGACGTAGAACTTTATATGCACTTATAAATTATGTATGGAAACTTGTTCAAAATTGTATATGTGGTCGTCCGATATTGAATATATATTATTGTATATTCCTCTTGAATTCTTTTTGGTTCTAATGTCAAATTTGTTTGAAATTGTACATTCACATGCATGTATACCATAGAATATGTGAAACTCCTTCAAAATTAAAATAAAACACAAAAGAAATAAAACAATACAACTTAAAAAGTAACCAGGTTAGGGGAACCAGGTTAGGGGGGGGGCTAAAACCCTAAACCTGCGGCGGCCTTTAGTCGCGGTGGGCGAGCAGAACCGCGACTAAAGGTCCTCCGCCCTGGCGCTCGCCTGCCGCCCACGTGGACGGGCCTTTAGTCGCGGTTCGTAAGGAACCGCGACTAAAGGGGGGGACCTTTAGTCGCGAATAATAGGTCGCGGTTGCGCAACCGCGACTAATGGCAGTTGCGCACCGCGACCGAAGGCCATTTTTCCACCAGTGGATGACTGTAGGTAGAGTATCCTGTCTATGTGACAGTTTATATGCAACTGTAATTTCTTCAGAATGAGCACACGTATGGTGTTAGTTAGCAGGTAGCAATGTTCTGAATAACTTACCACAATTCGTTACAAATAAAACACTATATACTACGATAGGGGTGTTGCATATGCATTGGAACCATTTAACAATGGCTAACATTACTAATGAGAAAATCACATACTCCCTCCAGCCTAAATTAATTGACGCATGGAGTATTAATTTGGGCCGGAGGAGTATTACTAACCTCAATCTAATAACGATAGATGAGGCACATGCTTAAATTATTCAATGTTTCATTTTCATACACGTGTACAGAATACAGTCTTCCCTAATTCCCCATGTTATCTAGATAGGAAAATTTAAACTTGCTCTTGTCATTTCCCACTTAGCAGTCGCCATGCCTCAAGTCTCTCCTTTGTTGCGTCATCATCACTGCATTGGCGTAAGAACATACCTAATAATACAACTCTTTACACAATATGTGCCAACATCGAAATGGTAGTGTAAATGGTTATGGACAATGAAAATTCACAAATATAACATGGGGAGTTCTATGGTTTCTTTTCTACCACATGCACGCAATATTGTTAACGTTATGTCATACACATCCAAATATTGTTTTGAAATTTCACATATACGTGTGCGATCCACTCTAAATATTGTGTTTTAGCATATGTCTACATTGGAGAAAAAATTCTAATTCTTGTAACGGATCAACTCTAAAGGAAAGTACAAAAATATATTTTCCAATTTTCTCATTTATATTTCAGTACTAATCCTACAAAGGAGCCTTTCATTTTCTCTTTTTATTTCCAATTCAACAAAGTCATCGCGCCTCTCATGTTTGCATACATTCTTCTTCGACACATCTTCTTCTCCGTTGCCTCCTCTTCATCACTACCATGACGTACAAGAACGTACCTTCTAATACCACGACATGGGCACAATATGGTAATACAAACATCAAAATTGTTGTCTAAATGGTCATATAAGTAAAAGATGGAAACGATAGTCACAACATTGAAACAACATTGTTAACTTATCATGTCTATTTTTTATAGTTAGAATTGCAATCAATTTTTTTGTAAAAATATGAATCACAAACATTTTAAATGAGTTTTTCCATGAATTTATTGATGGAGTTCTTTTCTGAGGACTTGTCGTTGTTGGATGATTCTAACATAGAAGATTTGATTGACGATGATGAGAAAGAGGATATCATCTGGATGCTTGTCGTGAAGAATATTGAAGAGACGAAGAAGAAATAGCAGAAGGGATACACGGTGGTTCGTCTGTGCATGACTTGAAACCACTCTCGCCCATGTAACGGTCATTAATGACTATTTCGCTGAGCTTTGCGCCTGCACTACTCATCTCTTTCGTAGACGTTATAAAATGAGAAAAGATCCCTTCGTGTGCATTGCTGAAACTTACAGGACCAAGTGTCCACTTTTTACTCGTGATGACTGCGGCAAAGCAATGATCACAAACAGATTTCTACCTCGTGAACACATATCATGATCTTAAAACACCAGAAATACTATGACGGAGTGCATATATAGTTCACCTTCGTAGTATTTTTCTACGAAGGTGGCCCTTGGTGGCGCTGGCTAGAAAGTGAGCCAGTGATGGCAGCATCACTGCGGCTGCGATGCTCGATTGGTTGGGTTGGGGGTTTGTGCCAACGAGTGATGAGGGTAATTAATGCGGATAGCTTTTGGTTAAATTAGGCATATCAATGGACCTTCAATTCTTGGTTAGGCTCAATTTAAATTGACCATAAGTTGGGCTTAACTTGTATATGATTTTTCTCTTGTGTGATTTGTGTTTTTTTTTCTTATCAGAGCATGCAGCAGAAGATGAAAGAGGATCAAAATATAACTAGGATGTCAAGTGAGATTCATCCATTGGTAACCCATTTCTAATTCATCCGAAGGGGACAGGGTGTTTCTACACCCTGGTGCATATGCATCCTTTATTTAAAATGTATTTTGAACTTATTTAAAAATATTAAAAAAATAAGAAAAAATGTCTCGTCTATATCTTGACAGGTTACATTCTCACAAAGTTATTTCAGAAAAAACCGACATGTAATTTTGTGTGCTGTGTAAAAAGATAAATTTTGGTGCTAAATAATATATTTGTTGAGACATTTTTTTTGTTTTTCTACAGAGGGCACACAGAATATCGGTTTTATGTGAAACTTTAAGTGGGCACATAGAATATGTCCCTCTACATGCGAATTTTTTTTTCCTAATTTTTTTAACTTTTTAAAATATTTTATGTATATACCGGGTGCATATGCACCTGGGATCAGTTTTGGGTTTCCCATCCAAAGGTTTCTACTTTGAATTTTGAGAAACAAAAACTAAAAATTGTCAAATAAACTAAAAGTGGGTTCCTATTTGAATGAATTAGGTAACATTGTGGGTGCATTTTGATTTTACACATAGAAAACACTACCGTGGCGATGAGTTTGTAAATAACCGAGCATAATTTCCAGAATAATGTGTTCCTAAATTTTTTATCCGTGGGACCTCAAAAACTATGCGATGATGCAGAAATCTGAAGACTTAACCTCCACTAAGAAAGAACACTCGGTCGAAAAGTTAAGAAGACCTCGCTCGACAGTACCGAAAAGTGACTTTGGCACATGAGCACGAGTGCTCCCGGTTTAAAAAAACATATTTCAAGATTTCACAAAAAATGAGCTTAAATCTGCACATACATAGAAATCTTCTGAATGTGCTGTAAAAATTTCGGAAGAAAATATGTTGTATTATGAACTATATAAAAAGATAAATTTCTGACAAAATTGTCCCTATACACATCCATAATTTTTTTTCTATAGCTAAAGATACAACATATTTTTACCAACATTTCACACGAGTATTCATGACATATGTATATATTCATGGAATAATTTTTATGATTTTTTATACATAAAAATATAGTTATAAAATATTTCCAAAACGGGAGCACTGATGCTCATGTGCACCAAATCTTCGCCGCGACAGTAGGCGCTTCCTTACAATGTACCCAATTAATTAAGTTGACCATGCATACGATTACTTGACTGCTGCATGTGAGCGAGCTTCCCTGCTTCTTCTTCACCATCGATCTAAAGGAAGATTGCATTGCATGTGATCTTCACACGTACGTGTCTGATTCATGCACCACTCCTCTTAATTTCATTTCACGGGTAGATGGCCAGGTAGGTCACCAACTCGATCTAAGAAGCATGAAGTGTTCTAATTATTTTCGTTGTGAAAATCGTACTGATATTACAATGTTTGTGTGATGGGGAGGTGTTGTAGATATTTCAGCTTGGGAGGAAAAAATATCTAAGGGGTTCATGCATCCGCACCCATGCGATGAAGGCCCTCCTATTAATAACAGATCGAGAATTCAATCCTGGGAAAATAACATGTCGGAAAACATGCCAAGTTATGGGCAAAAATTGGATCTCATATAGAACACCATATACACAACGATTGTGATCTTTTATATGGGACCCATCTATTGATAGCTACAGTTACTAAGAAGAAAATCTTGTACTACTATAATTTATCCGCCGACGATAGATGAGAGACCGATGCTCAAATTATTCGGTGTCGCTTTTTTTTTTGTTTCGAAGGTACAATACTGCAATGTACATGATAAAGTAGGTACACGTGTAGAGAATGCAGCCGTCTCTTAATTGTTCATGATGTCTAGATGATTAAGAAGACCTAATATATTTCTCCACTTATCCTGCGAAATAAATTTTCAATTTCTCTTGTTATTTCCCACTTTACAAAGCCACCGTTCGTCTAGTCTCCTTTGTTGGCTCCTACCCATTACTGGCTTGACGAAGGGAATATACCTAACAATACCACTATTTACACGATATATGGTATCACCAAGATTGAAATTGTAGTGTAAATGGTCATGAACAATGAGAAGTCACAAAATGTAGCCACTGCATGGACACAATATTGTTAACCGATAGTAAGTCATAAAAATTCAAATACTGTTTTAAAATTTCACATAATGCGTGTCTGATCCACCACCACCACTCATCTTTATTTCATTTCACGGGTGGATGGCCGCGTAGGCCGTAGGTCTACAAACTCAGGCGAAGAAGCATTTATCGACGAAGAATAATATGTGAAAGTCATGCTACTATATATAGTGGACATGATAGGGTCATATGGTTAGTTATAGTATTTTAGCGTGGGAGAAATTTTCTGTGAAATAAGAAACCATCTAGAGATGCATACTATCCTATTGATAACATATTGGAAATTCAATCTCGAAAAAATGGCATGCCAGAAAAGACGTGCAGTTATTGGCGAAGGTGATATGGTTTAAATGGGATACCCATAACTTACGATGGTGATGGTGATCTTTTATGGGCCCATCTATATATTGGCTAGAGTTAAGGCGACAAGCTTCTACTCTATAACTATCATCTACTGATCTACTATATGAAGGACACATGCTCAAATAATTTGATGACATATTCTTTAACTTCAAGGTATATCACGGTAAAATTATGTAAGCCTACACATGTTGCTTAGTATCACAATAAACATGTGTCTGCGATAAAAAAATTGATTATAAAACTGTGATTAATCGATAGCATATGGTACAATGGAGAATTATTTCTAATTATAACTTGTAACCGATCAACTCTAGAGGTATCTTTTCAATTTCTCTCATTTATATTTCTATGCTAATCCTACAGAGAAGTCTTTCATTTCGTATTAATACAAACATCAAAATGGTAGTGCAAATGATCATGGAAAATGAAAGGTTGAAAAGATAACTATAACATGGACACAACATCGTTAACCTATCATGTCGTGAAATTTCAAACACGATGGCCTCTATTGAAAAACAAAACCGTGGTAAAGGTGAAAAGGGGAGAAGAAACAGAGCTAGCTAGTTTGATTCATTTATCTTGATATACGTATTGGTATTCATTATTTGGAGCATGCTTCGTTGCTAACATATCTCCTTCAATGGTCGTCATCCGTCAGTCGTTAATGCACTCGACTCGGCTCAGATCAGCTCACCTAGCAGCTGTGATGAGGGCAGGCTGTGTCGACCTCGACCGTGATCACCTGCGGCCCTGACGAGTACGACGCCACGACGCTCCTAGCTTCCGTCGACAGTCTCCTAATACTATGAATTAATTAGCGTGTCTGTGAGTGCTCGTGCTACTAGTCCTGGATCATTTGATCGGTTGGTGAAGTGACATGATCCGGGTGGTTCGTGTCTTCTTAATCCGTGTACAGACACTCTCGTCCTGCCTCTTAATTCTCGCATCGCACAAGTTCAAATTTTATTGCGTATTATGCAAAATTTCCATATGAAATGTTTCGCATACGCAGCACTTAACTTCTATTGGATTCATACAAATATCCTTCCCGTCAGGACCTCAAATTTGACTGTCGTCCTTTTCCTTGCCCATACACAATGTTGTACTCCGTCTTTAATAGGGTACTATTTATAATTCTTATTACGTACATTTTAAGTTTGTTTGTACTATTATGAATGATTATCACTTCCGTCTTTAATTAATGGGGTCTGCACATTTTTTTAGTCAATATGACCTTAACGAGGTGTGGGGTTCTGCATCTGACAGTCCTAGTTCGGTGGATTTTTTTTGGAAAAAAATACGACCTACAAATTTTCAATCGACTGAGAACTAATTTAGTTACGACATAACTAAATTTTGTTGCAACCCGTGTTGCAAGTCGTGACTAGCACAAATCTCAAAGCAAATCTAACGGTTTGGATTTTTTTAGTTGCATCCCTATTTACAATTGAAAAACTGAAGAAAAAAAAAGCTCAACTGCAATACAACTTGCAACTAATTAATATGTGCACAACTCATGATACAATCGGATGGTGTACGACTTGACTAAGAATTAACTTAGTTCTCAATTAGCTAAGAACTAGCAACTCCGATTTTTTTTAACATGGCAACCTCTTGGTGAGGTCGTGTGGTTGCGGGTGTATTCTGGACCGTTGATTTATTTCTCGAGATTCCCACTAGCCTTTGATGGAAAAATTTCTTTCTCTCTCTTCATTTTATCTGAATCTCAAAGTAAAAGTAAAACGGATGGTACCCAAACACCCACACTGTGCGTGGAATTACAAAGTATTTCCCCTTTGTTATCTCCGTTCCAACATGTAAGACACAATTTGATTGTCAAAATTCATGATTTCACTAACTACTAATCCAATTAAAAAGTTCGCTCTCGGCTGGCTCAGTTTATGTTAGACCAAATTGACAGACACCATTAGATTCGTATTGAAAAACACTCCGCACGATTATTATTCTGCAACCATTGGAAAAAAATGTCCAAGAATGATTACTTGTCAAAGGAGAAAAAGAAGCCTAACTCTAAGATTGATTACAGTGCATTGCATTGTACGTAATCCAACATTAGCGTCACTGTACTGTTTAGTCTTATGGTACACATCGTCAAGTCATTTTCGGGACAGGCCGGCTGCCAGTGTCAACCAAAACGTTTCTGAACCAGGTTAGTCTTCATGCATGACAGCTTGCAGCGAATGCGAGTGTCATGCCTAAGACTGAGTATGCATCTACCCTTGGTGGATGGGCGTTAAAGCCTTGTCCAAATCTGGAGATTTTGGTTTCCTAACCAGCTCCTCCTTTTCTAGAGCAACTACTCGGCGAGATAATTTTATATGTAATTTAAGTCCACGTGATAAATTCGTGGTTGCAATTGCAACCCCATGTGTTATTCTAAGGTGCACGGAGCATAAAAATTTCAACGATTTTGAAGTCGGCTTAGTTCTAACTTAATTCTTAGCGAGAATGGCTTACAAAACTATTTTATTGAAAACAGTAGTTGTAAAGAACACAACCGAAGGGGTAACGCTGCATCTACATTATGTACCGAACTTCCAACGAGATGCACCAGGTGCTAACCCCGCACTATCGGTGCTTAATCTTTTACCACGGATAATGCCGATCATCGCCGTTGACCGATGATGGCTGGCCACCCTCTTCCTCCATTTTGTCAGGCGCATCACTCTACTGCACCGACCTGTCCCGACAGAAAGCAAATTCTTCACCCCTTAAGACACGGAGTGAACATTCAAATTAATAATATTTTCCACAATCAACAACATAAAATATAAGTCATGTAATTTTATATGTAATTTACGTGCACATGATAAATTTGTGGTTGCAATTGTAGCCCCATGTCCCACGCAAAAGAAATTGCAACCTCATGTGTTATTCTGAGATGCACGGAGCATAGTAAAATTTCATCGATTTCGAGGTCGACTGAGTTCTAATAAATTCTTGGTTAGAATGATTTACAAAATCGTTCTATTAAAAAAAAAAGTAGTCCAAGAGAACACAAGAGAGAAGTAACGGTACATCTACGTTATGTACCGAAGTTCCAAAGAGATGCACCCGGTGCTAGCCCCTAAGACAAAAGAGTGAGCATTCAAATTAACAATATTTGCCCACAATCAACAAATCAAAATAAGAAGTCAGTCGGCATGATCTCTACTTTCTTTCATAGTCACAAGAAGCAAACAAAACCCCCGAAGAAATCAATCCATCCGATCGATCTACTCTATCCACCCCTGGCTCCGACTGATTGATGGCGGCATGTGCTTGCTCCGGGGCAAGAAAATATCTGGGAGACACGTAGGTAAAAGCTCGGCCGCCATTGATGACACGCACGCACAGGCAGGGCAGGTGGTAGGCGCGCGGCCATGGATGCCGTCAGCTCCGCCTTCGTGAGGAAGAAAAGAAGGGCAATGCGGGCGGGCGTCGGGGGCAAGCCAAACCTACCGCTTCCGCACGCCGATTCAATGCGCCGGTCACGAGTTGGTTGGCGCCATAAAGGCTCCACCTTTCTCCACTCCCTTCTTCTCCTCTCTCTTCGACTGCCAGTGCTTCGTCGTCATCAAGACATCGATCCCCTAGCTCTCCTCCTGCTCGGATCTCTCGAAACACCATCCAGCTTCTTCGATCGGTCTGTCTGTGTCTGTGTGTGTGATTGGAGGAAGTGAAGTGAGGTTCTGAGGCGGGGAAGGATGGATCCGTCGGGGGCCTTCTCGCGGAGCTCGAGCAATGTGTCGCTGGCGTCGCTGGTGAGGAGCGGGAGCGGCGGGAGCGGGCGCGGGAGGGGCGGCGCCGTGGGGAGCAGGCGGATGATGCAGCGGGTGCTCCGCGGCGTCATCACCTTCATCTTCGCCATCGGTACGTACGGACTACGGCTTCTTCCCTCCCGTCTGCTGGCTGCTCAAATCCTCTCAGTTTCTTCGTTAATTTGCTTTTTTGCCGGTCGATCTCGGGTTTTCAGCTGATCCGTGTCTCCGATATGAACCTCGGATGTATCATCTCCAGTCTTAATTTCTTGAGATGCGTACCTGTTTCGCTCTTTCAGCTTGGTTCCTACCCATGGCCTGAGCAGAACAGGGATGTTTCTTTGGTGTACACCTTAGCTTCCAGCTTCAGTTCATACTGATGATCTTTGTTCAGAAAAGAAGGGAGCATGTGTAGATGATAGCATCCATGCTCATCTATGTTTATGCAGACCTGTGTGCGGGGGCAGGATCCGGGCGTTGCTCTTTCTATCTTGCTCACAAAATTTCTCTTTTTTCTCCCCCACTGCGGAAGAACGGATTCTTCACCTGTAAAACTGAGTTTTATTTCCATTCACCGAGCCCAAAATTTCGCTCTTAACAATTCATTCAGGTCCACTGCGGTGTTTCATTCGGGTCCAGTTCAGTTTTCAGTGTTCACAAAATTAACTGTGTGATCTTTGTGCAATTTCGGTTGATCTGCTCCACATGCCCTGCAATCTTGTTCATCTGTACGTACTTAACACTGATCTTCTGAACATTGACATATCTCTTGTGCAGCGGGGCTGTTCCTGGGAGCCGTCACCGGCGGTCTGATCGGCCTCGCGACCGAGAGCGGCCTGTTCCGCGGCACGGGCATCGGCGCCATCACCGGCGCGCTGGTGTCCATCGAGGTCGTCGACTCCTCCATCCGCCTCTGGCGCTCCCGCCGGTCCGGGATCTGGAGCATCCTCTACGTGGTAAGCGCCCTTAACCGCATGCCTGATCCATGGATCAATGGATGGTTGGCAGCAAGTAGATAGGAGTAGGACAGCAAACTCGCAACTGACGCACGCGCTTGCTTGCTCATCTAGGCTTCCTTGTCTGTTGATGTATCAGTGTTTCTTGCTTAAATTACGTTGACTAATTGTGCTCGTGGCTTTCGCTTCCTAATGATGTGTTTATGTTGCATTGCTGCTGTAGAACCCTAAACGTGCTCTCACCTTTTTAAAAGGCTTAACCCAAAGTAAAAAAAAACAACTTTTTTTTTCCTTAGCTTTACGATGCAAAGCTTGGATTATAATTTCCTGAGTGGTTTGTGGTGTGCATTCTTACTTACCTATCCTTTTCATCCGAATATGTTTTGACCACAATTCTTCTGAGGTTGCATATCAGAATGAAAATGTCTTTTGATGCAACAAACTTTGGGTTGGCTGAAACTTTCTGGTCTGCTTGATCCTAACGCAAACATTTTAATTACTGGAAATGCAGCTTAATGTGATCTACAGCCTCATCACGGGCAGGCTTGTTCGCGAGAAGGTCGATCCGGCGGTGCAGCGGGTCGTTCGGAGCCAGGTCAGTTCATCACCTGCAATTATGTATCATACATGCATGGTTGATGCAAAGCTACTCTCTAAAATTATTTACTGCACTTTCTATTTTATCTAAGAGTATCCTGCATGTTTATTTGGACATACAGATGAATGCTGTGGACTCATCGCAGTTCAGGGAGGCCCCTGACCTTTTCGAGATCGAGGGCACCAACGGCATGCCGAGGGCGTCCATTGATAAGCTGCCTGAGAACAGGATCACCGAGGAGTACAACCGGAACGCCGTCGGTGATCTTTCAGGATGCTCTGTCTGCCTCCAGGTCTGAAAATCACACAATCACAATATCCCTTAAGCCCGCTAACACCCAAAGCATAAACCTCTCTGCAGTTTTTTTACTCCCCTAAACCTCATTGCCTTCTGTCATGTAAACACTCAGATTTTTTTCCTCATTTTGTTTTCTTGTGAAGATCATTGATTGTTTAGAGTGATGAACTTCTTTTACATGATTTGTTTTTGAACTTCTGTTTACATGATGTGTTCTCTGACCTTTTTGGTGATGTTGCTGGTGGTTTTCAGGATTTCCAGATTGGGGAGAAGGTGCGGAGCTTGCCCGATTGCTGGCACGTGTTCCACGTGCCGTGCATCGACGGCTGGCTGATCAAACACGGGTCGTGCCCATTGTGCAGGAGGAAGCTCTAGATCATCATGATCACCATCCTGGACGACGATCGATGAAGAACTGTGCTCTGTTATTAGAAAGGAGGCTATGGTTGCTGCTTTGCATGCTGTGTGTGCGCGCTATGCCTGTGTTGCTGTTGCTAGGAGGCTGACATATCTATAGAACGAACCCTAAATTTATAGAGTTTTTGTTTTTTTGCTTTTGCTTTTTGATCTCTCTCCCGATCAATGTAATATAGTACGTACTACTGAAAAATGAAAAAGCACTGGACCGGCTTGCGCTTCGTTCTCTGGTAATATTACATATCACAATATTGTACTATCTTGCATGGACTCCGAATTACCCGAATTACCGATTCATTCGACGATCAGTTGGTAACTTGATATAGTGAAATTCCTAACGAACATGATATTTTGGGACTTTTTCCTTCTGGGAATGATAACCAGTAGTGCTAGAAGCACTCCCTGATTACGGATCTCACAACTTCAGTATGTCTTGGGGTTGGGGGCGTACACTTCAGGATCTAGCTGTCTTGCAAATGAATAGCTATACTCCAAGTGATCCCTTCCCTGGTTGTATGTGCTGGAAGAATTCCGCAACGACGCATGCGAGTTTATAATCCCACTAACTTATTCTTGCAATAAAACGAGTTTATAATCCCACTAACTTATTCTTGCAATAAAAGAAGAAAGCGCTACAACAATGTAGAGATGACATACTTCCAAAGGAAAATCCACTTTGGCTCATAAGAGCATATGAATCCGTTGTGTAAAAATACTTCCATAATGATGAGCATCTATGTCTTCCTCCTGCATGCTGCCCAGCCGTTGCTGCAGGCTTGTAGGGAGCGTCTTCATACCAGGAAATTCTGTAATGGTAAGGCGTTGGAGAGATGAGTATGTTTGCGGCCCATCTGGTAGGGATGACAGGGTATTGCAGTCACAAAGTTTAAGGAGCTCCAACAATGGGAGCTCTCCCGAGCAAGATTCCAGAGATGTCAACCCATCACAGCGCCTTATGTCTATTTCCTTGAGGGACGGGGAAAGATGGAGAACCCCTGTTAAGCCATCACACATATCTAATTTTAATTCTTCTAAGTGCTCCTCCCAGGCTTCAGGCGATGATAAGGATGAGACTTCCAGTATACTAGATGACCCATGATAAATCGACAATGCTGAGTGTGCCTGCTGCACCCTCCTGCCGAAATTAGACTTAACCTTACTGCACCCCGAAATTTTCATTCTCCTGAGAGATGGAGGGATGCTGAAGACCTCAACCAAGCTGTCACAGAACCATATCGTCAGAGACTCTAGACCTGGCAGGAGCTGTTTCGTTTGTGACGATGTTGATGACTCAGCAGGAGCTTGTCTATATCCAGTCAGTTCATTGCAGCGATCAATCCGAAGCCTCCTCAAGGATACCAATCCTTCAAACTCTTATTCTGGCCAGTATACGAGCGCATAGCACCCATAAATTGTCAAATCTTGAAGGTGTACAAAACATGCACACAGCTCTATCACATCCGACTTAAAGTATTTTAACACCAATACCGCTAGAGGAAAATCAAGATAATTCCATTTTTCCTTTCCGTCCCACTTCCCTCAGAGTATGCTCTGGCACCCATGTGCACTTGATGTATGTTACCTTTTAGAGCTAATTTGGTTGCATTGGGGACGTATTTAAGGTTTTAAGCCCACAGGGCAATTTTCAGTGCATAGGGATCCTCTCCTGGGAGGGGAGCAAGTCCAAGGCTCCCAGAATCGGAACATTGGGGAAATTTGGTAGAAAAGCAACTAAACAGAAATAAGGCAACAAACAATTTCGAATTTTCTATATTTCTCAGACACTTAAGTAACTCACTAGGAGCCACCTGGCAGGGTAAGCCTGAGAGTTTCCCTGAGGACACGAGGGGCGCACCCTCGCCCTGGACTTCACAGCCACCATGACACGCCTGTAAGCTCCACGTCCAGCTCGCGCAGGTCCTCCATCTACCAGTCCCCCAGGACTGCTTGTGACGCCTGAGAGCTTCCCTGAGGACACCGAGGGGCGCACCCTCGCCCTGGACTTCACAGCCACCATGACACGCTCTGTAAGCTCCACGTCCAGCTCGCGCAGGTCCTCCATCTACCAGTTCCTCAGGACCGCCTGTGACGATGACGAGCAACGGTGAGCCTCAACGATCTCGTCCGACTTGCAATTGTCGGTGTACGACCACACCACAGTCCCCGGGCTCGCCATCGTCTTGGCGGCGATGGAGTCGACACACCTCACGGACAGCTTCAGCCTCGTCTGGTAGATCTCGTCGGCGCCATTCTGGCTCGCCTCAATTATCAGCTGCTGCGGCATGTTGCTCTTGGAATGCAGAGGGAACTGAAAATAGATTGTGCGGTGCTAAATATTACTGACAGTTTTTTAACCAATGGTTTTACAGGAAATTGTCAAGTGGTCAAAAGTACAGAGGTTTTTTAGGTGAAGTAAAAGTGGGCATGATTGAACAGTGGGAATTTGTTGATCTGTTGTAGCATTCTGTGTGTAGACCAGATGCAGCAAATTGACATATTTAATTGTGAGGCATTTGTACATGCAAATGTAGCCAACAACCATATGGCTAGAGAAAACTTGCGGAAATGGAAAGACGATCTAAAGGAATGTGTTGAAAGATTCTTTGAGACAGCATGGATCCAAATTACAAATGGTGTTTCCTACAAAACAAAATGATGTTAAACACAGCAGCATCTTGCGGCATGCTAGCTGTACATGCGAGGATGCATTGTCTTACTAATTAGCTTAAGTTCAGCACCACACCTTCAGATTTATTCAGATACATCAATGATAAACAGGCTTGGGAAGGGTTAAGTGCAGAGGACCTAATTACCTTGTGCAGGTAGAACCTTGCCTCCTTGACATGGACAACGATGCCTGACGGCAGGTTGGACAGCACGTATCTGCAGGAGGATGATCTGTTGAGAGTTGCATAGTGGTTGCGCACAAGACATGGAGCAGGAGAATGTAGTACATCAGGCAGGGTATATTTTGTGTTATAATCAAGTATAGTGCCCATAAGAAAGTAGGGCAGAGATGTCTGGAGACATCCTTTCTGAAAATGCTAGAATGGTCAAAACGCTAGATATGCTATCGGGGGCTTCGAGTGGTTATGTGTCACAGAATATTAACTCAACTACCCCAATATTAAATGTTACACCGATAACAGTTTTGAGGATACAGACATCAAACAATAGCATAAAATGCTCTGGTATACTTGTATGGATATTTCTACAGAATATATGCTGCACGTGGGTAAACTGAGGAATATATATAGTAGCATTTTACAGTAAAAGAAAATGGATTTCTTTTACATGCCTAAGGAATGGCTCTGTAGCAGGTAACTCCATATCTGGCCTGAAACAAATCTAGGACATGTGTGTTTATCATTCGTACAAGCTTGGTTTACAAGCAAGAAAGTGAGAAGTGATCGGTTTTGCTTGAGTAGGAAACACAGCCAAATTATTGACATGAATCTTTCTGTGTCTGGATTGTCCCAACAATGTCATGCAGCGTGTAGATATATAGTGCACTATCATCGATCGATATCAGAAATAAAAAATACAAAGCATGTAAGGTTATTATATATAGAACAGTATATATAGAACAGACCCTTATGTGTGTCAGCAACAATTCAGCATTACTAACAATCGATCAGCAACTCCCGTGCCACAATGAAACGACACAGTTAAAGAGGGATTTCACAATTCATATGGGCATGTATACCAATAAATTATCTTCAGATAAGGTATTAGATCCTAACGATGAATCTAATTTATGTAGAAGAAAAATAACATCCTGGTATGCTGAGAGAAGAAAGCAAACCTGAAAAACGAATCTCAACCTCATCCACTCATCAGAACATGTCAATTAGGACTGGCCAAAATTGATGAAAGTCATGTTGCACATCTATCCAACAGCAAACAGTTGTCACATGCATACAGAAGAATCACGCTAGAAGAAATTAGTATACATAGTTCTGAATTAACATCTTGGTATAGCTTGCATCAGAATTTTAGGTAGTGAAAAAATGCAACTACTCATGATTCAAGGTTTGATAGGACATTTTAGCATCTACCTTATCCATAAGTTGTGGACCTCCATTGCGAGAAGTCACCTCCAATAACCTTTGCGTTCTCTTTTATAATAAGAACTCGATGATCTATCTTCTCAAACTATTAACTTGTTCTCTTATATGTGGTGGCAAAAGAATGTATCCATGCTGCAGCTTACCTTGAAGAAAAACAATTGTTTATGAGCTCTTCATACACCATGAGTTTGCATACAGTTAATAGAGCAACTGGTGTATCAATAAAGTGATTTTCTTTCATAAATCAATGAGTTTAGTTTTCATCTGAAACGAGTAGAGACATGGTCTTTGAGAATCAGTAAATTCTAGTGCAGAATTAGTTTTTTGTTTTTTTACTATGAGATTCTTTTCAGAAATTCTTCAGTGCTATGTATGCAGATAAAACTACATTATCATCATCAGCTAGTTTGGTTTGCAGAGCAAAAGCAATAGTAACACCAAACCAATTTCTTGTCTGCAATACATGTGAGATATAACTAGTACTTCTAACAATTTATATGGCCTCAAGTTATTTCTTGTCTGCTAGACATCTCAATTGCTAGAACTGCATCTAGAGGCATCAAGAACAGTCCACAGTAAACTAAAAAAATTGCTTACAAGATCTGCTGTATCGCATCAATAGGTTTCAGGATGTGGAAGGAAGAGATGGGGGAGGACCGGAGGAGGAGGTTGTGCTTACCGGTGATTTGAGTACTGCCGTTCCATCGCTGGAGGAGATGAGGACCGTCGCCGTTCCAGGAGGAAGACTACCGTTGCCATTGCCGGAGGGGAGAGGAGCTTTGATGGAGGCAGAGTAGAGCTCGGCGGAAGGAGAAGGAGGATCGTGGAGGTAGAGCACTTGGAGGTTGTGCTCGCTAGAGGAAATAGAACAGCGGGTTGGAGGCATCGCACCAGCACCATCGCCTCTCTGTCGCGAGATGAGAGCGACTGAGGATTTAGTCGCCGACGTCCGGAGTATAGATAGTTCTCCCAGGGAAAGGCAAGGAAGGGCCATGATCCGTCTCCCACGTAGGCAACCAAATGGGTCTTGGGATTTTTCGTGCGTTTCACCCATTAGTTTCTTGTCCGGGGAAAGGACGGGGATCCCCTTAGAATCCTCTGCAACCAAACACACCGAATTGAACGCTTGGGTCCCCAGAGTGCTCTGATTACCCCCTTGCATGCACGCCAAAAGGACAGCGTCGATCGCTGCAAGCCTATCACCTGACGAGATTGATGACTCCAGCGAGCTTTCTTCTGTAAAAACAGCGCTGATGTGCATGGCAGCCAGTCCAGCCACTGTCTGGTCGCCTGGGAGATGCCTAAAAGTCAGGGCAGCATGGGCCAGAACCAACACAATCACAAGAAAGCCGTTATGGCCAACCTCCCTGCCAAGCTGATCTCCAGGAAGGCCGCTCCATGCTTCAACTGGCTTGTGCGTGACGGTACCTTTCTCAACGCATTCAGATCTCTCCAGGGGCGACTGACACACCATTTTGGAAATTCATCTTGCCGCTGCTGCAAACGGTTCAGAGCAGAATACGGCTTTCTGTCAGTTGCTGCAATCAGGTAGTTCCATCTCTTGATGGCATGATCTTATGAATGAGGGGAGATTAAGCCAAAAATTTCCAATCCTGTACACTTCTGTCAAATTTTTATACAAGGCAGACATAGATCACAAGAGGATAGAACATGCTGCACCCAGCATGAATAACCTTAACAGTGCTCCATAAGTTCCAGCACACAGCAAATCACCAGGGTATCATAGCGTGTATCTCTGATTCCTCTTCTGGCAACACTGAACTTCAGCATCTGTGTGTGTACATCTGAACCACACCTGCGGGGCAAAAACACGATGCAACGATAGGTGGTCAGTCATTTCTTCAGACTGCAGACATAGATGATATTGCAGCCCATGTCCTGTCCTCTTACCCCAAAACCAGATTCTGTATTTTAATGCTGACCAGATGAATAGTTTGCAGCAAGCTGGCACCCAGGTTCTCCAAATGCAAGGGTTGGCCGCTGTTCTCGCTGCTCCTTGCAAGAGCATCATGTAGGTAGAACTTGCAGTATAGCACCCTGATGGAGACCAAGGCCAGGAGGAGTCAGCAGTGTTGGTGCTAGTCCCTGCAGCCAGAGATCCTTGACACCAAGACTTCCAAAGCATTTCATTTTGCAGTGGACCAAGCCACAGGACAAAGTGATTAGCAGACATTGGACAACAAAGTTAGACATTCATTGAGAAGAGGTGTCGTTGCCATAAACCCGCAAGAACATAGCAGAGCTGAAGGACTCAAGGCACTTGTTTGTAGCTGCTTTCCCTGAGCTAGCTGTAAGCCCATATTCTTCTTAACAGATCAGTCAAGGGTTCAGAAGGAAGGGTTGTTCGTTCGAGAGTGAATCTTGCGATTGTTTGACATATGTTATACACAAAGAAGCATCATCCTTGTCTTCTTGATGCATGGAATCAGCACCTACAGGTATAAGAAGAGGAATTTAGATATTCAGCAATCAGTACTTTCAAGAAGAATTATGTGCATAGTTGAACGAAAGTTAACATTTGAACTTGCCAGTTCAACGACATCAAATATTCAAATACAAATTTAGCATTTACAAATTGCAGTATTTAATCCCAGTTATACCTTTCATGGAGAGAACCTTCTCATGATTTTTCTGACTTGTTTCACTATGCGAACATAGTGATAGAACAACTTCGATTGCTCCCCCTCCAGCCCTACGCGGCTGTACCGATTCCCACCAGAAATGTTATTACAGGGGCTTCCGCCTACAATAATGTCAAATCCACCAAATCTGTTCACCAAGGCCTCAATCTCACTGTCATTGACGTTCTCCACATTTCCAATTTCAATCAGCTCTCCACTCTGCTTCGTTTTCTCCCACCACGTCCTGAGGACACCTTGGTTGACTTCTGAAATTTCAGCAGAAACAACGATATTCAGTCGAATTCCTAATCGGTGCAATGCTACCTCTGCTCCACCGATACCGGTAAAAAGTGATAAGACCCTGATGCCATTAGGAAACACCGCTTTCAATACAGAAAAATGAAATGCCACGGTGTCAACCTGAAATGAATTCCCAAGGGACTTGTATCTCTCCGTGTTGGTAAAACTTCTAGTGTGATATTTTGGGAAGCCCATCACTGACTCCACTTCATCTGGATCTAATGTAGCAACTGTTTTGGGTCCAACCCAGATAAGATTCCATTGTCTACATTTGTCAAGGATTTTCTTCTGATCAGATTTACTCGGGATGCCATCACAATCTGTGAGCACCTTTCGAACAAATTTGGATGCCGTGGCAGGGGCCATAACTGTCTGTATGCAATTTAACCGTTCTCTTTTGTCCCACTGTGGCCACCATTCTTTTGTCCTGGGAAAGGCATCCTTTATTGATCTCGACTGAATCGGAAGGAGAGGAAATCTTCCAGCTATAGGAAGATTGTGGATGTATCCTCGCTTTCTTGATGCTGCACAGAAGTACTTCGAGTCAACGTATTCTGGCTCTATGTTGTAGAGAGATCTAGACATTTCGTCCCAAACTCCTCGTAGAGCACACGCGACATTCTCGAAATAAAAATACGGCGGGCCTTCAGCTATACCAGGTAGTTTTCTAGATATTGTCATGTCCATCTCTCCATTTGGAACACCAAAGCCAACCATGCGTCTACCAGAGGCCCTCTCCACATGTCGCAACAGTTCGATATTGGTTCTCCTTCTTTTTCGTTGACATTCTACTTGATTATCACCACTACTGCCTATATTGCCTATCTGTGTAGCATATATTGCATCAGCTAGTACATAAAGCGGTTCGTTCCCACCTGTTACATATTTGGACAACATTATTATAGAAGAAAAAGTTTTGGTGGGGATGCCAACAATAAAATGTAGCATGTGGCATGGCTGCTGTTGAGAAGAAGACTATGCTAGTCCGTATTGGTTCTTACGATTGTTGCACATTGAGATCAGTAACAAAATTGCAGACTGGGTTATTAGTGCTACTTATAATACTTAATTGAAGTTTGATAATTAATTATATTGCTGACTGCTACTCTCAAAATCCTAGGCCATTTCCACCTGCCCATATGCTAGACTGCCTTGGAGATCTAAGGTTCAGAGGGGTGGAATTGGTCAGGCATGGTCAGACACCTAGAGAACCTACGATGATCAAGATTGCATCAAAATTAAAATACATGTTTGTGGTAGTACAACACAAATTGCAAGAACTTGCACACAAAAATCAGAAGCTAAAAACAAGAAGAATGGCTACATAAGGGGAGCAGCTAGTAAGATAAAGAAGGCACGGGTACTTGCAGAACATTGAGCGAGAAAAAAACTATTGCCTAATTTCAGTCTGAATGCTTGTAGCAACATCATTGAGTTTCTTATTTCAAACTGAATTGGCAGGAAGTTAGGATGCAGGAACAGGCACACAAACTGAGGCCACACAGGAGACTTGTACACGTCAAGCTGCACCAAGCCAACAACTTGCTCAAGCACAAAACAGCTGCAGCAGCACAAGAACACAAGAAAAGCAGCTTGCGAAGAAAAAGGAAAAGCAGTAGTTGCAAGCAGAGCTTCACATGCAAAGAACACCACCAGAAAAGCAGCCCAACAGGCAAAAAAAAGAAGACAGCAGCATTAGTTGTGTGTACAGGTGCTTCTGAAGCAACAAATGTAGATGTTCAAGATAGAACATGCATCCCACCTACACAACCATTACCATTTGCTGAGCTTCAACATCTGCAACGATGGACCATTTCATGTACTGCACCACCTAAAACATACTACAGCAAAAGAAAGAAGAACAAATGGAATATATGCTCTTTGGACATGGAAAGTAAACTTTGTGATCTTGTAGTGCTTCTTTTGCTTGCTGGTCAGCTGCAAACAATCTGATCATGATGTATTTTGTGAATGTTATAGACCCCAAGGTTTTGTGGATGCTTTATCTTAATTTCAGTACATTACCATGCAAGTGTTCCTTAATTTGATCTTTGTGGTTTGATTTGGTGAATGTCATACAATGTATCTGAACATATATTGCTATATCAAGCTCGTGTGGCTACAATAATGCCTTAGCCATGGAAGGGTGGAGAATTTGGTGCCTTTTGGAGTGAGTGGAGAAAATTGTTTGTCCACAGGTGGTTATGTGCTACTAGATGGTTCGGGTCTGGTCTAGAGACTCGTGTGGCACACGATGCCTGGTGTGCAATAATGGTCAACAAAACTGCTTGGAGAATATTCCATATATGGGACTAAGTGAGCGTAGTGGCTGACCTGCTTTCATAGAGTGGGGCTACTGACTAGGTGCACTTTATAATGTATGAGAAATAATATTCGGGTAAAAGTTTGAGGGTTACCACATCTGGTAATGGCTGCAGAGGCCTCATTGCTTGTAAAGCCCATTTCAACAAGTTTGAAAAACTTCTCACTCTCTGTGAGTTCTTCATCAAATGTCTATGGAAAACATTGAACCAAGATCATTCCATATTCAGTTACCGAATGCAACAAACTGTCACAAGAACAATCAAATACCTCTAGATCTGTTGGTGAGCTGATCACCTCTAAGTCCCCTGATGAGCTGCTGAACCCTTCTAAATCAATTGATGAGCTGAATCCCTCATCAGTCTGCAGAACAACACAGCTAAATGGTTAAAATCCCTACCGGTACTGCCTCCTACACTGCTAATTAGTGGAATTGAACAGCTCACCTCCCGATGATCAAACAGCCACTGCAGGACAACTGCCTCCTCGGCTCTTCCTCCTCTAGCGTTCTCGAGAGCCATGGCAACCTCCTCCGCGGAAAACCCCATCCCAGTGAAGTGGGTGGCCATGGCAACCTCCTCCGCGGAAAACCCCATCCTGGTGAAGTGGGTGGACATCGGGCTTGTCAAATGCGCAGCGCCCTGCCGTGAGGAACCCTATATGTGGACAGAAGACGAATAAGAAACTTACAGTCAAATTGGGTTCGAGGAATGAGGGTACGCAAACACGCATACATGGGTGAACCCCCTACGGCTACACAGTGCTAACAAGTGGGGCTGAACAGCTCACCTTCTGTTGATCAAGCAGCCACTGCAGGACGTCTGCCTCCGTGTCTCCTCCTCCTCCTCTTCCAGCATGTTCGAGAGCCATGGCGACCTTCTCTGCAGGGAACCCCATCTCGATGAAGTGGGCGACCATCAGCCTTGCCAAACACGCTGCGTCCTGCCGCGAGGAACCCTACACATGTACAGGAAAAGAAAATTGGTCAAAATCGAGTTCAAGGAATGAGGATAGGTACACAAGAGTTTTGCTGCACTTTCTAGATAATAGGCAGGATAACTAGGTATATGCTTGTGCCTCCACATGAGTCTCCACATGAGTAAGAGTAACAATACATAATTGTCGATCCTGTTTCCCACACCACAATAATGAACTGATGATATTGGACATAATTTACCACCGAAAGGGTCAGCTTTGGGATGACTAGATGAATCCCTCCTTCACCTCTAACTCTACAAGAAACGCATGGCCAACCACCACTGGGTCGGCCCATCTAAATTCGCAATACCCCCATCCTGGATCCAGATGAATTGATGGTGAATCTATGTAACAAACAGCAACTAATGAGGCCACCCTTCCACACTTCAGCAGGACACATGATTGTGCCTCCACATGAGTAACAGTAATAATGCAGAATTTTCAATCCTGTTTCCCACACCACACTAATTAACTGATGATATTGGACAAAATTTACCACCGCAGAGGGCCAGCTTTGGCATGACTAGGATGAATCCCTCCTTCACCTCTAACTCTACAAGAAATGCATGTGCAACTACCACTGGATCCATCTAAACGCACTTCCAGATGAATTGATGGTGAATCGATGCAATAAAAAGCACCTAATGGAGGCCACCCTGCCACACTTCGGCAGGACACCAAAAAAATCCTAACTTTACCCTGATTGCAAGCTGCCAAAGACGTCAGATTGGAGCAAAATCCGCCATGGCGGCGGAGGCCCTCCCCAAGCCACGACTAGATGGAGAGAAAGGCCACGCCGCCGCAACAGCCGGCGGCGGCCCCTCTTGAAAAACCCCGCCTTTGGAAACAAAACCAGGATGCTGCACTCACCGGCCTCTCCGAGACGTCCCGCGGCGGCGGCGGCGGGGGTTTTGTGGCGCCGTTCCATCCGCTGGTGGTAGATGCGCTCGTGCTGCCCCTGGGCTGGCCAAGCTGAAAGCGACGCGCCCGCCGTTCGCCGTCCCCGTCACCAGCGCGCAGGCCGGAGGGGCCGCGCCCGTGCTGGCCAAGCTGGATGCCGCGGGCCCGCCATTCGCCGTCCCCGTCGCCGGCGCGCACGCCGGAGGAGCCGGCCCCGTGCTGGCCAAGCAGAAAGCCGCGCGCCCGCTGTTCGCCGTCCCCGTCGCCAGCGCGCAGGCCGGAGGAGCCGGCCCCGTGCTGGCCAAGCAGAAAGCCGCGCCCCCGCTGTTCGCCGTCCCCGTCGGCGGCGCTCCGGCCGGAGGTGCTGCCTCCGTGCTGCGCCAAATCGAAGGGCTTTGTTGTGAGAGAGACAAATTCGGGATTAAGTGCACAAAACGAGGAGTAGTAATATAAAAAGATTGAAGTTTTTACCATGTTTTGTTGTCCTGTTGATCTTGAGAAGAGAGGTGCGCGACCCAGGATTGTGCGCCTACGAGTTTCCAAGTGTTGTGCGCCCTCCCCAAATATTGGTACCCTGTATAGTATATAGGAAGCTAGTGAGAGTTGAAACCCTAGAATGAATGGTCTTGTTTGGCACTAAAGTTTTTACGAGACTCAGTGAAGATATAAATTATTGGATAAAATTTCCACTTTTATCTTATCCCGACAAAACCTCATCCACAATTCACTAGGTAAAGGAATAATATTGGAGATTAAGAAAAATAAACTAAGATTTGGAGGATAATGGGGTTAAGCTGGTAAATGAAGAGAATTGACTAACTTCGGCAATGTGTTATTTATTTACAACTAAAATTGGACACAAGTGGTATGAAGACGTTAAATCATCCACATGTGCCCGCGTCTATTAGTTTACAAAATTAGCCAAACCTCAAATGTTGTTTTAGATTATTTAGATTTACATCTATTCACTTTTCTAAATGCTTCCTTGTGATTTCAAAGACCTCGCGTGCACAAATACCAGACATGCACATCATGAACATTCCTCCCAATCATATGCAGCGTTTGCTGAGGACAAGTGATATGCAACCTATGTTCACTAAAATAAGACATTTTTAGCAAGTTGGGGTTGTATTTGCAAACTTCGCTGAATCCCTATTCGATGCATATGTGGGGTATACTATGAGCACAAAATTTAAACCCTCGTGGATAGAGTCGTGTCCCACAACTTCACCACGTCGCCAAAAGATGGTTCATAAAAAATTCTAAGCTATATAATCAACATCAATCACCACCTTATGATTCACAGTCCATACGCAATCCACATAGTTGAAGTGTAGTGATATTTCGCTAAATTTCACACTTTTATTATTGTAATGTTAGGCTAAGGGCATCTCCAACGGGGTGCGGACCGGAAATGCGTCTGCACCCTGCTCTAGCGGGGCGACGCATCGTGTCCACAGCGACGCAAACGCGGCGCAAATATGCGGCACGTTTGCGTCTCCGCGGACGCTGCGCAGTCGCGCCTAGCTTCCGCTCGCTTCCTCCACGGGCCTGCTTGGCAGCGACTCTGGCTCGATCAGCCTCGAATTAAAGCACAACAAGCGCGCCGATGTCAACCGCCGGAGTGGTAACCGCACCGATCAACCCGCCAACCGCCGGAATGGAGCGTCGAACCACCGCGGAAGAGAAACCGCAGGCCTCTTCGTTATACGCGCCGCCATTAATCCCCGCGGAATATAACCCCTGCACATGCTGTAATTCACGTCGAACCGCCTGCCAATCTTCTTCTTATTCTTCTCCAACACCGGCTAGCCAGGCGCCATGAGCAACACGTCCTTGCCGTCGTACTCGGAGAGCGAGGGTAAGCCGCCGGGATGCCTGCATTAGTGGAAAACACCCGTGACGCCCAGCGACCCTGGCTCCACGCCGAGGGAGGTCGAGGAGGACGGAGGCACTGTTGGCAACGACGGGGCGAGGAGGAGGACGCCAAGTTCGCACGGCTGGATGTGCTGGAGGCGGCGGACGAGAAGGCGACGGCAAGGAAGGAGGCAAGGGCCCGGGCAAAGGCGCAGGCGCGGGCCGAGTCGGCGCGTCGTCGTCCATTCACCGACGAAGACGCCACTTCGTCGCCTGGAACTCCTCCACGGACGCGTCGTCCGGCAGTTCCTCTTCCGAGGAGGAGGTGACAAGCAAGAGGCGCGTCCGTGAGGACGACGAGGCACAGCCTTCTAGCAAGAAGGCCAAGAATTAGTTTATAGTTTCTTTGTTTTTAAATTTGTTCTCTAGTTTGTATGTTAAATATGTTTGAACTTGTTCGATTCGAGTAATCAGTACTACTTGTTTTCGCGTTTGAACTTGCTCATTCAAAGATTCGTTAAGCTCAAACGATGTACAAATTAGGGAGTTTTTCAACAAAAAGGAAAAGAAGAAGCAGGGAACAAAACAGTGGGGTGTCCAAAATGCGTCGGACCGCTGGTGGCCCCCAACGTAAACATTCAGTTCGCGCCTCGCGGTCATTTTCGCGTTCGTCAGGCGACGCAAACGGACACCCGCGAATTTGAGCGTCCAAAATGCATCGCCCCGATGGAGATGCCCTAAAAGAGTGAAAGTTTCGGTCCCAAAGGATCCACATTAGCCCTCTCTAATTCCACACTTACAAGATTGATGCCCAAGGATCCTCACTAGCCTCTCCAAAATAAAGTTGTGTCCCTCTTCCAGGTATGTCCTATATCTTTGTCTAACTAAATGACCCGTTGCGCCACTGACCTGAGTGTGGGAAGCATGATGGAATTTAGGTTGCATTTTTTTAATCTTGTTTTGAACCACCTGACATTTTACAAAATAAATTACATGTCAGAACCCTCTATATTCCTTTATAGGTACTAGGAAGGTGTGGTGCGGCCTGTCGCCGCACCCGTGGCTCAATGGATGAAAAAAATGTGTGGTGCGATTATTGGGCAGAGGCCCCTCTGGAAGAAAGATCCCTTGGCAAGCACAAATATTGATTCATCAATGAAGTGCAACAGATTAGCACAGACAGGCAGAAGCTGCCATATTGCTATAGAATTATGAAGAAAGTCGATGTTAAGCTATTCAAATAAATCATATGATTATATCGCAGCAGAAACAGTACATTGTTGTAGTGATGTCCTAATCACTTCATGCCGTCTAGTAGATGGTGTCTTTGTGAACTTGGAGCACTTTGGCTCTATACAGAGAAGAATCAGTCATTGGAAACAAAAGTAAATTAAAAGGACAGGGTCGCCTGTCCAATCTTATTCTAAATTGGTGAAAACAACATGCTACAAACCAAACTGATTATAGCTATGGAGCAACACAGAGTGAAGAACAATAAAGTGACAATTTAAACTACATTTTGGTCCCAACAACTGGTACAGAAGTAACTGAACACATATAAAGACAGGCATTGAGTTTTGACCTTGATGCTGATGCAACACTTTAATGCATATGGAAGCTGTTATGACCTTGATGCTGATGACCATGTAGTGTGCTTATATGTGGTGTACTTAATCACAGGCATTGAGTTTTGACTGCAAGGTAGGCCATTTATCCCAACATGAGCATTTGAGTGACCAAGTGGGGTGTCATCATACCTATATCTTCTACTTCTCCCATGAAGATACTAAGCATTATCAACAAAAACAGTGTATTCATTGAAAAGCAAAAGATGCCAGTGCAATTTTGTGAAGATGAACCTTCTGCTGTGTCATTTTCAGAAACTTTGATGAACACTCACAAATCGATAGTTATACTCTTCAGATTGATCAGTGTACCGCCTATATAGAAAACCAATGGACACCCATTGATGGGTAGGATCGCTTCTTCCACCAAAATATATAGCTTATAGTGCCATTGATGGTAGGAGGAAAGACAGTTAGGAATTTAGGTTTGTAGTCATGGTTCAAAAGCAAGCGAACTGTAAGAACTAATTAAATGGAAGAAAGTTCAGAGCAACTCTAGTATTTTACATGATTCCAGAGTATTGTAATAGAAGAAATGAAACAATTAATCTAATTTTATGGTTATAGAAATATTGCCACATCATCAAAATATTTGACAAATAACATATTGTAACATGGGAAAAGAAAATAACCTGAATTGTACATGGAGCTTGGCATTGCATTTTAAAATAAAGAACGGTCAAATCTTGATGTTTCCTACCTTCAGTTGAAGGAGAAGAGTAATAGTCTTCAAACTATGCTCACCACGATCGATTTAGTCTCCCAAGAAACGATCAATGTAACTGAAATGTTAGGAAGATACATATGGGTTAAGAGAACTATTATATATATTCAAAGAAGCTTCAAGCGTGTACAAAGCCGTTAGGATGAAACGAAATTTGATTATTTTTATGTACCAAAAAATTAGTTGGCTAAAAAAAAGGTTACGCTAGAAGAGAAAATATAATTTCGATTTCAGGATGCACCTTGTCACCCCTGATGCTGGCCCGAGTATAAATTCAAAGCATATTGAAAGATTCATAAAAGAAAAGAACAATCAATAGCAGTCTAAATCACGCGGAAATGTTGCTCTGATGATAAAGGTCATAGTGTCTTAATGTACAACTGATGTGATCAACACATCAAGAGAATAATTACCAGTCCTTTAACGATGAAGCATTCTTTCAGTACAAGTATCTGACAGGCATTATCAAATCATTAGAATAAGAAAGAGCGGAAAAACTGAATCACGGGAACTGCAGAGATAAAAAAAAAAGATACACATGCAATGTCTCCTGCTGTTGAGGGAGAACCATACTGGTGAAATAAGCTCATTAGGTCACAAAATTGAAATTGCAAATGACCAAACATCTCAATTAGAGCTTTAAATTTTATGCTACTTGATTCACTTGAAAATATTATTTACACACTTTCATATAGATCTGCAATCTCAATACAGTCCAAGACGATTTGTCTTCGCGCAGGGGGTTTCGAACCACGATGTTTCAAGATAGATGCAGTTACCTCTTTAACTGGATCAGAAAGAAATCCTTAAAGGCAGAATAGGAAAGAGAATTTCCTTTAACGAATTTCCTTTGTTTTCAAACTAATCGATTGACAGCTTCCTAAGCATGACACCTAAAGCACTTCCAGTATTACATTTAATATAAGGTTTTATGAGGCTTGAATTCCGCTTCGCACTTGGTGTGGCATCTGGGGACTGCTCTCTGCCAGTTGAATGCCCCATTTCACAGTAACTTGCCTGGCTACTGGAACATCTTTCTTTTTTTGCGAGTAACACTAATCGCCCCATCCTCTGCAGCAGATGCTTCAACCAAATAATCAACACCTTTGCGTGATCTCCTACGCAACCAAAATAAGTTTGAAATACACGTCTTAGCATGAGCAGCATACATTTATTATGAAACATGTCAACACAAGTCCAGGGACAGAAATTGTACAAACTTCCATCATGTTGGATCAGAGAATTCTCAGGGCTGATATACTGTTTCCACAGTCGTTTGCTCTGTTTGTTCATCATTGTAAGAAAATATGGCAGGTGCTTTTCCAGCTTACATGTTAGTGGCAGTTGCAGCGCCATGGTCAACATCATTGTAAGTATACATTGGTTGGTTCCCACTCGACAAAATACGCCATACCCAATGCTTTACCCGCATCGATAAGCTTTGGACTTTATTTAGTACGATTAACATGGATAATCTGCATGAAAGTAGCAGTGTTGATAAATAATGATAAATATTTGAAGTTTCAGTAAAGGGAAATGGTGAAACACAGTGATTGTCATTGTATCTGATGAAATTATTCCGCGGTCAGTTCTAATCATCAGATTTTAACCTTCACATTTCAATATTCAAAACTGAAGCGAGACGAAGAACACTCATCTATGATGAAGCTAGGTATGTCTATAATCATCCGGTTCAGGTGAAATAAGCACATGTAAATATATCAATGTTTAGTTGCTATTTAACATCGTAGTTCTCCATAATGTATCCTAAACTGTTTTGGAGCAGCGCAGAAGATTCATGATTAGTTCATTGATCCAGCTTGATCCGTTTTCAATCACATCAAGCAAATACTCCAATGATCTGAAATCTGAACTTGTAAGCCTTTGTGAGATACAGAATACTATCTATAGCATCCTTTGCAGCCGATCACACCCTCCTTGTGCTTGTGTGCCGCTCCTCGACTGGTCTTGCCATGGCATGGCACCGCACCATCGATGTCTCTGTAGGCGTCATCGAGCGCCAGTGACCAAGCAGACGGCGCCGCATCTCCCTGTTACCACAAACATCTGGTCCCAGGTATCCACACGTTGTGGAACAACGGAGGAGCCGTTCATTGAGCACCTCCTTCTGTGGGACACTGCCACCAGGATCCCTCACTACATCTACATGGCAGCAAGCTGCTGAAGGCGGCGGCAGTGCTGACCGAGTGGCCATCAAGCATCCGCACAGGAGACCCATAGGCGAGGTTGATGGCGAACACCCACATGATACATGTTTGACCAACCGGCGAGATCGAAGGCTGTCGTCTAGGTGAGGAGCTGCAGCGCGGAAGCCCGCCCACATCGGAGGAGGATGGCCCAGGGGAGGCTCGCGGAGTACACCACCGGCCGTCGAGAATCAAGAGAGGACGGGGAAATCTCCAGTGGCCTCGATCATCCAATGTCGCCGGCGAGGTCCCGGCCACGACCTCCCACCAGAGAGCGGATTCACCTGGTCGGGGTGTCGGCGGGGCCCTTGTAGGTGAAATTTTGTGCTTGAATGCTACCGATGCTGCGGGCAGAGCAGGCGTGGCGGGCCGTAGAAGTTTAGCTTGAGCACATCAGGCTCATCTTCGGCGGCCACGTGCCCAAGGACGAACCCCCACCTCTCTGCAGCGCAGCAGACCGGAATCAAGAGCAGGGCCAAGGCCCTCACTTCCCCCGATCGCGGCGAGGCCATGGAGGTGGAAGGAGGGCAGGGGTGAGGATGAGGAGGAACGTGGGAGGAGAGTAGAGCCCGCAAGAACTTGGCCGGCGGGGAGGTAGGCTGTGGCCGGAGAGAGAGTGAATCGGATGAGATGTGAGAGGGATTCGAGAGAGGAGTCACCAGAGGGTTCCAGAAACGATGAGAGGACACGAAGAAAAAACACAGCGATGTAAAAAAGGAGGAAAGCCGTGCATCACCATCGTACGCACAGCTACAGTAAAAATACATACGCGTCAAGCTTTAATTGGATGAAAAGCTCTACAACTCCAAAACTCGAAGATTTGAGCAAATAGGTTCAACTTTTATATATAGTATACATGGCTAAAGAGGAAATCCACTGCGAATACACTTAATATGGTCGTGCAATCTAAGCTAGTAGGGGTAATGAGATTTGCAATCTTTAGGAAGCGTGTTGTTTTAAACCTTTGAGCAGCTAGCGTATGGAGCAAACCTATGTAAAGATAGTGGAAGCACCTCTTGAAGTTCTTCTATTGATGTTCGACTACCTGCAACCTCTCTTCTTTTCTTCAGCTTAGCTTTAAGTGCTTTTGTTGTCTACTCCGTTTCACCATCCACTGCAAGAGTATACTTCCGTGCTTGAAGCAGAGTAGTCTCCACAGACAGCATATCTTCCAAGTCTTTGGAAATAGTCAATCAACCTTTGCAAACATATTTCCACGTCTTCAGATACAGCAGCACCGGCTCTGCACAGATTAATAATTCAAAGATTTATACTTCAGGAAATATCAGTAAGGAAAAAAAGCGAATATAGTTATAATTATCTAACTAGTACATTTAATAATGTCTAGTTAGGAGTAATAGATAAGCTAATTGCTGCGTGCTTACTTCCATAATAAGGGGCATCTATGTCTTCACTCTGGATACTGCCTAGCCGTTGCTGCAGGCTTGTAGGGAGCGTCTTCATACCTGGACAGTGTCTGATAGTAAGATCTTCTAGAGATGAGTATGATTGCGCCCCATCCGGTAGGGATGACAGGGTATTGCAAACCCTAATTGTGAGGTGCTTCAACCATGGGAGCTCTCCCGAGCTAGATTTCAGAGATGTCAACCCACCGCAGCGCCTAATTTCTATTGACTTGAGGGATGGGGGTAGATGGAGGACCCCTGTTAACCCATGACAATCCGATAATGATATTGCTTCTAAATGCTTCGCTGCAGCTCCAGGTGGTGATGATGGCAGCTCCGGTATACTGTATGATGCTTGATGAATCAACGATGTTGACTGTCCCGGCTGCAACCTCCTGCCAAAGGGAAACTCAAGCTTACAGCAAAGACCAATTTTCATCCTCCTCAAAGTCGCAGGGACGTTAAAGACCTCAACCAAGCTTGCACAATAACCTATAAATAGAGACTCCAGACATGGCAGGAGCTGACACGTTTCTGATGATGTTGATGGCTCGGCATGAGCTTGTGCATATCCAGTCAGATTCTTGCAACCGTTAATTTTAAGCTTCCTCAACGATACCAATCCTTGGAACTCTTTTTCTGGCCAGTGGACAAGTGCATTGCAACTGTAAATCGACAACTTTTGAAGTTGTCCAAAACATGAATACAGCTCTACTACATCTGACTTAAAGTTACGTAACACCAAAACTTCCAGAGGAAAACCATGATCTTTCCATTTTTCCTTGCCCTCGACCACTTCCCTCAGACCATGCTCAACCGCCGCTGAGGTTGTTTCTGTACTGTCTTTAAGGCTGTTGAGTGTCACATTGGTCAATGTGTTTATATGTCTAGCTACCCACGCGAACAACTCTGCCTCACATCCTTCGATCCTTAATACGCTCAGCTTTGGTGATTTAGCTGTAGTTGTCAACTGTTGACATCCCTCAATAAAAACATCCTGGAGCTTAGGAAAGGTAAGTTGCCCTGGCAATGCTCTCAACTTATCACACTGAGTTATACACAACTTCTCAAGCTGAGGAAACATTATATCTGCTCTTTGCATCCCATCATCATCTATTTCCCACCATCTCTCTACACAGACAAGACCGTGTAGCGTAAGCTCCTTCAGGTTCGGAAATCCAAAGAATGTATCAAAGTCACAGCTGAACAACCATTGGAGTCTCTTACAATAGAGAAGATGGATCTGAACAACATTTTGCAACATAGTCATCCATGTTGGAAATGTGGTGGCTCTGTAGTGCTCTATCCTTATAGCACTGAGCCCATCATGAGGTTTGAGTTTCTCCAACACTCTTACATCGTCCTCACCACTAGTTTCTGCATCTGATCCAAAGGTCCATTTCAATATCAGTTCTCTTAGTTCTTTCTTCTTCCTAAGGTTTGCCGCTTCTGCATCTTCTGCTTTCACATTCTCTAGCTGGCGTAGCTCTATCTGACCACCAAGGTTTAAATTCCTGATCTCTCCAACATTACTACAGTTAGAACCACTACCTGCTACAAAACAGGTAAGTGTTTGTAGGGATGTCAGTTTTCCTATTTCTCTAGGCATGCTCTCCAGGCTTGAACAACCATGAGTGTAAAGTTGACGGAGGGCAGTCATATATTTCATTTGCCTTGGAAGCCCACAAAGAAACATGCAGAAAGAGAGGTTCAACGTTTGCAGGTTATACAGAATGCTCATATCTTCAGGGAATGCTCTTATATTACTTCCTGAGATATCTAGGTACCTCAAGTGATGTAGATACCTTGGTTTCAGCGGAAATGATCTTGTTCGTGAACAGAGATGCAATGCTTGCAAAGAGCTGTATTTAGATAGATGCTGCAACGGAATCTTCAGATCGCTATCACACAGAAGTGTCTGGATGGCTGGAGAGCTGTTCTCCAGGGAACTATTCAATATTCTTCCTGGTTCCTTGCATGACACATATACATGTCTGGTAGTGTTCGGAAGCCACTCACTCTGACTTTGTTCCTCTGCAACAACACAATCCTCAGCTGTGACAACACCTTCAATCTTGCCTGGTTCCTCAGTTGCGAGGGCACATTCGTTTTCCAGTACAGACAGTGCAACATCATGCATAAGATCATGGATTTTACATGTAGTTCTGGAATAGAATGCCCCAACGAGTCCAACTCCGCAGATCGTAGCTTGGACATGTTTAACATCTTGAAAGAATGACCTTGATGCCAGCTCATCGAAAATTTGTTTGCCACTGGTTTCAAGACGGACATGGTTTTCTAGGATAATAAAACCATGTGCAATCCATAGTTGGATCAGCTTGTCCACATCAATCTCGTAGTCCTTAGGAAATATAACACAAAATGCAAAGCATTGCTTCATATGCGATGGCAAGTCATTGTAACTGAGCTTGAGTATTGTTAAGATTCCAGAATCCTCAGTGCAAATACTGCTTTTACTTGATAGAGCTTTCCATTCTTCCACAGTGGTCTTGGTACGCATGACAGATCCCAGTGCTGTCGCAGCCAAAGGAGAGCCATGACATCTCTCCACAATTTCACCAACCATATTCACCAACTCGGCAGGCCTTTCCTCTTCCTTCTGGAAAGAGCTGAATGCTCTTGTGTCTATAATTTCCTTTATGAATTTCTCTTCCAAAATTGTGAGATTATAAGCTTCGACGGTGCCCATTATTTCAGCCACTCCTTTATCACGAGTTGTTGTCAAGACCACACTACCCACACCACCATGTTGAAGGGAGACCTTGACATCATCCAATACAAGAAGGTATCTTTTCCCGCTCAATACATTATGAAGGATATCCTGTGGTGTCTTGTTCTCCTTGGAAGCCATTTCTCCTGTATCATTATCTTTTCTGTCATCATGTTTTCTCTTGGGAGCTGGTACACCTATACTTTTGGCCAGAGAATCCACATCAAAGCCATCCGAGACACATACCCATAGCAGCAAATCAAAATGTTTCTGAATTGCAGGTTCGTTGTAAACAAGTTGTGCTAACGTTGTCTTGCCCAGACCCCCCATTCCGACGATGGGAACAACTGTGAGATCTTCAATGGCAGCTTGACCAATCAGTATATCAACAATAGTCTTATTATCACTGGCTCTGGATCTGCTAGCGATATTCTTTGGATCAAATATAAGATGATCCGTTTGCCTCAACTGGGTAGATGACGGTGGTTGTTGCTGATATTTAAATCCAAAGGCGTTCATTTCAGTTACAACTTACAAGGACCTCAATTGCCTGCACAATCTTGTTGAGCTTTCTCCCCATCCTTTGACGGAATACAAAACGGTTGTGGGTGGGAAAGAGTTTTACCACATTAAAGCCAAGCTCCTTGTAGTGCCCCTCCTTTTTGGCCTTACGACGAAGTGCCTCATACTTGAACTCATCGAAGACTTCATTGGCCTCGTACGCCACCTTCTTGATGGCCCTGATCCAGGCCGCTGCCCCTTCTCTGTGAGCTGCCGCCTGCTCTGCATCGGTGATGATGTCCAGGATGGCAGGCAATTTACGCAACAAGATTTCATGTTGCTCTTCCATGCCCTTCATCACCTTGTACTGGTCAAGGAGGTAGCTGGACGCCTTCTCCTTCACGAGGGAGAGCAGTGGTCCGACCACCATGGTGGCCACCAGCTCCGCCATTGGAACGCCAAGGACAACACACGCGAAGGACACAGAGAAGCACAGCGAGTAGTGCAAGGTGGAAAATAAAATGGTCCGAGCAAGGTGCGGTTTCTTGCGTTCTTGTGAGGAAAATGGAAGCAAGCTAGTATTGACTTTCAGGGGAGGTGTAAAGTACTTGCACAGTTGCACTAGTTGTACTTAGTAAAATAACGCTATATTACTGAACCAATCGCAATTCAACTATCTCACGTTCAAACAGCTCAGCACACCTTGATTAGCTTCAGTGTAACGTGGCAACAAGCTTGATCGAGATAAACAATCACCAACAGGGGTACTTTGTCTTGCAAGCTGTTGAGAATCATTCAACGGCTGCAATGGTAAGTTCGAGGTCAGCGCCTTGATCAGCTACAAGGTAACATGCCGCACGACGGGATTAAAAAATTCTGTAGTAATTGCCTTCCAAGCTAGCTGCCCAGTAGTAGAACCATTCGGTAACAATAATGTGCGGTTGTCTTACCCGAGCCTCCATTAGCTCCGTCCGGCGCCCCAATCCTCCCTTGTTCGCTCTACGAAACGCTCCGGCAGCCTCCGTCGCCCACCACCCCTGAAGGTTGCTGGAGAGAAACAGAGAGGGACGAGGGCGGCGCCATGCATGGCCTCCTCCTCCCCTGGTGTGTCCTGCACTTGGAGACGCTCACTGGGACTCCGGGCGCTCGCTTGAGAGAAATGGATTGCGGCCGAGGCGGATTCCGGCCGGCGTTGCCTGGCATTTGGGGATCGGCCATCGTGGACGACGGTGGAGGAGGAGACATGCTTTTTTTTTTCTTCCAATGGGAACGACGAGGAAGCGTGTACGCATAGTGAATGTGGAGGCCCATTAGGACCAGCTCGAGCGAACAACCGAAAGCCCAGTAGATGCAGCGCAGCGACGTCACCGGTGCACGTGTTTTGAAATTCAAATTTCCGCCCAGTAGATCCATTAATCCAGTATTATCGAACCAGACAAAAGATGATTATGGTTTCACACTTAACTAAATCACTGGAGCGTTGTAAAACTTCTAGGCTGATGCTTAGAAGTGGAGGTTCCAATGTTGGTCTATGAATGCATCCCAAACGGCATCCTATTGAAGATGATACATGGGTAAGAGCATCTCTAGCAGATAAACCTGCATATTAGCATGCATTATGTTTTTTAGTGGTTTGAAAAAAAAATACTGTCTTGAATAGATATACCGCATAACGGTTCATTTCAAATATTTTTGCAGCAAACCCTCGAATAACCCACTCATACTCTATACATGCGGGCTTTTGGCCAAAATGTAAGGTAAACGGAAAGATTTGGAGGGTACCAAAAATATGGTCAATGGTTACTCCGGCGAAATTCCACCGCGCCGTAGTACTCCGAAGAAATTGACATAGTCTGGCCGGTTCCGGCGACGAACATGGTTGATTCCGGCGACTAACATGGCTGATTTCGACCTATTCTTGCCGATTCCGACAATGTCAATGACAACCGGAGCTCGGGGAGAAGCCAGGTCGGCCGGCTAGCTATCATGCGCTCACATGCACGCTGCTAGCACGCCGCCTAGGTAGCTATCGATATCACATACGTTTTGCAAGCACGATAGAACACACACGATGCTAGCACGTTGCAAGCAACCGGTGAGTGATGTCTACGGGAGCTTCTATTTTTGTAGACAATGTTGGGCCTCCAAGAGCAGAGGTTTGTAGAACAGCAGCAAGTTTCCCTTAAGTGGATCACCCAAGGTTTATCGAACTCAGGGAGGAAGAGGTCAAAGATATCCCTCTCAAGCAACCCTGCGATCACAATGCAAGAAGTCTCTTGTGTCCCCAACACTCCTAATAGGTGCACTAGTTCGGCGAAGAGATAGTGAGATGCAAGTAATATGGATGAGTATGAGTGGTAATAGCAATCTGAATAAAATATGGCAGCGAGTAAACATGCAACAAAACAGTAAACAAACGGAGATTCGATGCTTGGAAGCAAGGCCCAGGGATCCTGCTTTCACTAGTGGACACTCTCAACAATGATCACATAATAGAACCACTCTACACCCTCTTGTTGGATGATGAACACCACTAACTGTGTAGGATTACACGAACCCTCAATACTGGAGTTAACAAGCTCCACAGTATTCGATATTCATGTTTAAATAACCTTAGAGTGCAAGATAGATCAACACAATTACACCGAGAACTAACATAGCATGCACACTGTCACCATCACACTATGAAGGAGGCATAGATCACATCAAAACTATCATAGCAATAGTTAACTTCATAATCTACAAGAGATCACAATCATAGCCTACGCCAAGTACTACACAATGCACACACTGTCACCATTACACCGTGGAGGAGGAATAAACTACTTTAATAACATCACTAGAGTAGCACATAGATGATATTCAACTAGATCACATAAAGAGAGAGATGAACCACATAGCTACAGCGGAGCCCTCGGCCCCGGGGGTGAATTACTCCCTCCTCATCATGGAGACAGCGATGGCGGGGAAGATGGCGGTGGAGACGGCGGTGGAGATGACTCCGGGGGCAATTCCCCGTCCCGGCAGGGTGCCGGAACAGAGACTTCTGTCCCCCGAATTGGAGTTTTGCGATGGCGGCGGCTCTGGAAGGTTTTCTCTGGTTTCGTCGAACGGGGTCGAGGTTTTAGGTCAGGGACGACTAAATAGACGAAGAGGCGGAGTCGGAGGGGCCACAGGGGACCCACACACTAGGGGGCGCGCCCCCCGCGGGCCGCGCCGCCCGTGGGGTGGGGCCCCCCGGCTCCCCTCCGGCCTTTCTCCGGTGCTCCGGAAGCTTCGGGAATTATAAGATCTTCGGTGTTGATTTCGTCCGATTCGAAAATATTTCCTTACTAGGATTTCTGAAACCAAAAACAGCAGAAAACAGCAACTGGCCTTTCGGCATCTCGTCAATAGGTTAGTTCCAGAAAACTCATAAAAACGATATAAAGTGTGAACAAAACATGTAGGTATTTTCATAAAGCAAGCATGGAACATCAGAAATTATAGATACGTTGGAGACGTATCAGCATCCCCAAGCTTAGTTCCTGCTCGTCCGGCAGAGTAAACGATAACAAAGATAATTTCTGAAGTGACATGCCATCATAACCTTGATCATACTATTATAAGCATATGTAATGAATGCAGCGATCAAAACAATGGTAATGACATGAGTAAACAACTGAATCATAAAGCAAAGACTTTTCATGGATAGTACTTTCAAGACAAGCATCAATAAGTCTTGCATAAGAGTTAACTCATAAAGCAATAAATTCATAGTAAAGGTATTGAAGCAACATAAAGGAAGATTAAGTTTCAGCGGTTGCTTTCAACTTGTAACATGTATATCTCATGGATAATTGTCAACATAGAGTAATATAACAAATGCAATATGCAAGTATGTAATAATCAATGCACAGTTCACACAAGTGTTTGCTTCTTGAGATGGAGAGAAATAGGTGAACTGACTCAACATAAAAGTAGAAGAATGGCCCTTCGACGAGGGAAGCATCGATTGCTATATTTGTGCTAGAGCTTTGGTTTTGAAAACAAGAAACAATTTTGTCAACGGTAGTAATAAAGCACATGCATCATGTAAATTATATCCTACAAGTTGCAAGCCTCATGCATAATATACTAATAGTGCCCGCACCTTGTCCTAATTAGCTTGGATTAACACGGATTATCATTGCTGATGCGTGTAGTTGACACGTCCGTTGGGAACCCCAAGAGGAAGGTGTGATGCGCACAGCGGCAAGTTTCCCTCAGTAAGAAACCAAGGTTTAATCGAACCAGTAGGAGTCAAGAAGCACGTTCAAGGTTGATGGCGGCGGGATGTAGTGCGGCGCAACACCGGAGATTCGGCGCCAACGTGGAACCTGCACAACACAACCAAAGTACTTTGCCCCAACGAAACAGGTGAGGTTGTCAATCTCACCGGCTTGCTGTAACAAAGGATTAACCGAATTGTGTGGAAGATGATTGTTTGCAGAGAAAACGATAAAACAAGTATTGTAGCAGATTTGTATTTCAGTATTAAAAGAATGGACCGGGGTCCACAGTTCACTAGAGGTGTCTCTCCCATAAGATAAAAGCATGTTGGGTGAACAAATTACGGTCGGGCAATTGACAAATAGAGAGGGCATAACAATGCACATACATGACATGATAAGTATAGTGAGATTTAATTGGGCATTACGACAAAGTACATAGACCGCCATCCAAGCTGCATCTATGCCTAAAAATTCCACCTTCGAGGTTATCGTCCGAACCCCTCCAGTATTAAGTTGCAAAGCAACGAGACAATTGCATTAAGTATGGTGCGTAATGTAATCAACAACTACATCCTCGGACATAGCGCCAATGTTTTATCCCTAGTGGCAACAGACAACGACAACCTTAGAACTTTCGTCACATCGTCCCGAGTGTCAATGCGGGCATGAACCCACTATCGAGCATAAATACTCCCTCTTGGAGTTAAAAGCAAAAACTTGGCCGAGCCTCTACTAGTAACGGAGAGCATGCAAGATCATAAACAACACATATGTAATAACTTGATAATTAACATGACATGGTATTCTCTATCCATCGGATCCCGACAAACACAACATAGAGTATTACGGATAGATGATCTTGATCATGTTAGGCAGCTCACAAGATCCAACAATGAAGCACAATGAGGAGAAGACAACCATCTAGCTACTGCTATGGACCCATAGTCCAGGGGTGAACTACTCACTCATCACTCCGGAGGCGACCATGGCGGTGTAGAGTCCTCCGGGAGATGAATCCCCTCTCCGGCGGGGTGCCGGAGGAGATCTCCGGAATCCCCCGAGATGGGATCGGCGGCGGCGGCGTCTCGGTAAGGTTTTCCGTATCGTGGTTTTCGCCTCGGGGGTTTCGCGACGGAGGCTTTAAGTAGGCGGAAGGGCGAGTCGGGGGCTGACGAGGGGCCCACACCACAGGGCGGCGCGGGCCCCCCCTTGGCCGCGCCGCCATGTGGTTTGGCCACCTCGTGGCCCCACTTCGTATGCTCTTCGGTCTTCTGGAAGGTTCGTGGCGAAATAGGCCCTTGGGTCTTTGTTTCGTCCAATTCCGAGAATATTTCGTTACTAGGATTTCTGAAACCAAAAACGCGAGAAAACGAGAACCGGCACTTCGGCATCTTGTTAATAGGTTAGTTCCGTGAAAATGCACGAATATGACATAAAGTGTGCATAAAACATGTAGGTATCATCAATAATATGGCATAGAACATAAGAAATTATCGATACGTCGGAGACGTATCAAGCATCCCCAAGCTTAGTTCCGCTCGTCCCGAGCGGTAAAACGATAACAAAGATAATTTCCGAAGTGATATGCCATCATAACCTTGATCATACTATTTGTAAACATATGTAGTGGATGCAGCGATCAAAACAATGGTAATGACATGAGTAAACAAGTGAATCATAAAGCAAAGACTTTTCATGAATAGTACTTTAAGACAAGTATTAATAAGTCTTGCATAAGAGTTAACTCATAAAGCAATAAATCAAAGTAAAGGTATTGAAGCAACACAAAGGAAGATAAAGTTTCAGCGGTTGCTTTCAACTTGTAACATGTATATCTCATGGATAATTGTCAACATAGAGTAATATAACAAGTACAATATGCAAGTATGTAGGAATCAATGCACAGTTCACACAAGTGTTTGCTTCTTGAGGTGGAGAGAGATAGGTGAACTGACTCAACATAAAAGTAAAAAGAATGGTCCTTCAAAGAGGAAAGCATCGATTGCTATATTTGTGCTAGAGCTTTTATTTAGAAAACATGAAACAATTTTGTCAACGGTAGTAATAAAGCATATGAGTTATGAAAGTTATATCTTACAAGTTGCAAGTCTCATGCATAGTATACTAATAGTGCCCGCACCTTGTCCTAATTAGCTTGGACTACCGGATCTTTGCAATGCACATGTTTTAACCAAGTGTCACAATGGGGTACCTCCATGCCGCCTGTACAAAGGTCTAAGGAGAAAGCTCGCATTTTGGATTTATCGCTTTTGATTATTCTCAACTTAGACATCCATACCGGGACAACATGGACAACAGATAATGGACTCCTCTTTAATGCATAAGCATGTGGCAACAATTATTATTCTCATATGAGATTGAGGATATGCGTCCAAGACTGAAACTTCCACCATGATTCATGGCTTTAGTTAGCGGCCCAATGTTCTTCTCTAACAATATGCATGCTCCAACCATTAAGGTGGTAGATCTCTCTTACTTCAGACAAGACGGACATGCATAGCAACTCACATGATATCCAACAAAGAATAGTTGATGGCGTCCCCGAAACATGGTTATCGCACAACAAGCAACTTAATAAGAGATAAAGTGCATAAGTACATATTCAATACCACAATAGTTTTTAAGCTATTTGTCCCATGAGCTATATATTGCAAAGGTGAATGATGGAATTTTAAAGGTAGCACTCAAGCAATATACTTTGGAATGGCGGATAAATACCATGTAGTAGGTAGGTATGGTGGACACAAATGGCATAGTGATTGGCTCAAGGATTTTGGATGCATGAGAAGTATTCCCTCTCGATACAAGGTTTAGGCTAGCAAGGTTATTTGAAACAAACACAAGGATGAACGGTACAGCAAAACTCACATAAAAGACATATTGTAAACATTATAAGACTCCATACCGTCTTCCTTGTTGTTCAAAACTCAATACTAGATGTTATCTAGACTCTAGAGAAACCAAATATGCAAACCAAATTAGTAAGCTCTAAGTGTTTCTTCATTAATGGGTGCAAAGTATATGATGCAAGAGCTTAAACATGAGCACAACAATTGCCAAGTATCAAATTATCCAAGACATTTTAGAATTACTACATGTAGCATTTTCCAATTCCAACCATATAACAATTTAACGAAGAAGAAACTTCGCCATGAATACTATGAGTAGAGCCTAAGGACATACTTGTCCATATGCTACAGCGGAGCGTGTCTCTCTCCCATAAAGTGAATGCTAGGATCCATTTTATTCAAACAAAACAAAAAACAAAAACAAACCGACGCTCCAAGCAAAGTACATAAGATGTGACGGAATAAAAATATAGTTTCGGGGGAGGAACCCGATAATGTTGTCGATGAAGAAGGGGATGCCTTGGGCATCCCCAAGCTTAGACGCTTGAGTCTTCTTAGAATATGCAGGGGTGAACCACCGGGCATCCCCAAGCTTAGAGCTTTCACTCTCCTTGATCATATTGTATCATACTCCTCTCTTGATCCTTGAAAACTTCCTCCACACCAAACTCGAAACAACTCATTAGAGGGTTAGTGCATAATAAAAATTCACATGTTCAGAGGTGACACAATCATTCTTAACACTTCTGGACATTGCATAAAGCTACTGGACATTAATGGATCAAAGAAATTCATCCAACATAGCAAAAGAGGCAATGTGAAATAAAAAGGCAGGATCTATCAAAACAGAACAGTCCGTAAAGATGGATTTTATTAGGCCACCAGACTTGCTCAAATGAAAATGCTCAAATTGAATGAAAGTTGCGTACATATCTGAGGATCATGCACGTAAATTGGCTTAATTTTCTGAGCTACCTACGGGGAGGTAGACCCAGATTCGTGACAGCAAAGAAATGCTGGAACTGCGCAGTAATCCAAATCTAGTACTTACTTTACTATCAAAGACTTTACTTGGCACAACAAAACTCAAAACTAAGATAAGGAGAGGTTGCTACAGTAGTAAACAACTTCCAAGACACAAATATAAAACAAAAAATACTGGAGTAAAAACATGGGTTGTCTCCCATAAGCGCTTTTCTTTAACGCCTTTCAGCTAGGCGCAGAAAGTGTAACTCAAGTAACATCGAAGGGTGGTGCACCTACAGCGGGGTTTGGAGTTTTCTCAACCATGCATAGTATATTGGATACATAAGTTTCAGCGTCTCCCTTTTCATTAGTCTTGGGCTTGCTACTCTCATCAAACAAATTTTCGAGAACAAGCCAAGCATAGTTATTTTCTAGTGCATCATTCATAGCTAGGAGTTTACATGGTATTGGTGCTTTGATCTCCCCACCATCATTAATATTATTAGTGTACCTTATTCTATCCATGTCCATTTTTTCAAGGAGACCAACAAAATTAGTATGAGAACCAAGCATATTAAATTTAGCAAAGACCTTTCTAGCCTCTCTTGCTAGACCACCAAATTCTCTAAGAAGGGTTTCTAAAACAAAATCTTTCTTTTCCCCCTCTTCCATATCACCAAGTGTAAGAAACATGTGTTGGATTATAGGATTGAGATTAACAAATTTCGTTTCCAACAAGCAAACTAAAGCAGCAGCAGCAATTTCATAAGTAGGAGCAAGTTCTACCAAGTGCCTATCTTCAAAATCTTCAACGGTACTAACATGGGTGAAAAATTCTTCTATATTGTTCCTCCCAATTATAGACCCTTGTCCTACCGGTATGTTTTTTTGTGGTAAAATTAAAAGGAAACATGATGAATCAAGTAAAGTAAATGCAAGTAACTAATTTTTTGTGTGTTTTTGATATAGAGTGCAAGACAGTAAATAAAGTAAAGCTAGCAACTAATTTTTTTGTGTTTTGATATAATGCAGCAAACAAAGTAGTAAATAAAATAAAGCAAGACAAAAACAAAGTAAAGAGATTGGGAAGTGGAGACTCCCCTTGCAGCGTGTCTTGATCTCCCCGACAACGGCGCCGGAAATTTGCTTGATGCGTGTAGTTGACACGTCCGTTGGGAACCCCAAGAGGAAGGTGTGATGCGCACGGCGGCAAGTTTCCCTCGGTAAGAAACCAAGGTTTAATCGAACCAGTAGGAGTCAAGAAGCACGTTGAAGGTTGATGGCGGCGGGATGTAGTGCGGTGCAACACCAGAGATTCCGGCGCCAACGTGGAACCGGCACAACACAACCAAAGTACTTTGCCCCAACGAAACAGTGAGGTTGTCAATCTCACCGGCTTGCTGTAACAAAGGATTAACCGAATTGTGTGGAAGATGATTGTTTGCGGAGAAAACGAGTAAAACAAGTATTGCGAGCAGATTTGTATTTCGAGTATTAAAAGAATGGACCGGGGTCCACAGTTCACTAGAGGTGTCTCTCCCATAAGATAAAAGCATGTTGGGTGAACAAATTACGATCGGGCAATTGACAAATAGAGAGGGCATAACAATGCACATACATGACATGATAAGTATAGTGAGATTTAATTGGGCATTACGACAAAGTACATAGACCGCCATCCAACTGCATCTATGCCTAAAAAGTCCACCTTCAGGTTATCGTCCGAACCCCTTCCAGTATTAAGTTGCAAAGCAACGAGACAATTGCATTAAGTATGGTGCGTAATGTAATCAACAACTACATCCTCGGACATAGCGCCAATGTTTTATCCCTAGTGGCAACGACACAGCACAACCTTAGAACTTTCGTCACATGTCCCGAGTGTCAATGCGAGGCATGAACCCACTATCGAGCATAAATACTCCCTCTTGGAGTTAAAAGCAAAAACTTGGCCGAGCCTCTACTAGTAACGGAGAGCATGCAAGATCATAAACAACACATATGTAATAACTTGATAATTAACATGACATGGTATTCTCTATCCATCGGATCCCGACAAACACAACATAGAGTATTACGGATAGATGATCTTGATCATGTTAGGCAGCTCACAAGATCCAACAATGAAACACAATGAGGAGAAGACAACCATCTAGCTACTGCTATGGACCCATAGTCCAGGGGTGAACTACTCACTCATCACTCCGGAGGCGACCATGGCGGTGTAGAGTCCTCCCGGAGATGAATCCCCTCTCCGGCAGGGTGCCGGAGGAGATCTCCCGAGAATCCCCCGAGATGGGATCGGCGGCGGCGGCGTCTCGGTAAGGTTTTCCGTATCGTGGTTTTTCGCCTCGGGGGTTTCGCGACGGAGGCTTTAAGTAGGCGGAAGGGCGAGTCGGGGGGCTAACGAGGGGCCCACACCACGGGCGGCGCGGGCCCCCTTGGCCGCGCCGCCATGTGGTTTGGCCACCTCGTGGCCCCACTTCGTATGCTCTTCGGTCTTCCGGAAGGTTCGTGGCGAAATAGGCCCCACGGGTCTTTGTTTCGTCCAATTCGAGAATATTTCGTTACTAGGATTTCGAAACCAAAAACAGCGAGAAAACGAGAACCGGCACTTCGGCATCTTGTTAATAGGTTAGTTCCAGAAAATGCACGAATATGACATAAAGTGTGCATAAAACATGTAGGTATCATCAATAATATGGCATAGAACATAAGAAATTATCGATACGTCGGAGACGTATCACATAGCATATGTTTCAACCAAGTGTCACAAAGGGGTACCTCTATGCCGCCTGTACAAAGGTCTAAGGAGAAAGCTCGCATTGGATTTCTCGCTTTTGATTATTCTCAACTTAGACATCCATACAGGGACAACATAGACAACAGATAATGGACTCCTCTTTAATGCATAAGCATACAACAACAGTTAAAATTCTCATAAGAGATTGAGGATTAGTTGTCCACACTGAAACTTCCACCATGAATCATGGCTTTAGTTAGCGGCCCAATGCATACTCAAACCATTTGATCATGAAAATCGCCCTTACTTCAGACAAGATGAACATGCATAGCAACTCACATGATATTCAACAAAGTGTTGATGGCATCCCCAGAAACATGGTTATCGCACAACAAGCAACTTAATAAGAGATAAAGTGCATAAGTACATATTCAATACCACAATAGTTTTTAGGCTATTTGTCCCATGAGCTATATATTGCAAAGGTAAAGAATGGAAATTTTAAAGGTAGCACTCAAGCAATTTACTTTGGAATGGCAGAGAAATACCATGTAGTAGGTAGGTATGGTGGACACAAATGACATAGTGGTTGGCTCAAGGATTTTGGATGCATGAGAAGTATTCCCTCTCGATACAAGGTTTAGGCTAGCAAGGTTATTTGAAACAAACACAAGGATGAACCGGTGCAGCAAAACTCACATAAAAGATATATTGTAAACATTATAAGACTCTACACCGTCTTCCTTGTTGTTCAAAACTCAATACTAGAAATTATCTAGACTTTAGAGAGACCAATTATGCGAACCAAATTTTAGCAAGCTCTATGCATTTCTTCATTAATAGGTGCAGAGTATATGATGCAAGAGCTTAAACATGAGCACAACAATTGCCAAGTATCAAATTATTCAAGACATTTTACCAATTACTACATGTAGCATTTTCCGTTTCCAACCATATAACAATTAACGAAGCAGTTTCAACCTTCGCCATGAACATTAAAAGCTAAGAACACATGTGTTCACATGAACCAGCGGAGCGTGTCTCTCTCCCACACAAGCATTTATTCAAACAAAAACAAAAACAAACAGACGCTCCAAGCAAAGCACATAAGATGTGACCGAATAAAAATATAGTTTCAAGAGAAGGAACTCGATAATTTGTCGATGAAGAAGGGGATGCCTTGGGCATCCCCAAGCTTAGACGCTTGAGTCTTCTTGAAATATGCGAGGGTGAACCACCGGGGCATCCCCAAGCTTAGAGCTTTAACTCTTCTTGATCATAGTATATCATCCTCCTCTCTTGACCCTTGAAAACTTCCTCCACACCAAACTCGAAACAACTCATTAGAGGGTTAGTGCATAATCAAAAATTCACATGTTCAGAGGTGACACAATCATTCTTAACACTTCTGGACATTGCACAAAGCTATTGGACATTAATGAAACAAAGAAATCCATCCAACATAGCAAAAGAGGCAATGCGAAATAAAAGGCAGAATCTGTCAAAACAGAACAGATCCAGTAAAGACGAATTTTAATGAGGCATCGGACTTGCTCAGATGAAAATGCCCAAATTGAATGAAAGTTGCGTACATATCTCGAGGATCACTCACGTAAATTGGCATAATTTTCTGAGTTACCTACGAGAGAATTAGGCCCATATTCGTGACGGCAAGAAATCTGTTTCTCGCGAGTAATCCAAATCTAGTATCAACCTTTCTATCAAAGACTTTACTTGGCACAACAATGCAATAAAATAAGATAAGAAGAGGTTGCTACAGTAGTAACAACTTCCAAGACTCAAATACAAAATAAAAGTACTGTAGCAAAATGAACACATGGGTTATCTCCCAAGAAGTTCTTTCTTTATAGCCATTAAGATGGGCTCAATAATTTTAATGATGCACTCCCAAGAAATAGTAGTTGAGGCAAAAGAGAGCATCAAGAAGCAAATTCAAAACACATTTAAGTCTAAACCACTTCCTATGCAAAGGAATCTTGTACAAAAATTAATTCATGAAGAACAAAGTGACAAGCATAAGAGGATAAAACACGAGTAGCTTCAAGATTCTCAACATAAAGAGGGGAAACTTAATATTATTAAGATGCCTATAACCATGTTTCCCTCTCTCGTAATAACTTTCAGTAGCATCATTGATGAAATCCACAATATAACCATCACTTAAAACATTCTTATCATGGTTCATATGCATAAAGGTATCATTAATTTCGGCATAAGAAGAATTCTTCTCATTAATAGTAATTGGAGCAGGATTATTATCAAGAATTTGAACATGGTAAACAAGTTGCATATTAAGGGAATTGTT
>NC_061508.1:351024775-351043864 GCF_022539505.1 Lolium rigidum
CACAAACTTTTTACCAAGATCATCTAGAGCCCTAGCCCACTTTCTAGTTTTTTCATTAATATGATGGACACAATATTCATCTTTGATTTGATTAATTCCACAAGGTCTATGCATTCCACAAAAATTAACATGCTTATAGGAAATAGCATTCTTAGGAGTTTGAGCATGCTTATTGCAATCATTAACAACAATTTCATTCTTCATGCAAGCCTCTTTAAAAGGTTCATGATACTTATCAAAATTCTTTTTAGGCAATTCAAAATGAGAAGCAAAGGCTTTATAAAGATTTGCAGCAACTTGAGAGTCAAGACCATAAGTAGCACTCATATCTCGAAATTTATCGGTATCCATAAAAGCTTCAATGCATTCATAATCATAATTTATACCGACTCTTCACCTTTGTTGTTCTCCCATCCTTCGGCATTCTCCTCAATCCGATCAAGAAGTTCCCACCTAGCTATCAACCTCCTTGCTTGTGAAAGATCCCTCCGAGCAGGGCATCCGAGATAGTCCTTGTGTTGTCCTGAAAGCCTCGCATAAAAATTGTTAACAATAACATTACGGAGAGCTCATGAATGGGACATTTGAGCATTAGTGACTTCAATCTCCCCCATGCTTGAGAAATACTCTCTCCATCACGAGGATAAAAGTTATAAATATAATTCCTATCAATATGCACTTCATGAGGAGGATAAAATTTGGAATAAAAGAGAGGTACAATTTCCTCCCAACCAAGAGAATGACTATTCTTCAACAATTTATACCAATGCGCCGCTTTATCAGACAGCGAAAAAGAGAATATCTTCTTCCTCACTTCATCCATAGAGATACCTGCACACTTGAATAACCCGCATAATCCATGCAAAAACAGTAAATGATCTCCATGATGGACAGTTCCATCCCCTTCATAGCGGTTATCAATAACACGTTCAATAATTTTCATGGGTATCTTGAAAGCGATACTTGCAGTTGGTGGACAAGCATCATTAGAGTTATCGCATATGGGAGATAAAGCATTATCGAACAAATTTCCTCCCCTAAAGATGGGAAACTAAAAAGATCACAAAAACTAGCTTCCCCAAGCTTAGACTTATCCATAGCATTAGCAGTCGATTGCGTTCATACTAATAACATTGCTACTAGCATGCAATTGAGGCTCCATAGGTTCTTTAATTTTCGCATCACACAATTCATGTCTTAACTTAGGAAATAAATTAAAAAGCTCATAGTTGTATTCCATTATGCCTTACTAGTGTAAAACAAGAAACAAAAAGATGCAATTGCAGGATCTAAAGGAAATAGCTTCGAGTACTTACAACGGCGAAAATAGCTTAGTAGCCGAGATCCGGAGTGTGAGTACCTTTTACCTTTCCTCCCCGGCAACAGCGCCAGAAAATAGCTTGATGTCTACGGGAGCTTCTATTCTTGTAGACAGTGTTGGGCCTCCAAGAGCGGAGGTTTGTAGAACGAGCAGCAAGTTTCCCTTAAGTGGATCACCCAAGGTTTATCGAACTCGGGGAGGAAGAGGTCAAAGATATCCCTCTCAAGCAACCCTGCAATCACAATGCAAGAAGTCTCTTGTGTTCCCAACACACCTATCATGTGAGGTGCACTAGTTCGGCGAAGAGATAGTGAGATGCAAGTAATATGGATGAGTATGAGTGGTAATAGCAATCTGAATAAAATATGGCAGCGAGTAAACATGCAACAAAACAGTAAACAAACGGAGATTCGATGCTTGGAAGCAACGCCCAGGGATCCTGCTTTCACTAGTGGACACTCTCAACAATGATCACATAATAGAACCACTCTACACCCTCTTGTTGGATGATGAACACCACTAACTGTGTAGGATTACACGAACCCTCAATGCCGGAGTTAACAAGCTCCACAATATTCGATATTCATGTTTAAATAACCTTAGAGTGCAAGATAGATCAACACAATTACACCGAGAACTAACATAGCATGCACACTCGTCACCATCACTCTATGAAGGAGGCATAGATCACATCAATACTATCATAGCAATAGTTAACTTCATAATCTACAAGAGATCACAATCATAGCCTACGCCAAGTACTACACGATGCACACACTTGTCACCATTACACCGTGGAGGAGGAATAAACTACTTTAATAACATCACTAGAGTAGCACATAGATGATATTCAACTAGATCACATAAAGAGAGAGATGAACCACATAGCTACGGCGGAGCCCTCGGCCCGGGGGTGAATTACTCCCTCCTCATCATGGAGACGACGATGGCGGTGAAGATGGCGAGTGGAGACGGCGGTGGAGATGACCCGGGGGCAATTCCCCGTCCGGCGGGTGCCGGAACGGAGACTCTGTCCCCGAATTGGAGTTTCGCGATGGCGGCGGCTGCTGGAAGGTTTTCTACGGTTTCGTCGAACGGGGTCGAGGTTTTAGGTCGGGGACGACTAAATAGGCGAAGAGGCGGAGTCGGAGGGGCCACGGGCCACGGGGACCCACACACTAGGGGCGCGCCCCCCTTGGGCCGCGCCGCCACGTGGGGTGGGGCCCCCTGGCTCCCTACGGCCTTTCTCGGTGCTACGGAAGCTTCGGGAATTATAAGATCTTCGGTGTTGATTTCGGTCCGATTCCGAAAATATTTCCTTACTAGGATTTCTGAAACCAAAAACAGCGAGAAAACAGACAAGCGGCCTTTCGGCATCTCGTCAATAGGTTAGTTCCAGAAAACGCATAAAAACTATATAAAGTGTGAACAAAACATGTAGGTATTGTCATAAAGCAAGCATGAAACATCAGAAATTATAGATACGTTGGAGACGTATCAGTGAGCAAGCATGCATGTGCGGCTAGGACGCAGCAGAGGGCTGGGCACGCACATGAGCATAGTGGTGGGCGGGAGGGGTCGGGACGCGAGTTTGATCGAGTGACATAGGCATCCCCAATATGCCTGCCGAAGATGGTACCCGGGGTTTACTGAAGGCCCACGACCCGAAGGTTATGAAGCCCGGAAGCCCAGTCAGGAGATAGTTTGAAAAGATAGAGTTGTATTAGGAATATCGATTTGTAATTATTACGGGACGGACTCAGATAGTCTCCCGGACTTTGTAACTTGTACATCACGAAACCCTCGGCTCCGCCTCCTATATGAGGAGTCGAGGGACAAAGAAAGCATCGATTTCATTGTCAACACAACCCTAGTTTTCATAGTCGTCAAGTACTTTTCCGGCTGAACCTTCGAGATCTACTTGTCCTTTACTTCCATGAAAACCCTAGTCTACAATCTGTAGGCATTGACAAGTCGATACCTTGTCATCGAGTGCCTCCTGATTTGCGTGCGAGGAAGAAGGCGGAATATTCCACGAATATTCTTTTTTGCAGTTCGGGAAGCGAGACCTGTTCCACCGCGACACCTTTCGCACGGAAAAAAACCGCATATGTGTTTTATAATTTGGCCATTTGCCGTATCTGCTAGAGATGGTCTAAAAACAAAATCATTATAATCATTGGCTGGCTTAGGAATTTGCATAAGCATGTCTGCACCCCTAAGAAATTAAAGGATTTAGACATGTTTGGCAACACCCTTTGTTTGCGATGGAAATGCCTTTCTTAGGACAATGACGAACGACCATGGAAAGGCATGGTATTGCCTTGTGAGGGCATCTCCAGCGGCGCGACGCATTTCGGACGCCCAAAAATGGTCGCGAGCATCCGTTTGCATCGCCCCGCGGACATATTTTGTCCGCTCGTCCGTTTGCGTCTGGGTGTGCTCCCACCGGGACGACCCATTTTTTGAATTGCAACATAGTCAAACTTTCAAAGTAGTACGTATTAAATGCAATAAAACTATACAAAGTAGATCTATAAGCCTACACAACTTGCTTCCTGACGGGCCGGTACCGTCGTTGCGTCGCTCCGTCGCCTGCTTCTCTGCCGCCTCCTGCGCGGCCGCTATGGCTCGGTGCGCCGCCGCGTCCTCTTGCAGGCGCTGCTCCAGCCTCGCGCTCGCGGCGTCGTCCTTGAGCGTCTCGAAAGACTCGACGATGGCCCTCTGCTCCGCCGCCCTCTCCTCCGGCGTAGGCGCATCGGGGTCATCGGAGGACCAAGATATCTCCGAGTCGGAGTCCTTCAGCAGCGGCGGCCGCCAGCCTGCGCTGTTCCAGCTCAGCGTCGACCGCCGCATGGGCCGCCCGCTCCTCCCCGTGCTTCCTTCTCGCTCCGGCCCGGGGCCTCCGCGTCCCTGACCGGGTGGAGGAGGTCGGTGCTATCTTTGGAGTCGAACTCCTCGTCGGAGCTCGAGGCCGGGGGAGGTGGAGTGGGAGGTGAAGGTGGAGGTGGAGGCGCGGTAGCCTGACCGCGTCCGAGGCTGAGCGGAAGCGGCGCTACGGCAGCGGCGGCTAGGGTTTAGTGGGGAGGAGATGAGATGTCGCGCCCCTGTTTATATAGGTCGGAGGCAGGGCGACGGCCGCACGCGTGGCATCGCCATTACTACGTGCGCAGAGGTAGGCGACGGCCGCGAGGCATCACCATTTACGCGGCCGCAGACTACCGAAGCGACGCCTCGGTGCCAGTACTCGCGGAGAAGACGCATCGACGTTGCATCACTGCCTGGTGGGCCAGACAAAACGTCCGCCAGACGCGAGTGGACACTTTCCGCGTCCGCCGAGCGTCCGCCAGAGACGCATCCGAGGCGCATATTTGGGCCAGGTTTGCGTCTCCGCGGACGGCCCGGTCACTTTGCGTCGCCCCGCTGGAGAGGGTGCCTGACGCATTTCCGGTCACGACGGACACAAACGGTCGTTCAGCGTCCATTTGCGTCGCGCCGCTGGAGATGCCCTGAGGCAAAAGATAGGCACTTTTTTGCACCCGAACTTAACTTTCAGACCCCCTAGTTTATTCATCTATCTTAGAATTAAGTTGGTGATACAACGAAATAAATACGAATGCAAAACATTTAGAAAGTAATTATTACTATATTTGAATATCAATAGCCGTATAGTGAAATGTCTTTGAGACATTTATTACAACTAGAAAGAACAACATATAAACAAAACGCAAAGTGACTCCATCTCAGCCGCATAGTCCACGAGGCCTCACTTCTCAGCATCGTCATATTCATTATAGTCTTCACCATCTTCATAGTACACTGAGTATCAACAAAATTATTACCATGAGTACAATAAAGTACTCGATACACACCCACGTGCAAGACCTAATATATCAACACGATGCTTCAATGGAAGGTTGTATGGTTCATTTGCATAAAATTCAATTTTATTTGCTATACTACACTACGTTTTAGATGAAAACATGATTGGTATCTAGTGTAATATTTCTCATCAATGTGCTCATGTATTCCATAGGATTCTGGGATAAGGATGAAGGCAAATTTTAATGGATTTAACTCAAAATAGAAACAGTGTATGTCTACAACCCGAGATAATTCCTATTACCCCAGATATGGCCGTCCTACCATGTCTCTCACGTGTGAAAAGTAGAGTGATGCCGGTGCGCATACTTACATTGGTAGCCACTTCACAAAAAATACTAATTTTTCTGTGGAGAAAATAAAAACTCTAGTTTGTATAGTTGTTGTCAATTGAAAGACGACACGCACGCAGCATATGAAGAATTAGACTTGTACCTTCCTCTATTTCTTAGATAAAAATAAAGCACGTGATATTTGTAAGCTTCCACAAAGTGTTATCTACTTTTATTAGTCCTAAAATCTGGCGCGCTATACCGGCGATTGAGCTTGCTGTATACCGCTGGCGCGCGGCATAGCGAATTTGCTCCCGGCAGAGGCTATATTTTGCAGCGCGCGTTGGTGTGCGAAAAACGCACCTCCGGCAGAGGCTCTATTTTGCAGCGCGCGCGCATCACAAACTGCTAATCCGACCGTTTTTTTTTTGAAAATTCATCAAACAAACTATGAAAATTTGATCGAAAATACGAATATATTTTAAAAGTGCAACGATACAATGCGACATTTCAAACGAAAATACTAATAAACTACTCCTCCGACTACTCGTCGGACTCCCAGTCGAAGTCGGAGCTGCTCAGAGTCGTCTCCGACACCGGTGTTGACGTCGTCGTCCAGTGGAAGGAGGAGGAGGAGGAGGAGGAGGAGGAGGAGGAGAGGACGATGGTCGACGGCCCTGCGCCGTTCTTCTTTTCCTCCTTCCTCCTCGCCGCCACCTCGGCCCTCCCCTTCTTCCTCGCCGCGGACTCGGCGCGACGCTTCTCGCGGCTCGCCTTTTTCTTCGCTTTCATCCCGCCTTCTCCTCCTCCTTCTGCGCGTAGAAGGCCTCCGTGGCGGCGACATCCTCGGGGAAGCGGCGCGCTCATTCGAGGCGCAGCGCCTCATCGCGCTCGGCGATGAGGAGGCGCTGCTCCAGTTCGCGCTGTCGGCGCTGTTGCTCCCGCGTGATCAACGGCAGCGGCGACGTGAGCATCTCCGCCTGCTCCCGCGTGAACACGTCGTGGAAGTTCATTGTTCGGCGGGAGCGGCCGAGCCGCCAGGCGACGGTGTCGTACGCCCGCGCCGCCTCGTGCGCGGTGTCGAACGTGCCGAGGCGGATCCGCTCCTCGCCGGAGCGGATTTCCGCGTCGAACCGGCCGCTCGGCCGCGCCCGAACGCCGTGGTAGCCGGAGGCGGGGCGGCGGCGCAGAGGCATCTCGTGGAGGCGGCGCGATCGGAGGCGGAGCGGCCGGAGGTGGAGCGGCGCGGGAGGGAGAGAGGCGGGGAGACAGACGGCGGAGGAAGCGCGCGCTGGACGCGTTCGCGCGTGGCGTGTTTATAGCGCGCGCGGCAGCACACGCGGCAAGTTTCCCGCGCGGGATAGCGCGAAAGCGCGCGGGCGGCAAAAACTTTAGCGCGCGCGCCTTTTTCCCGCCTCCACTGGAGCAGCGCGGCAGCGCCCGCGCGCGGCAAACCGGCAGTTTTTTTTTTTTTGCCGCGAGGGGCTTTTACAGCGCCTGTTGGAGATGCTCTAACAACCGTAAAATGAGTAGCATCCCCTATGAGATTTTAGTAGAAAAATAATTATTTCCTAGTTAAGAACCCCAGGTGATCCCTTCTAGCATTTTTTTTCTCTTAACAAAAGCCGGAGGAAAAAATAATAGGGCCAAACTAACAGTTGAGAACCGGCCCAAACAAATCAAAGAAACAAGGGCCCATGACCCAATCAACTAGGCAAATCATCGTTTGCCTTCGTCTGTGAACGGTTTGAAGAAAACCTCCATGGAGCGCCGCCACCTGAGCTCCTAGGCTGCAGGTAAAAAAATAAAACTCCGCCGCGACCTATCCTTAGCTGCTGCTCGAGCCTCCGTAGGCAGGCGCGAGTTGGAGACAGGCACGGCGATGGGATCAACTGTTGGGGCCGCCTCGACTTCGCCGGCGTGGAACTGCTCCTCCGCGCGTCGGCATGCCTGCTCAGCCTCGTCTCTGTTGACGAGCGCGAGTTGGGATAGTCATCTGATTAGGCATGTGCAGGTCAACGCTGGCCAACTTGGAGGAGAGGCATGTGAGCCTTTGGTCCACGTAATTCGTATTTTTTGAATCAAATTTGAATTTTATAAATTTGTACAGAAAAACCTTCTAAGCCATTGGTATGTAAATTTTAGGCCCTCTGAGGCAACAACAGGCCATGTGAGCCTTTGGCAAGGAACTTTGTATATTACTAGTTGATACTCCGCGCGTTGCTGCGGGCGTTAGAGATGAAATTTTACCATCAGTGGGAACTTTGCTTTCTGGTTAGGAATGCGTGAAATAATATGAACAATCTATGCAAATAATGTTTATTTGCATGTATTTTTATAAAGTGCAAGATAGCTATACAAAATAGGCAGTATCGATCTGAAACATATTGACAACTGCAACAATTGCAAAAATATTAACAACTGCAGTAAAGAAGGCATTTGGTTGAAACATTAGTGCGAGTTTTCATTTGTCCTTCTAAATAAATGAAAAATGATCAACCAATTTTCCAAATAATATTAAGAATCAAGATTGAAGAACGGATATCTACGTATTCATCTTGGCAATTGGTATTTGGTTCTCCTGTTCTGCAGGCTTTCTGATTAAAGATACACATGCAAATCTTGCCTGCAATCCAAATTACATTGAACTCCTAGATGGATAAAACTCAGAAACGACCACAACTTTTTCCAGGCTATGCATATAAATGCTACATGCATGCTTCTATTAGGTACCTAACCACTGGGTCCTAACACTATACTGTATCTCCTTGAAACATGACACAGGAGATGCCAATTACAGTGTACGTATATATGACCTATAATTTAAATTTATAGCGGCTCATAGAAGAAGGTGGTTGAAGACATGAACATGTTTACTGAACCAAGCATATATTAACTGACGTAAAATGTTATTCTCCCACCGAATGGCTGCAAGAAAGAAAGACATAAAACACATAGATTGAAATACGTAGAATAGATGATATAAATTCAGAGATATGAGGGCCAGGTCAGATACCAGTACGTACAACAAACTCATGAAGCCATTGAGTATGAACTCGAAGAGTGATAACTTCTTGTACGATCTAACCCACTAAAAACCAGAATTAGTTAAAAAGAACACAACAGCTTGTGCAAGCAGGAACAACCACCAAAGTAGAAGCTAGCTAGTCAAATCTACAAAGTATGGGCTTGCTGAACTCCCTGGCCGTCCTGCACAGCAACTAATCGACGAAGGCTTCGAGTCGCCCCCCAGCCCTTGGCGCGTGCTCGCTCTTGCATACTGCTCAAGGCCGCTGAACTCCCTGGCTGTCCTGCACAGCAACTAATCGACGAAGGCTTCGAGTCGGCCCCCAGCCCTTGGCGCGTGCTCGCCCTTGCATATTGCTCAAGGCCTCATCAGGACGAAATATTAGAGAGCTGCTCCACACCGGCGTCCTGATTAGTTCATCGTATGGAGGCACGATACAGGGTCGGCATGGTGGTGCAGGAGCTGAAGACAGCGGCACCAAGGCCATAGAGGAGGCACTTTAGCATATACGGCGCCGCCGTCCACTTTCCAGCTCTGGCCTCTCGTTCCTCTCCATCAGTTACCATGGCTTGGGTGGTCCTGTTGTTGCCAAGTCGTTTTCTCGGTCACGATTTCAGAGCGAGAGTGATTGCATATTTATATGATGAAGCAGAGGAAGAGTAAGAGGTACTGGATCCGAGAAGTCACATGGTAAGGGCCATTAAGGTGGAGAAAATGAATGGATGAACTGAAGCGTCACCATCTCTGAAAACTATTATAGTTTGTGGCTAAAATATAAATAAATATACACAAAAGCGGATGATGAGTCATTGTTGTAGGTGTGAACTAATGACCGTAGATTTGAAATCTGATGGACAAAAATAATTGAGATGATGTGGCTGCATGAGGTTTTAGCTTGCAAACATTAAATGCATCTAAGTGGGGATGAACTTTATAGATATTATAGATATGCATGGTAAATAGCCCCCTCTGCGATATTGTGGTATTAAGGTAGGAAAAGGAGCTCTAGGTGCAAATTCGAGGAGCCTAGGGCCCGCAATCGGGTAGCGGTGCATGCGCGGTTCGCCGGTTCCCAGTTACCACTGCTCTAAAACAAATACAAGCATGATTTCAGACTTTCAAATGATTTTAGTTGTCACTCTATTTGATAATATGCTAGATTGACTTTTTTTTAAATTACTACTAGAGTTATTATGCTTCTCGAAAGATTTTTAAATATGCTAGATTGACTTTTTTTTAAATATGCTCTAAAACAAATACAAGCATGATTTCAGACTTTCAAATGATTTTAGTTGTCACTCTATTTGAAAATATGCTAGATTGACTTTTTTTTAAATTACTACTAGAGTTATTATGCTTCTCGAAAGCGCGGCACAATACCAACGATGGGCATTTTGCCACAGTGCGTATTTGGGTAGGATAACCATATTTTTTAATACAATGGTTCAGTTAAAGTGGCGTGCACCCTAAATAAAACTTTACATGAATTTGTGTGTTAAATCAAAGTGACTATTCTCCTTCGATCTAACCGTATCTGCATACATGGGGTGCTAGGATTAGCTCCAAATTGTGTGCGCCTATTTAACCCTATCTGCAATTCTGCATACATAGGACCCTAAAATGTGCAGTACTATCTTTTCAGGCTGGGGCGGTGTCCAACAAAGAATTGTCACAAGATGAGGGACTGTTGTGCAACCGAACTGGTGATAATTCTGTAGAGTTCGGGTATGGATTTGTAGTCCTGACTATACAATTTGGAGCAAGTGTACGTACCATCTAACAAATAGTACAATGAAAATCTCAAGTCGTGAAGTCTTTGCCCTTCCATCCATTGGTTGAGACGTATATAAGTCTTTTCTCAGCCACAAAAAAATATATTATTGCAAATAAGCGCATGAGGACAAATGCTGATCCATCAGCCAATGCAACTTGTAGCTAGATGCTCGCAGTGGCAGATGCTGGGCCGTCTATCCAGCTACTATGCTGACTAGTCTTTATTACGGAGTATTTTTGTCAGCAACCGGAATAAGTTGCTCTTTTGGTAGAATAATTCTCTGATATCGACTTGCCTGATATCATATAGCCGGCAAAGTAGTAGGTGTCCTCACACAAGTGGCATATATTATGAACGGTCGTGAAGTCGTGCCCTGCCCATTGGTTGAGACATATTTTACCAGATCTTCTCTTCCATTCATTGGTTAATGATACACGAAATGTCTAAGCCCAGACAACGAGATCCACTCAATGCGCGAATTATTGGAGTAGTAATAGCTATTAGAGCAATTCCAATAGTATAGCTCATTGCTGGCTATAACAAGAGGTCATATCATTTATAGTTAACATATAGCTAACATGTACTACAATAGTTGGCTATAAGAATGAAGTACTTTACTAACATATGGTCCATCTTTCACTCTCACAAAGTGCATAGGAGCACGTGCAAGATCTGGCTATTGCATAGTAGCCCACCCCCTTCTCTCTCCTCTTTCATCTCCTCCAACTCATCTAAAATATATTATTTAATATCTTATAGTCAGCTGACTGGACTCTATTGTACTTGCTCTTAGGGCAGCAATCGGGCGAGGGATGCGGACATACGCTTTTTCTAAGCCAGCTCTAATTTTGACCTAATCCCTAGGTCTTTTTTCCTAAATATTTTTATGCGGGATCGGAAGCGGGTGTCACCTGCAACCCTACTAGCTAAAGATAGACCACATGTGCGCACGACTAGGCGCCACACCTTTTCATTTATTTCTGGCTATATGGTCTTATTGTCACAGAGCAAATTGTCGTGCTTCGTTTTTCCTCGCAACACACAATTAAGTTGCCCTTTGTCGTATTGGTTGGGTGTAAAATAGAAAGTTTTCATAAATTATAGTCCTTCCTTCTAGGACACTTTTTTCTCCTTCTTTAAATATAATATATGCATACATTTGAAATCAGATAAATCTATGATGTCCTTTTGGGGAGCAAGTTTTGATACGACAACATGTTATGTTGTTTTCTCATTTAATCCTGCATTACAGAATTGCAACCAAACTTCAGAGACCAACCCAATAAGTTGGTCGATTATCAAACTGTCTATCACTTGGAGTACACAGTACAATTGTCCTATTTATAATGAGTGAAAATAAATAAAAAATATATGTAAAACTTTAATAGGGTAGGCCTGTTCTTGTACATACCTGCTTCTGCCGTGGACGTGCAACTGAAGGCAAGCATGTTCCGCTCCTCTACAATTTTTGGTTTTGCTGGAAATCAGACGCCTGATTTCTAATAAGATCAAGTCGTTTTCCAACTACCATTGGATTCTGTCATGCTTGTAGATTCGTGCTCGATCTGTGGGCTAAGTTTGTGCCGTGTGTATCATTTTGTGGGCTCGTGGCGGCGGTTTTGTGCGAGTGTCGTGGTGGTTTTTAGCTGTAAGGTCATTTCATTTATGCTAGAAGCGCTAGAGACACGCATTCGAGAAGACCAAGGAGAGGAGTGGACGAGGCAGAGAGGAGGAGGATAAGCGACTGTACGTTGTTGATGTGTTCTTGCGATTGATCCCGGTTAGGGTTTTTTGGTCGGTTGTGGTCTTTGATTCGGGCTTCTGATTGTGAATCGCATCACATTTTTGTGTGTTGTTCTTGATGTGTTATTCGCATGGACGGAACATACTAGGAGGGAGCAAGGGTTTTTGTTCTTCTTTTGCCGCATCAATTGGGGGTCAGCATGTCTTGGCTGGTTAGTAAATCCAAGTTCCATTCCTCTTTCTTCCCTTTTGAGATTTCCATGTCGTTTTGTTGATTGATTGGCAGATCTGTTCCCGGTAGTTCTGCTGATTTAGGTTTTTTTTCTCCCTATAGTATGTCCTTTTCTATTCGTGTATGCTAGGTGGTAATTCTGATCTAGGGTTGACTTTTTTAGAAGGATTTTGTTATATGTTACTAATTCAAAATGCAAGTGTTAGGGTTTGCACCGGGGATGATATGTGATTGTTGTTATCTTTCTTAGCTTTTTTGTTTGCTAATGCACTAAGGAGATTTTGTGCATTCCTTTTTCTTTGTATCCTCATGGTTCAATATAATGCCCAATTATAATGTGTATGTACTAAATAGGCTCTCTGCTGGGTGCATTTTCGTGTGTAATTTATTTGGGCAATATCTTGTTCTAGAGGACTCTAGTTGTGTATCATCCGCAAAAATGACCTCCTTTTTTTTTATCTTGCATGTCATATGTTCAACTAGGATGTCGTAACTATGATTTTCCTAATTCAGTTCCAAGTACTAGTTTTTTTTTTTTGAAAGGAATACGGTAGGGAAAGCCCCTACAGTGATTTTTTTTAAATAATAAGAACCCAAATCCGCGTCCCTGGAGACTTGAACCTAGGTGGCTAGGTTGTACATCCACTTCCCTAACCAAGTGAGTTAGGCTCACTTCTTGTACCAAGTACTAGTTGGATCATAGTGAAAGATAATTTTTTTGTTTTACTTGCATACGATGTTCAACTAAGTTTTGTAGTATCAGCATGCCCCACTAGATGTATGGTCATTTTAATTTGCCACTCATCTGCTAATGGGATTTTTATTTTTTGAACTCCTTTTTACTTCTTGAACTCCATTTTCTTTTAGTGTGATCTCATGTTCTGTGTGATTGAAGTTTATCCTTCCTACCATGTTAGACACAATTTCTGTAAGTAGATTTTGTGCAATCATTTTGTCATCCATCACGCGGGGTTGAATTTAATGTGGAGCTAGGATCATACTTTATAGTAACTTGGTTCTTGGTTGCGTAATGATTTACATGCCTTGATTCATATGATATTAGTCAAAGATAAGTTTTCTGTGTGATTTTTATTCATTTCCTTCGCATTTTGTCAAGGCACCCTTAACTTGTGCCCAGTGTGCCTTCAGAATACACTCTACTGTGGTGGCCGTTCTAACCGACAAGCTAGTACTGTCAAAATAATGATGATGCCTGGATTTGAGTAGTAGAAGGGAATCAATTCCCTAATCTTAGAACATAAGTAGCTAGGGTCCAGTCCGGAAATTCGTCTTGGCTCCCGGGAGCATTTGCTCCCGGAATTTTGGGGAGCAAATTTTGTTTTTCAAAACTTTTCAAACAATTCCGAAAAAAATCATGCACGGACCTGACCTTGGCACGTACCACCTTGTGAAATTTCGCTGCGAAATGTCATCGTATGCGTCCTGGACAAAAATGACAAATTTCCAGATCTGAGATTCAAATTTTTGGATCTCATTTCATGTCAGAAATTTGTCATTTTTGTCCAGGGCGCATACGATGACATTTTGCAACGAAATTTTACACGTTGGTGCGTTCCATGGTCAGGTACATGCATGTTTTTTTTCGGAATTTTTTGATAAGTTTTCGATTTATTCTAAATTTTCGAAAAAACCGGGAGCAAATGCTCCCGGGAGCCAAATCGCCGCTCCCGGGTCCAGTCATAGTTTCGATAGAAAGGCAAGTACTTATGTAGGTAGAACTAGTAATAAGTTTAGTCTACCAGTTTTACCTTATTGTAATTAGGAGGTTGTGTTGATCTTTTATAAAGAGTTCGTATTGTAATTCTATAGACATGCCTTGAACCTGCAATGTTTTTGTTGTAGCACTATAAAGGATGTAATACTAGTGAAATGGTGTTGATGACTTGGCTAGGTCACCATAGTGGTGTGTGTTAATCGTGGTGGAACGATGCGTACCCCTCCGGGGGCATCGGTTGCGTGTTTATGTAGGTGTAGGAAAAGCCACCATACGTGGCATACAAGAGGTATACGTGTACGTGTCGGAGTACTACTCCGTACCCGTACACATATGATTACATAGTCTAACATCCCCCTTAATCTAAACCACGTGAGAGGTTTAGATTACGCTTAAACTCATCTAAGGATTTTACAACAAGAGGTTTAGTAAAGCCATCAGCCCCTTGGTCCTTGGTATAAATAAATCAGATGTCAAGAGTGTTGTTTGCAACATGCTCTCGAACAAATGATAATCAATCTCAATATGCTTGGTACGAGCATGAAACACTGGATTAGCAGACAAGGACGTTGCACCCAGATTATCACACCATAAGCAAGGTCTCTGTTGAAGCTTCACGCTGAGTTCACGAAGAACAACTTCAACCCATATTAACTCTGTAGTAGCATTAGCCAAGGCTTTGTATTCAGCTTCCGTACTGGAACGGGAGATAATAGCTTGTTTTCTAGCACTCCAAGAAACTAAATTTGGACCAAGAAAGATAGCAAATCCTCCAAAGAGAGCGGCCATCTTCAAGACTGCCTACCCAATCAACATCAGATGAACTAGTCACAATAATATCATCAACATAAACAAGAACAAAGATGGTAATACTAGACTTATCATATAGAAACAAAGAGGTGCCAGCCTTGGATGGAAGAAACCCAAGCTCTTGTAACTTGGCGCTCAGTCGAGAATACCATGCACGAGGCGCCTGTTTTAAACCATAGAGAGCTTTATCAAGTCTGCAAATATATCTGGGGGTATCAGGATGTTCAAAACCAGGGGGCTGCCTCATATAGACCTCCTCTTCCAGAACACCATGGAGAAACGCGTTCTTGACATTTAGTTGCCGAAGACTGCAACCACGGGAGACAGAAATAGAGAGCACAATTCTGACAGTGGCTATCTTGACAACAGGACTAAAGATGTCTTCATAATCGAGACCATATCGTTGCTTGAGTCCTTTTGCAACCAACCGTGCTTTGTAATGATCAATAGTACCATCATCACGTCTCTTGATACGGTAGACCCATTTGCAGTCAATAACATTTTTTTTGGGACTAGGAGGAACAAGAGTCCAAGTCTTGTTAAACATGAGAGCATCATATTCATCTTGCATAGTAGCACGCCATTGTGTGTCTTTAAGAGCATCAGGTAAATTGCGAGGTTCACCTGTGGCGGAGAGCATACCATATCGTATGCTCCGCTGCAGTTGTATTGTTTAGGTTGGCGTATACCTTTTTGCAAACGAGTACGAGGGCCTGGTGGTGACGATGGTGGTGCAGCAGGAGCATCAGATTCCATCGCCGATGATCCTGCCGAAGACACATCAGGCGAAGACACATCAGAGGGCACAACATTGTGCGCCACACTCGATCCGGGCGAGACACCACTGTCGCTGTCGGGCAGGGTGTCCGCGTTTGAGGAGACAGGCGGGGTCCCAGCGCCACGCGGCCGAGGCAGAGTGGAGGCGGGCGGGGGCGCGCGCACAGCAGGCGGGGACACGGTAGATGGGCGCGCGAGAGAGCGGCGCACCGGCGCGGAGCACGAGACGAGACCATGCGATGACCGAGGCGAATCCACACCGGGATCACTGCCAGCAGGGGAATGTTCTCTGGAATCTGCATCATTGTTTGTGCCAGATTCAGCACTTTGCATGTTGATTTCAGCATAGGATTCTGGAGGCTGTGTTGCATCATTTTGCACCAAATTTTCAGCGGCTAGAGCATCAACCTGCGGCACAAAATCAGGAGGAACACAAATAGGCACAATAGTAGACATATGATCATCATCATGTGACGCAACCTCATTGGGGGTGGATGTGGGAATTAAAAGGATTTCATTCTCATCGAAGACAACATCCCGAGATATATAGACACGGCCTGTGGAGACATCTAAGCATTTAACACCTTTATGGAGAGGACTATAGCCAAGAAACACACATCGTTTGGAGCGAAAAGCAAGCTTCCTAGCATTGTAGGGACGAAGATTGGGCTAACAAGCACAACCAAAGTTTCTAAGGGCATCATAATTTGGTGTAATCTTGAGGGGACGTTCCCTAGGAGACTCAAGCTTAATGACTTTGCTAGGAAGTAGATTGATGAGAAATGTGGCTGTAAGAAAAGCTTCATCCCAATATTCTAGAGGCATGGAGGCATTGGCAAGCAAGGCAAGGCCAGCCTCAACAATGTGACGGTGTTTTCTTTCAGCGGAGCCATTTTGTTGATCAGCATGTGGGCATGAAACATGGTGTGTAATACCCGATTTTTGAAAGAAGGCATTGAGTTTCTCATACTCACCACCCCAATCAGTTTGCATAGTAACAATTTTCTTATCAAATTTGCGCTCAACATAACTTTGCCAATTTAGAAAAGCTTGATAAACGTCAGAACGATTTTTGAGCAAATAAATCCAAACAAACTTGCTATAGTCATCAATAAAACTTACATAATAGGCATGTTTCCCAACAGAAATGGGTGCAGGACCCCATACATCAGAGAAGACTTGATCAAAAGGAGTAGTAGATCTCACTACAAGAAAAGTTGCCATGGCCGACGAAGTTGAAGTCGCGCCGTGGTTGCTGGTGTACCATGGCCGACGATTTTTGGTCTCTCCGTTGTGCATGTCAAAACGTTTTTTTCTCGTTTTTGAGGCCACCTAGCCCGACGAAAACGGCCAAAACGTCGCGTATGGTGGCCCGGACGTGGTGCATCTCGAATTCTCGGTTCGCCGTCCGAGTCAACGCAAACCGCACTGCCTGTGGATGTAGGGCCCAGATGGTAGCCTCTCTAGCGTTGTTTTTTTTTCTCGATCGCGCCATCTCGTTCAACGCTCTCCGATCGAGCCGTTTACGATGCAGGATCATGGGTCCCGCATGTCATCCTCTATGAACCAAAATTCTTTCTATTCTTGGATTTTTTGACCCCCGATTTCTCGGCTACTTCCTTTTTCTTTTGATCCCTTGCCGCCTTGGAAACGTTGAGACCGCTGCTACTAAATGGGACCCGCATGTCATCCTCTATGAGCAATCAACTTTCTTTTCTTGGAGTTTTTTTGGCACCTCAAATTTGGTCACTTGCCTTTTTCTTTCGATCCATTGCCGCCTCTCAAACGGTGATACCGCTGCTGCTAAATGGGACACGCATGTCATCCTCTATGTACTATAAAACTTTCTTTTCTTGGATTTTTTTGGCACCTCATATTTGGTCACTTACCTTTTTCTTTCGATCCCCTGCCGCCTCTCAAACGGTGAGACTGCTGCTGCTAAATGGGACCCGCATGTCATTCTCTATGTACTATAAAACTTTCTTTTCTTGGAATTTTTTTGGCACCTCATATTTGGTCACTTGCCTTTTTTATTTCGATCCCCTGCCGCCTCTCAAACGGAGATACCGCTGCTGCTAAATGGGACCCGCATGTCATCCTCTATGTACAATCAAGTTTCTTTTCTTGAATTATTTTTGGCTCCTGATATTTGGTCACTTGCCTTTTTCTTTCGATCTCATGCCACGTTTGAAACGTTGAGGAACCCGTGTGCTCATGGGACCCGCATGTCATCCTCTATGTACTATAAAACTTTCTTTTCTTGGATTTTTTGGCACCTCATATTTGGTCACTTGCCTTTTTCTTTCGATCCCTTGCCGCCTCTCAAACGGTGATACCGCCGTCGCTAAATGGGACCCACATGTCATCCTCTATGTACAATCAAGTTTCTTTTCTTGAATTATTTTTGGCTCCCGATATTTGGTCACTTGCCTTTTTCTTTCGATCTCATGCCACGTTTGAAACGTTGAGGACCCCGCCGGCTCATGGGACCCACATGTCATCCTCTATGTGCTATAAAAGTTTATTTTCTTGGGTTTTATTTTCACCCTCTCGATTTTTGGCTATTTCCTTTTTCTTTGATCCCCGCCGCCTTGGAAACGTTGAGTAAGTCGTCGACTCATGGGACCCGCATGTCATCCTCTATGTACAATCAACTTTCTTTTTCTTTTGATCTCATGCCGCATTTGAAACGTTGAGACCGCTGCTGCTAATTGGGACCCGCATTTCATCCTCTATGTACAATAAAGTTTTTTTTCTTGGATTATCTTTGGCTCCCGATATTTTGTCACTTGCCTTTTTCTTTGATCTCATGCCGCCTTTGAAACGTTGAGTAAGCCGCTGGCTCATGGGTCCCGCATGTCATCCTCTACGAACAATAAAAGTTTCCTTTCTTGGAGCTTATTTTTGACCCCTAATTTCTCGGATATTTTCCTTTTCCTTTTGATCTCCTCGCCCCTTTGAAACCATGAGGACGCTCGTTGGCAGGTCGGTCCCACATGTCATCCTCGTGTGAACAATAAAAGTTTCCTTTGATGGATTTATTTTGAACCCCTAATTAATTTCTGGATATTTCCTTTTTTTTTCTTTGATCCCCCGCCGCCTTGGAATCGTTGAGGATGCCGCCGCCTCATGGGTCCCGCATGTCATCCTCTTAGAACGGTAAATGTTTCTTTTCTTGGATTTTGTTTACCAAATGATTTTTGGCTTATTTTTTCTTTCGATCTCCTGCCGCCTTAAAACGTTGAGGACGCTGCTGGCTCACGGGTCCCACATGTCAGCCTCTATGAACAATATACGCTGAGGATGCTGATACGTCCAATTTGCATCACTATTTTATATCATAATTTGCTGTTATTCATTGATATATTTCATATTGGGACACAATACTTATGTTATTTCATCTATTTTGCATGTTTCATGATTATTTGGAGATCGAGCACCGAAGCCGTGATTCTCGGAAAAGGCACCGTCAGATGCAATATTTCGGAAGATCAATTGTGGAAGGAAGTTTTACA
>NC_061508.1:351043964-351186741 GCF_022539505.1 Lolium rigidum
ATAGACACGGCCTTTCGATATAAAGTGACTAGGAACTTCCCCAGAAGAGACTAGTTTTACCGCTCGATAGGCTGCTCGTTAGGTTATCGGTGCTTTGCATATTTCTGTTGGCCGTGTTATCAAGGAGTTGTGTAAAAAAAAAGCGAAAATTGAAAAGAAGCAATAAGAGCTACATAGCTGCGTGTATTATACAAAAAGAAAAATCCAAAAAAGAAAAGTGTCGTGCTAGTTGAATCAAGTGAAGGCTTAAGTTTACTTTACTGCACTGGTAGTTGAGCAATCTTGTGCCTGTCTCGTTGAGCTTTGCTAGCGTCTCTCTTGTGCATTGCAACCTTTCCCACATATAGTTGCATTGCCCCATCATATCGCCGTGTGTGAGTATCATTGGTTGTCTACGGTCATCGCTAGAGCTTGTTATTGGTGCAAATAGGTAGCCTACCTACAGCCCACATATACCCTGCTTTGTCGTGTGATTTGTTCTTATACCCTTGATATTCGCTTCGCTACATCCAGTGCACTAGTTGTTACTACAAGTGGTAAGCAACACTAATTTACTTTGGAACGGTAAGATTTCCTTTTCTTATCAGTTTTGAGCGAGTTGTGAGAGTACCACCATATATTTTTGACTTAGTGCACTAATCTACTAACGATGTCTGCTAGTGATCATAAACTTGTTAACCAGGAAAACAAGAGTCCTGCCGATATCATCACATGGAGGGAGTATGAGGCTCTTCGTAATGAGATGCGACGTGAATTCCGCGCTCAGGATGATGTGCTTAATGGGAAGGTTGAAGAGATCTCCCAAAAGCTGGATGCTACTCATGTGACCGTCACTACAATGCAAGATCAAATGACGGATGTACAACGCAGTCTTGCTGATTTGCGTTTAGCCTGTTGAGAATTTGACCGCGCAACAACAATAAGAAGATGACGAAGATCCTGAGCTTCAAGATGACGCACACAATGCTCGTGATGCGCCACGTGGTAATCGTCCTCGCGGTTGGGCTCCACTTGGCCGCAATGGTCGTGGACAAGATGAGGAAGATGGGTTGGGTAAGCCCAAGTTTTCTATACCCAAGTTTGAAGGAGGAGCTGATGTTGAAGAATACCTCACTTGGGAGCTCAAGATTGAGAAGTTGTGGAGCTTACATCCACATTATGCGAAGATCGGAAGATTAAACTTGCTTCCTCCGAATTTGATGGCTACGCTTTGCGTTGGTGGGATGCTTTTGTTCGTGCCAGAGACGAGGATGGTGAGCAACCTATACGCACATGGCGTGCCATGAAGGAGGCGATGACTTCTCGCTTTGTGCCTACAAATTACTTGCGGAATATATATGATAAGTCGACTCTATTGAGACAAGGTGTGAAGGCTGTGGATGAATACTACATGGAGATGGAGATGCTTATGCGGCGTGGCCGTGTCAGTGAGTCTCTCGAGATGACAATGCAGCGTTTTCTCAACGGTTTGAAGTATGATATCAAAGGCATTGTTCGTCACTACAGCTACACCAATATGAATCAATTGTTACATCATGCAAGAGAAGCTGAATCACGGTTAGGTGACGAAGCAAAGATCAAAGGTCGAGCTACAGGAGCTGGGCGTTTCACACCCCGCGTGGCACCATCTTCGGCGTCGGCGCCTTCGACGCGCTCCGCACCTTACTCTACTCCGCCTAGTAAGCCGGTCTCCAATGTATCTAACACAAAGAAGTCCGAATCTGCTGCAAGTACGAGTGGCTCTAATGTGTCTACTGCGCGTAACCATGATATGGTTTGTCATACATGTGGTGGAAAGGGTCACTTCAAGAGAGATTGTCCTAACCGCAAAGTCATGATTATCAATGAGGACAATGAATACGAGACTGGAGATGATGTTGATCCTAATGCTCCAGGAAGATGATGACTATGACAACGATGGTGAAGATGCATATCCGTCTGATGCTCGCACCATTGTTGTGTCGCAGCGTGCTCTTAATGTGTTGCCTAGTGCATCTACTCAGCGCTGCAATTTGTTCCAAACAAAGGCTTTAGTTGGTCATGACAAGGCATGCCAGGTCATTATTGATGGCGGGAGTTGCCGCAATTTAGCAAGCAAGGAGTTATGTACCAAGCTGAAGTTGAAGTATCTACCGCACCTGCATCCATACTATATTCAGTGGTTGAGCGACAATGGTGAGATGAAGGTAAACCACATGGTGCATGTTGAGTTTGCTATTGGACCGTATAAGGATTGCATTGATTTTGATGTCGTTCCTATGACGGTGTGTCACCTACTATTGCGACGGCCTTGGCTCTATGACCGTTCTGTGCAACACAATGGCCGTGCTAATACATATCACTTGGAGTTCAAGGGCAAGAAAATTAATTTATAGCATATGACACCACAGCAAATTGTCAATGAGTCTCGTCAGAAAGTTGAAGTCAACTTGGAGGATGCTTCATTAGATAGGCGAGAGAATTGTAATGTTGTGAGTGATATAACGAAAAGTGAGAGAGTGAATTCCTTAGTCTCATTAGCCACCAAAGAAGACATGAGAGAATTTAGTGAGGATCCTACAGCCATGCCTCTTGTGCTCTTGTACAGGGGTACGGTTTTGGTTTCTAACGACATGACCCCTCTTCCTCTTGGTGTTTCTAATGTTTTGCGGGAATTTGGCGACGTGTTTCCGGACGAGGTACCCGCAGGACTTCCACCATTGCGAGGTATTGAGCATCAAATCGACTTGATTCCTGGAGCTTCGCTACCCAATCGGGCACCATATAGAACGAACCCCGAAGAGACGAAGGAGATACAGAAGCAAGTACAAGCGCTACTCGACAAAGGTTATATCCGCATAAGCCTTAGTCCTTGTGCTGTTCCTATTATTCTTGTTCCTAAGAAAGATGGTACATGGCGTATGTGCGTAGATTGTAGAGCGATAAATAACATTACTATTCGATATCGTCATCCTATTCCCCGTTTAGAGGATATGCTAGATGAATTGAGTGGTGCTGCTATTTTCACTAAATTGATTTGCGTAGTGGTTATCATCAAATTAGGATGAAAGAAGGGGATGAGTGGAAAACCGCCTTTAAACAAAATTTGGTTTATATGAGTGGTTAGTAATGCCTTTTGGTTTAACTAATGCACCTAGCACTTTCATGAGACTGATGAACCATGTTTTGCGTGATTTTATTGGCAAGTTTGTGGTTGTATATTTTGATGACATATTAATCTACAGCCGCAATGAATCTGATCATATTATACATATTTGACATGTTTTGCAAGTGTTGCGTGATAGTAAACTCTATGGTAATCTTGAGAAGTGCACATTTTGCAAAGATAAGGTCATATTTCCTGGGTTATGTTGTCTCTAAGCATGGAGTAGAAGTAGATGTGTCTAAAATTGAAGCTATTCAAAATTGGCCTACTCCAATGAATGTGAGTCAAGTAAGAAGTTTTCATGGTCTAGCTGGGTTTTATCGTCGTTTTGTGCCCAATTTTTCTACTATTGCTGCACCTTTGAATGAATTGACTAAAAAGGGTCTTGCATTTGAGTGGGGTGTTGCCCAAGATCATGCTTTTGACGAACTGAAATGATTGTTAACTTCTGCACCGTTGCTTGCACTTCCTGATTTCAATAAGCAATTTGAGATTGAATGTGATGCTAGTGGTATTGGAATTGGTGGTGTGTTGATGCAAGAGGGTCGCCCAATTGCATATTTTTCTGAGAAACTTTTTGGTGCTAAGTTGAACTATCCAATATATGATAAAGAATTGTATGCTTTAATTAGAGTTCTTGAGGTTTGGCAACATTATTTGTGCCCAAAAGAAAATATCATACATTCTGATCATGAAGCTTTGAAATATCTGAAAACCCAATCTACTTTGCATAGGCGTCTTGCTAAGTGGGTTGAGTTCATTGAGTCTTTTCCATACATTATTAAGCATAAGAAAGGAAAAGATAATATTGTTGCTGATGCTCTATCTAGGAAGAATATGCTATTAACTCAACTTGATGTTAAAATTCCTGGATTATAAGTGCAATGTGATTTGTATGCTACGGATCATGATTTTGCTGAACCATATCGCTTATGTGCTCTTCGTAAAGCATGGGATAAATATCACATACATGATGGGTTCTTGTTTCGAGCTAACAAACTATGTGTTCTAGAATCGTCTGTGCGTTTGCTCTTATTGCAGGAATCACATGCTGGAGGTTTGATGGGTCATTTTGGGCGTGAGAAAACGCTACTCATGCTCTCTGATCATTTTTATTGGCCAAAGATGAGGCGGGATGTGGACAGGTATGTGAAGAGGTGCATTACTTGCAACAAGTCCAAGTCCAAGCTGAAGCCTCACGGTTTGTATACTCAGTTACCGGCACCTACTACACCTTGGGAAGATATTAGTATGGATTTTGTGTTGGGTTTGCCGCGTACTAAAAGAGGCCATGATTCTATATTTGTGGTAGTGGAAAGATTTCTAAAATGTCACACTTTATTGCACTGCCACAAAAGCGACGATGCGTCGCATATTGCTAACCTGTTTTTCGGGGAGATTGTTCGACTACATGGAGTCCCGAAGACTATTGTTTCGATCGTGATGTGAAGTTCATGAGCTACTTACGGAAGACACTTTGGGGAAAGCTGGGGACAAAGCTAATGTTCGGTACTACTTGTCATCCCCAAACTGATGGTCAAGCTGAGGTGGTGAATCGAACCTTGTCACAGCTAGCTGAGATCCATGATCAAGAAGAACTCGAAGGAGTGGGAAGAGTGTTTGCCGCATGTAGAGTTTGCTTACAACAGGGCGGTACATTCTACCACGGAGCTATGTCCTTTTGAGGTGGTGTATGGTTTCAAACCCATTACTCCACTTGACTTGTTGCCTTTGCCCATACATGAGAGAGTTAATATGGAGGCATCCAAGAGGGCATATTTTGTGCGAAAAATCCATGTGAAGACTAAAGAGTTGATAGAGAAGAAAGGCAAGAGCAATGCTTCCAAGGATGAATAAGAAGCGCAAAGAGATGTTGTTCAAGCCTGGTGATATAGTGCAGGTACATTTTCGCAACGATAGGTTCCCGAAGGTGCGGAAGTCTAAGTTGAAGCCTCGTGGTGCTGGTCCTTACAAAGTGCTTGCCAAGATCAATGATAATGCATACTCGATAGATCTTCCAGTTGATGAGTTTGGTGTCAGTAGTTCTTTCAATGTTGCTGATTTGACACCATATGATGGAGAAGACCTTGGAGCGTCGAGGTCGAGGCCTTTTCAAGGGGGGGAGATGATGAGGACATCCCTACTACACCACTACCTCCGTCATTGATAAATGAAGATGAACCTGCTGTGAAGCTCAAGTCCAATGAAGTTCGGATTGGACCAATTACAAGGGCTCGTGCGAAGCTACTTAAACAACATGTGAACTTGTTTCTAAGCGGTACTTTGATTGATGAGAACTTTATACTGCCTAAGTCCTATTACTTATGTATCATCGGGTATCAAGAGGAGACGAGCATCGCACGAGGAGTAGAGGAGCAGCTGGACATGAAGACGGACGTCAAGATGGACGTGAAGCTGGACATGGAGCTGGACATGAAGATATCTCATGGACGCGCGAGGGAGGAGCGGGAGGCATGCGCGAAAGGAGAAGTCGACGTTCAGGCCGGTCCAGCACCCGGTTAGACCGGCCTCCAGACCGGCCAGTCCGGTCCCTGGCCCGGTTGACCGGTCGCCAACCGGATGCATCGTACCGGAACACAACCGGACGAATTTTGCGAACTTCCCGGTTGCCGACCGGTTGACCGGTTGATCTGATCATCACGAGATGCTTCGAAACAACAAACTATATCAACGGTGCATACGAGGGGAGAACACTTTATTATCTTGATATTAATGTGAGGGATTATCTTATAATGCTACCGTCGCGTTCTAAGCAAAATAAGATGCATAAAGGATTAACATCACATGCAATTCATATGTGATATGATATGGCCCTTTAGTCTTTGCGCCTTCGATCTTCATCTCCAAAGCACGGACATGATCTCCATCATCAACGGGCATGATCTCCATCATCGTCGGCGTAGCGTCAAGGTCCATGGCGCCATCTTCATGGTTGTTCACCTTATGTAGCAACTATTACAACTATTTTGAAATACTACTCAACATGAAAGTTAAAGACAACCATAAGGCTCCTGCCGGTTGCCACAATACAATAATGATCATCTCATACATATTCATCATCATATCATGGCCATATCACATCACCAAACCCTGCAAAATCAAGTTAGACGTCTCTAATTTGGTTTGCATATTTTACGTGGTTTAGGGTTTTCGAGTAAGATCCAATCTACCTACGAACATGAACCACAACGGTGATACTAGTGTTGTCAATAGAAATATTAAATTGAATCTTCACTATGGTGGGAGAGACAGACACCCGCAAAGCCACTTATGCAATACAAGTTGCATGTCGAACGTGGAGCAAGTCTCATGAACGCGGTCATGTAAAGTTAGCCCGAGCCGCTTCATCCCACCATGCCACAAAGATGCAAAGTACTCGAACTAAAGACAACAAAGCATCAACGCCCACAAAACAATTGTGTTCTACTCGTGCAACCATCTATGCATAGACACGGCTGTGATACCACTGTAGGGATTCGTTGCATAGAAAACAAAAAAATTCCTACCGCGAGAACGCAATCCAAGCCAAGATGCAATCTAGAAGACGGGAGCAACGAGGGGATGAACGAGACTCACCCTTGAAGATTTCCAAAGCCTACAAGATGAGGCTCTTGTTGCTGCGGTAGACGATCACTTGCCGCTTTCAAAAGCGCGTAGAAGATCTTGACGGTGCCACAATCGGGCAGCACCTCCGTACTCGGTCACACGTTCGGTGTTGATGAAGATGATTTCCTTCTCCCCGTTCCAGCGGGCAGCGGAAGTAGTAGCTCCTCCTTGAATCCCGGCAGCATGACGGCGTGGTGGCGGTGTCGATGGAGATCTCCGGCGGAGCTTCGCTAAGCGTTTGCGGGAGAGGTGGAGGAGGTGGGGCGGCTAGGGTTTGGGAGAGGGGTGGCCGGCCACTTAGGGGTGCGGCCAAGCTATGGCTTGTGGTGGCCGGCCCCTCCCCTTGCCCCTCATTATATAGGTGGAACCCCCAAGTGTTGGACTACAAGTCTTCGAATAAGACCCCAACCCAAAACCTTCCATGTGTAGGGAAACCTACCCAAGGTGGGACTCCCACCTCAAGTGGGACTCCCACCCTTCCATGAGGGGGGGTGGCTGGCCACCCTTGGTGGAGTCCACCTGGGACTCCACCCCTCTAGGGTTGACCGGCCATGGGAGGTGGAGTCGAAGGGACTCCACCTTCCAAAGTGATTTCTTCCGGACTTTTCTAGGACCTTCTAGAACCTTCCATAAATGCACCGGATCATTTTCAAACTTATAAAATGACTTCCTATATATGAATCTTATTCTTCGGACCATTCCGGAACTCCTCGTGATGTCTGGGATCCCATCCGAGACTCCGAACAAAACTTCGAACTCCATTCCATATTCAAGTTCTACTAATACGACATCAAACCTTAAGTGTGTCACCCTACGGTTCGCGAACTATGTAGACATGGTTGAGAACTCTTTCCGACCAATAACCAATAGCGGGATCTGGAGATCCATAATGGCTCCCACATATTCAACGATGACTTAGTGATCGAATGAACCATTCACATACGATACCAATTCCCTTTGTCATGCGATATTTTACTTGTCCGAGGTTTGATCATCGGTATCTCTCTATACCTTGTTCAACCTCGTCTCCTGACAAGTACTTTTTACTCGTACTGTAGTATGTGGTCTCTTATGAACCATTCATATGCTTGCAAGCTATTTAGACGACATTCCACCGAGAGGGCCCGAGTATATCTATCCGTCATCGGGATGGACAAATCCCACTTGTTGATCCATATGCCTCAACTCATACTTTCCGGATACTTAATCCCACCTTTATAACCACCCATTTACGCGGTGGCGTTTGATGTAATCAAAGTACCTTTCCGGTATAAGTGATTTACATGATCTCATGGTCGAAAGGACTAGGTAACAATGTATTGAAAGCTTATAGCAAATAACTTAATGACGTGATCTTATGCTACGCTTAAATGGGTGTGTCCATTACATCATTCATATAATGATATAACCTTGTTATTAATAACATCCAATGTTCATGATTATGAAACTATAATCATCTATTAATCAACAAGCTAGTTAAGAGGCTTACTAGGGACTCATTGTTGTTATAACACACATGTATCAATATTTCGATTAATACAATTATAGCATGGTATATAAACATTTATCATAAACACAAAGATATATAATAACCACTTTTATTATTGCCTCTTGGGCATATCTCCAACACGTTAGACACGTGTCGAGCGGAGAAGGGGTGCTCACATATCCCCTGATCACCAAGCTACATCCGTATAAAATGACAGCTCAAAATTACGTACTGGTTATTTATACGAAATTTTATGGTAACAGCACAGAATCTATTTCTGGACAGCAACTTCTCCAAATCTTACTTTCTTCCTATTAGAGGCTACTCTTGGCACAAAAACGAAATAAAAATTATAAGGAGAGGTTATTACAGAGGCAAAAACTTCCAAGACTTAACAAAAGAAAAATTACAGAAAATAAATATGGGTTGTCTCCCATAAGTGCTTTTCTTTAACGCATTTCAGTTAGGCGCGGAATTCTGAGAAGATACTCACATAAAAAATATTAATTGAAGAAAAAGTGAGCATGAAGGAGAAAATATTAAACACATTTAAGTCTAACCCACTTCCTATGCATAGGAATCTTGAACACAAATAAACTCACAAAGAACAAAGTGACAAGCATAGGAAGATAAAACAAGAGTAACTTCAAAACTTTCAGCATATAGAGAGGTGTTTTAGTACCACGAAAACTTCTACAACCATATTTTCCTCTCTCATAATAATTTTCAGTAGCATCATGAATAAACTCAACAATATAAATATCACATAAAGCATGCTTTTTATGATCTACAAACAAGAGTAATTTTTATCAAGCTCAAAAATAGTGGGATTAAAATATTCCAACCCACTTTTAACAATTTTATAACAAGATTATTGATCATTCTCAAGAGGTATGGGGCTCAAAGATAAGTCAAGACCCCTCAAATCTCATTTTCAATAGTAGTACAATTAATATTATCAACCAATATAGAACCATCATCTAGAGCTTTATCATAAACATTTTCTAAGCAAAACTCTTTAGTACCATGCACTTCAAAGTTAGGCACAAATAAAGGATTATCATAAGATTTATCAAAATAGCATGTATTATCAAAGATAAAAGGAGCGTAATTATTATCACAAGTTTTACTCATAGTAGATACTATCACAATTTTCCATAACAAAAGTTTTTTAGATTTTCGATTTTTCAAATTTTTATGGATTTTTTGGGTATATAAGAAAAATAAAACAATACAAAAATAAACTAGACAAAAGTAAACTAAACAAAACAAAACTAAATAAAAATAAACTAAGCAAAAATAAACTAGCTATACAAGACAAAATAAAATAAAATAAAAACAAAGAGACGGGTAAAGTGTACTCCCCAGGTGAACTTATGAGTAGAGCTATGCCTCCCCGGTAACGGTGCCACAAAATAGTCTTGATAACCCTCAAGTATAGGGGATCGCAACAGTCTTCGAGGGAAGTAAAACCCATATTGATTCGACAAAAGGGGAGGTAAAGAATACTTATAAGCCTTAACAACCGAGTTTTCAATTCAGCTGCACCTGCAAAAGCACCACTAACAGAGGTGATGTGAAAGCAGCAGTAATATGAGAGCAATGGCAATAGTAACACAGCAGCAGTATCACAGAGGAGATGGCACCATAAAGTATTCCAGTACGGAGTTGACTTTAGAGCAATGATGATGATAGAAGGACCAGGGTTCCCAGCTATCTACACTAGTGGCATCTCTCCAAATAACATGTGTTGGGTGAATAAATTATAGTTGGGAAATTGATAATTGTGAGGGCATGACAATGCATGCTATGATAAGATAAAGTTACTGTAGTATTTAGAGGCATTACAACATGATACATAGAACGTAATCCAACTACGTCTATGACTAAACAATCCACCTTCAGGTTATCATCCGAACCCCTTCCAGTATTAAGTTGCAAGCAACCGATAATCGCATTAAGCAATGTGTGTAACGTAAACAATAGAATTACTCTTGGATAAAACAATGTTCTTTTCTCCCTAGTAGCAACGTTCTTCCAGAAAACTAGAGGCATGAACCCACTATCGAGCATAAATACTCCCTCTTGGAGATACATGCAACTACTTGATTAAGGTAACTACAAGTACCGAAGAGCATGCAAGATCTTAAATAACAATAGTATTAATATGATGAACAATCTGATCACAATTCCACAATTTATTGGATCCCAACAAACACAACACCGATTACATCATATGGATCTCAATCATGTAAGGCAACTCATGAGATCATTGTATTGAAGTACATAGGAGAGAGAGTACCAACTAGCTATAGCCTAGAACCCATAGTCCATGGGGGAAACTACTCACAAACCATCATGGAGTCATAGTAGAGGCTGTGGAGTCGATGGAGACGGCTCCGGGGGTCAATCCCCGTCCAGGCAGGGTGCCGGAACAGGAACTTCTGACCCCCGAAAATCGTTTGGACGATGGCGTCGGTGACGGAACTTTTCATGGATGGAGGCTGTTGTTTCTAGGGTTTTCTCGTCGAAGCCTTTATATATGAGGATGAGATAGGGCGGTGGGGTGCCGGGTGACCCCACACCATGCCTTGGCGCGGGCCAGGGTCTGGCCCCACCAAGGGGTGGTTCGGCTTTTGTTTCGTCCAATTCCGAGAATATTTCCTATACAACTTTCTGAAACCAAAAAAAGCAAAAAACAGGGAACTGGCACTGTGGCATCTTGTCAATAGGTTAGTGCTGGAAAATGCATAAAAGTGCCACGAAGTGTGAACGAAACATATAGAAATTGGTGTAAAACAAGCATGGAGCATCAAAAATTATAGATACGTTTGCAACGTATCAGTCCTTAACCTTGGACCGCCACCCTTTGGAGCACTTGAATTGCCTCTTTGGTTCCCTTTTGATTTGAACTTAGATGGGTCTCTTCCAAAGGTTCTTGTAGCAAGAGAAATATGCTCATGGAGATCATATTTGATGTCCTCGGGACACCACTCAAGATGTGCATCTCCACTATCTTCTTCCACTTCTTTCGTGGCCTTGTTCCTTCAAAGCAAGGTTTCCTCCTTTCCGCATACCAAGGGCACAAGCACGAGAGTCCTCCGCAATCTTTTACTCAACCTTGAAGGCATCCATCTCTTGCATAACTTCATTGGAATACATTTGATCAAAGTTTTGCTAGCTCTTGAGGGTCTTTAGATCGGCTGCTTCAAAAGGCAAAAGAGCATTGACGTAGTTCCTCTTGATCCAATCATCATCAAAGTTTGTAGCACCAAGATTCTTGAAAGTGATAGCACGTGCCTTAAGACGGCGATACATGTCTTAGTGATCTTCACCATCCTCAAGAACCCTTCGGTGATATTGCTAACTTCTTGGTACTTGTTGCGCATCATACTTGCACTTCCAAGAAACACTTCGGAGAGAGTGTTCCAAGCCGACTTGGCGGTGGTGTCATTATCGATGTAGGGTCTATCATCTTCACCCACGGCTTGTTGGATCATGTATAGGGCGGTGGCATTGAGTTGGAAATCAACCACTTCACTGCGAGTCAAATTGAGAGGTTCATTAGGCTTATATCCTTCTTCAACAATTCTCCATAATTCAATGGAGGAGCAACATAGATACGAATTCATTCTTGTTTGCCACAAAGGAAAAGCCTTAGGGGTAAGCTTAGGAGGTTCGCCTCTTTGATTTATGCGAGGATGGGGAATGGGAGGGTTCGAAGATTACACAAGAGGAACCTCCGAGTAAAACTTGCTATCAACATCCTCCTTGGCTTTAGGGTCTACCTTGGGAGTGGTCTCACTACCACCAACCTCTTCTTCCACGGTATCTTCTCCCAAAGGAGCACCGATGGAAGGATCTTACACAATGGAGGTGCCATGCTCGGTAGGGTTGATAGGAGGGATAGGGGATTTATTGGGTTTCATGAGTTGCATCATCATGTCATGCAATTCATTCATTTGACCATCTACGGAGGTGCTCATCAAGGAAATTGATGACTCCAAATCCTTGAGACCTTGACGCCCTTCATAGACGCAACAACCGTACTAGGATCCCCCTCTTCGGCCATATTCTCTTAGGCGGTAAAGTCCAAATTAAGCGCCGAGGCTCTGATACCAAGTGAAAGGGGCGTATGGGCACCTAGAGGGGGGTGAATAGGTGCTAATCAAATTTTAATACTTTTTCAAATTAGGCTTGACACAAAAGGTAAATTCTCTAGATATATAACTATGTGAATTTACATATATGACAAGGTGTACACAAGCAACACAAGATACAAGATACAAGTAGTAAATTGTGGTAAAGGATAGAAGTAACCGAGATGAAGCACATGGAGACACAAGGGTATGATTCCCGTAGTTCCTTCCTTTTGAGGGGAAGTACGTCTACGTTGGAAGGGTGTAGTGCCACGAAGACCAACCAACACCACAAAGGCCTCAACCTATTCTCGCAGTGCGCAACGACACGAAGGCCTAGCACACTTGTCCACTAAGAGAATTCCTCAAGGTGGAAATCAGACCTTTACAAGGTTCTTGGGGCACGCATCCACAACCGATTGGAGACGCCCAAAGCTGTTGCAACACAATAACAAGTTATTAAGGAAGTAAACAAAACAACTAGGGTTTCCAAAGGAAACACTAGGAAAGGGGCCCCTCAAGTGAAGGAGGGAGAAATGCAAATCACTTTTGTGAGGATGTAGATCGGGATCTTCTCCTTCGAATCTCCAAAAATCAATATATTTAAGTGGTTGAGGGAGTAAATCAAGTGATTTTGGTGGCTCGGCTTCTAGGGTTCTTCTTGAGGAGATTGAGCAACCTTTTCCATTGAGGAAGAAGGGTAAGTATACCCCTTCCCAAGATCTGGCCGCTGGGGATTTTTGGGGGCCAGATTATCCTCCCTAAGTGGGAGATGGATTATCCGGCCCCAAATAATCTGGCCCAATATGAAATATCCGGCCAAATATCCAGTCAAATATTTGGGGGTGTACTTGGAGCACACACCTAATCTCATTAGCCATTTTGCAAGGGGCCGAATATTTCGCCAAATATCCGGCTCGAATTATCCGCCTGTTGAAATATCCTATTTATAATCCGGCCAATAATTTGGGGTGTACAAAGCCAAAACCATTTAGTGCTTAGCCATTTTCTGGGGGTCGAATATTTCACCAAATATCCAGCCCGGATTATCCGGCTTGGAAGCTTTTTCAAGCACTTTTTTCAGCCCATATTGATCGAATATATCTAGAATTAACGCTTATGAGCCTAACATCGTGCATCAATTATCACATATTAATCTATCACTAATATTGTTATCTAACATATAAAACTATCATAATAGAGAGATGTTCTTTTACCCTCTCGTTCTAAAAAAAAGATAATTTTGGACGGCTAATAAATTTTCTCGCCGCGTTCTTCATCTTATCGGACAGAGATGAAGGACGCTGCGAGATGTAACTTGCGTCTCTGGACGTTCTCAAATAATTGTTTTGATCATCTTGGAATTGTCGTATGCTCGTCTCCTCGGATAATTGGTAGACAAGTGTCGCTCGCCGTTGTTCCACCGTCCACATCTCCTCTTGATTTTCTCTGCTCAATTCCAATGTGGGTTTGGTGGTGATCTCAGATACTTTATGTCTGATGGCAGCTTCCGCGGCCTCCACCTCTGAAACTGTAACTTTATTGCAAAAGGTTATGGCATGGACTCGTGTGAGGCGAGTGAGGTGCTCGATGCCAATATCCGGATATTCTTGACCCCGCCGCTCAATTACATGGAAGCCACGCCCAAGCCTTTGGAGCTGCGGCATGGCTCCTTTTTTGAACTCCAGCCCCATCCAGCTATCCATGACTCCGAACGAAAACACCTTCAGAAATGGAAAGATACCCCCCTTGATGATGAACCTTCCTGTTATGTAACAATACCTAGCAACGAATTTGAGAAGGGCAAGATTTGTCAAGCCCTCTAGTACAATGAAATCTTCTGCTTTATCGAGATAAATATCCAGGTGGGTGAGGCTGGCAAGTGAGCCTATCTTAGGTGTAACTAGCGAGTAGAAGCAATTGATGGTGAGAGAAAATCTTCGGGGCTCAAATTTCGTTTCTAGCGGAGCTGTTACCTTCTCCCATGAACCCACCAGTATGGAAATCGCATCAGAATCTGGCCACTCATAATCAATGTCTAGGAATTGGACCTTGGACTTCACAACCTCGTCGAGAAATGACACGAGATCGGTTTCTGTTGGAACTGATGTTCCCATAAATACGCCGAGCGTCCTTAGCTGTTCAGATTTCCGCAGCAGCTCTACCACATTACCAAGTGAGCTGCTATCCTCAACATCAATGAAGGCTTGTTGTAATATCGGCATCTCCCAAATAATACTGGCATCTACTTTAACCAGTAGATGCCTCAACTTTCGCAAATTAAATGCAGATTGTGGAAAACGTACGGGCCAATCATTCTTCGTCAAACCTGGGGTCTCCTTTTTCCTCCTCAAATCGAGGGTCTCCAATTGCTCCAGTTTTCCTATGTCGTGTGGTAGCTCATAAATGTCAGTCCCTGCGAGCCCCAAGTATCTCAGTAGAACCAATCCTCCAATTCCTTCCAGACGAGGATTTCTTAAATTCCATGTATCTCCTAGGTCCAGCACTCGCAGAAGTTTGAAAGCCAAACCTCTATTGATAGAAAGCCAAAATGGAGGACCGACCTTCCCTTCGGCATCCCTGAAGACTATGAGGGATCGCATCCTTGACAGGTGCACGCTGCTTGTGGACAAGGTGTCAACTTCGTCTTCATTACGGCCGTCCAGCGTGAACCGCCGAATTGTGTCACATGGAAATGGAACACCAATCAATTCTGCAGCTGTCATGGCAAAATTTTCTTCTCTCCGTAAGGATCTGATGAAATCAAGAATTAAAGTATGAACAGTACATCCCACTGCCTGGTGACAGCTAAGGTGGAAAACCGGCTGAATCAGTCTTCTACTAATAAGCTCATTGAAGTACCTCTCCCCTGTTACCAAAGAGAACTCTTTATCTCTTCTTCCCATAATTCCCTCTGCGTCCCATAGCAGGATCAAGCGATCTTTCTCGATAGTATAGTTTTCTGGAAAAACACTCAGGTACAGAATGCAAGACCTCAAAGGAAGAGATAGATCAGCATAACTCATTTGTAATATCTTGTTCATTCCTTCACAGGGTGAATACTGCTTCAGTGATGAAATAATAGATTCCCCGAGCATCTTCAGTTCTGCCGGTGCCTCTGATTTCCTGGCTAATAAGCCGGCTGCAACAGTTATGGCCAATGGTATGGCCAATGGCATGCCATCAGCCAGTTTCAACATGTAACAAGAATATTCTTCAAAACCAGCCCACTTTTCTTCGTCTTGAAGATTTAAAGTTTTACTAAGAAATAAGATTTTGGACTTCTCCTTGCTAAGTGCCTCCATGTGGTATACAAGATCATTTGGATAGCTAGAACAATACATGCCTACATCCGTGATGCAAGTTGTTGTCAAAACCCTACTTCCACGATTATTTGGCAACACACAATTGATAACATTCCAAGCCCTTGTACTCCATATGCCACCGACTAGGATGAAGTACCTAACATATAGATGTACAAATAAAGTAAGTATCTATCAGCTACTATATATATTCAATTGAATTAATACATGATTTCAAAATACGTACAATGCATTAAAATGAAGAAAAAAGATTCCACAAAGACAACTATAACGAATCATATTGTACAACAACTACAACAAAGTTAGCAAGAAAAATCTCTACTACAACCTATTTGGCAACAAATGAATTTAGTGGCACGTCCTCAAATTTTGATCCTCAAAACTGTGTTGTACATAGAACCTAGCATTATTGTTATGCGCGAAGTTGGTATAACATTTTTTATTTGATAAAAAGTTGGCATATTTAAATGCCTCATTTCTAGTGCATAGTATTCAGATAAGATAAAAGTAGAACCATAGTATTCATTTAGCGTTTTTCCAAAAATATGGAAAGTTGCAGTCATACCTTACCAAAAAAAGTAAGAAAACTATAACTCAAAAACGATTCGAGGGAGGAAAACTATAACTTAAAACTATGGGAGCGCCAAGCTTATTAAGTTAGTTTCCGCGTCCAATTCATACATTCGTACATGTATGCCTACATACAAACGCAGTAGAATCCACGGAAGCAATAGAAAAGCAACAAATCTCCATACTCGCATTTCTCACTAGAAAAAATTAATCAGTGCAATCATTTAGGGCACAAGAAAAATCTTAGCTACAACTTACGTGTAACACTGAAAAAGACTTAGGTGCAATCCACATGTAAATGGAAATTTTTAGTTACAAGTTACAACACATGCGTAACTGGAAAAATCTCGGTTGCAACCCACATGTAAGTGGAAATTCTCAGTTACAATATATGCGCAACTGAAAAATCTCAGTTGCAACCCCCATGCGATTGGGAAAAAAAATTCAGTTGCAACCCACATGTAACCGGAAAACTCTCAGCAAAAATATCATTTGCAACACACGTGCAGCAAGAAAAGTATCCGTAAGTAAACTCTCAGTTATGACCCATGTGTAACTGGAAAAATATCATTTGCAACATGCAACAAGAAAAGTATCCCTAAGTTAGGCCACATATGCAACTGAAAAAAATCTTAAATTGCAGGCTATGTGTAACTCTGAAAGTTTGGTTGTAACCCATGTGTAACTAGGATCCTCACTTACAACCTATATACCTATACGTAAATGAGAAAATCTCAGATATAGCTCCCGTGCAACTAGCTAATCTCTTCTACGCAACTGATGAAAAAAAGCAGACAAACAAAATCAAAGAGGCCACATACCTCAAACCCCCGTTCGCTCATGGCAAGCTGCAGCCATGTGAAAACTGGGCAAAAACAAAGTTACAAGAAAACTAGGTTTGCACGAGTCTTGGAGCAACATGATTCAACGATCGACTTAAACTTATTAAGTATCAAGCGCCTGATTTACAGCAAATCCGTAAAACTATAGGTAAATACGGATATACCGGCTATTAGCGGTTTCTCTCGTTTAGTCTATATAAATGGTATAGCCGTAGCAGGATGTCTTCCGAAAAGCTATACCCGTCTATTCAAAACTAAACAATATGGCCGTATATGAATATGGTAAGTCCCGAATTTTTATCCTCGGAACGATTTCTATGTAATATTTAGCATTGTCCTTATGTTCGTAGTTGGCATAAATTGCACGAATCCTAGTGTATTGCGTCCAATAGTGTAAAGAACTAGCAGAGTTGATTGGTTGCAAGAGCATCTCTAACCGATCCCTTCAAAAGCTTTAGAGGAGTAAAAATCGGCCAAACTCTCACATACCTGATCCCATAAACAGTTAGAGGGTAAAGATTGTAAGAGTCGGTCCTCAACACCGACCAACTCCCCTAAATATACTCAACCACCCCACCAGCTGAGTATACCTCCCCCCCCCGGCCGGAATTTAACCAGAGATCTCTTTTGCAATCCCGTCGGGCCTTCACGCCGGCTCTATGCGACCGCCACACCCAAGGTTTTGTCAATATACGATCTCTCCTCTTAACAAAGCAAAGCTTTAAAGATAGTAGTGCATATCAGCATTAGGCCAAAAACGTTTCGCTCTCGCTCGGGTCGTCCCCCACGGGCGATAACCGGGTGAACCCTGAGACACCGCGCCCCCAAGCCCCCAACCGGGCGAACCCTGAACCGGGGAAAGGGCGCGCGGTGCTAGCGCCGACGGGCCTTTCCTTAGCCTCTCATTTTTGGCTCTGTGCGGGGCAGTAGCGGATGGGGGCGGTGCTTCACAGGGCTCCTCGAGCTCAGTCTGGAGCCGGCGGTGAGGCTTGACAATGGAGGCTGAAGGCGGACTAGTAGGCTAGCGCAGCGTGCGGTGGAGGGTAGCGGCTGAGGGCGGCTACTGCTGGCTATGCGGCCGAGATTGGGGTCAGGTGGGCCCCAATCTAGGCCAAACGGGCCTCATCCTGGGACAAGAGGGCCTAGGTAGGCCAAGGCCGGTGGGCTCCCTCTAGGGTGCACCGCAGCTAGTACCAGATCTGGGCCAGGTGGGCCCAAATCCGATGGCCCTTGGTTGTACGGCCGTGCGGTTCCTCTTCCGGGAGGGTTGAGGTGATGCTCTTGTTGCGTGCAGTGGTGACTTCTTGGATGCCGACAAAGTTATCGGCTTAACCAGAGGCATGGTGGAGTCAGTTTTGGCGCAGCTATGTCCCCGGGAGTGGCGGTGAGGGTGCTTATTGTTGGATATGGTGCCCTAGAGATAATAATAAAGAGTATTTATTATTATATATCAATATTCATAATAAGTTTTATGCCATGCTATAATTGTATCAATCGGAAACATTGGTACATGTGTGGTATGTAAACAAACCAGGGTTTCTAGCAAGCTTTATGCGAACTAGCTCATTGTGGTCAATATATGATCGATGTTTCCCGATAATGGCCATGTAAGTCAATTGGCAATGGCATCATATCATTGGGTAAATGATATGATGAACATTCCCAACATATGAATTGCAATGTGATCCAGTCACAAAGTTCAGCGTTGCGATACTAACAAAAATGTTGTAACATAATCCTTAGACCGTGAGGCCATATCTAATCACTGTCACTGGCAGCTGCTTAGAAATCCTCAATCACCACACCATAACAGGATGGTCATAAAGGTGCTGCTCAGGTTTTCCAAAGGGATGTGTTGAGGCATATGTGTCAATAGCGGGATATGTTCATCCGCGTGACGGAAGATATTCTAGGACCACTAGGTGAGATTACACTCAAGTTGCAAAACATGACTAGGTCATGAGGATGGAATCATACATGAAAAAGTTGAATAGCCTTGTCGGTAACGAGATCGAACTAGGTATGATGATACCGATAATCACATCTTTAACAAGTCGTGTATCTAAGTAACAAAGGGAATAGAACTTGACAATTGCGGTTCAATGACTTTATATTCATAGAGCACACATGGATCATTATGGTTCTCTAGAACCCCCTAGTGATCATTGATCGGAGAGGTATCTCGATCATGTATGTGTCGTTCTCGAACCACATGGAAACACACTTAAGGGTTTAACAAAACTTAAGATTGTTTTGAATTCATTGGAAACACAGGATAATAGAGAAGAGAAAACCAGAAAGGGTTTCGAGAGAATCCGAAGGATGTTCAGAGTGGTTCGAGAGGTGTCTCGGATCATTGGAAATTAAATAATATATATTATATATTAATTAAGATAATTCAATTTTAATTATGTATTTATTTAGTATTAAAGGTGCAGCCCACCTTAATGGGCCCATCCTGGAGGGGAGCCCATTAAGTGTCCGGCCACCCCATGGGCTTATGGGGCGGCTAGGTTTTTTTGGAGGTGGGGCGCATGGGCCCTTGGTGGCCCAGCCGGCCACCCTCCATGGCCCAGCCAGCCCAAACCTAGGGTTTGGGGCACGCCAAACCCTCCTCCCCTATATAAGGTCGAGGCTTTGGGAGGAGGAGGACACACAATTAGGGTTGAGAAAAAGGAGATCCCCTTGGGCGCCTCCTTCCTCTCTCTCTCTCTCTCTCTCTCTCTCTCTCTCTCTCTCTCTCTCTCTCTCTCTCTCTAGTTCTCTGTCCTATACATGGTTCCTCGAAGAGCTCCGCACGGAGGGAGTACTCCACCCGGTACACGGGAGCGCTGACGGGATCCGTATCCAAAAGATCTACTTCCGCACCTCCGCTGGAACGGAAACATGAGCATCGTTGAGCACTATATATGTGTGTGAAACTATGAGATGATGCACTTGTGGCACTTGATGTCGTACCAGGAGGACTTCAACACGACCGTGATGTCTGTGATGAGTATGCCTACATCAACCACATTCTAGCGAAACATCAACCTCTTTTGGTCTACGAGGGTACATCACTGAAACCATCTCTATTACTGCATTACTCCTACGTAGATTTGGGCAACCGGGTTGCGTTAGTTAGAATTTTTTGTTTTCTGCTATGGAACCCTACACTTCTTTGCGGTGGTGTGTGGTCTCGGTCGGGGCCATCTTGCAAGGAGTGAGGTTGCAGCGACATCGTTCATGACATATGGCCAGCTCATGGCGGCTCGATGGTGGCATGGGTAGGTCTGGCACGAAGTTGCAGGTGGATGGTGACGATGGCATAGGCATAGCAGCGCGGTGCCACACTAATGGTGCTTCATCGAGGCCTGGCAACCGGTTGGACCTGATCTAGGCCTAATCGGCCATGATATTGCGTGACGGCGTACACCTCAAGTGGTGGGGGCGGATCCCCTCCCCCTAGTCTGCCGTGTGCTCTAACGGCTACTGGTTATGGTGCTGTCATATCCTATCCAACTCGTGTTGCGGTGTGCTGATCAAGTCATGGGCTTGAGTTCGTGGGGATGCTGGGGCGGAGGCCCTGGAAGGTGGAATGTACAGATGGCTCTACGACGGGCAATGTGGTGGTGGTAGTGGTCTCATTCTTTGGTCATGGGGATTGCGGGGAGCGGACGGTAGGGGATCCTGGTGGGGTCGTCGTTGTGGGTATCCGCCCCGTGGTACAGCTACGGGTAAAAATCCTAGACCTTGCGGTCTCGACGACGGCGACGCAGTGCATCGGTACCCTCTTGGGGGCGTCGTCGTGGAGTTCTGGCTAGACTCGGTTTCGTAACAATGTCCTCAAGTTTGGGTTTTTCTGTTCTTTTTTTTCTTTGATCTGCTTTGTAAAGAGGTTCTCCTCTTCATCTTGTATCGGTTCGGCCGTTGCGGCTTTGTTTATAGAGCGGGGTGAAAGTCTACTTCAAGAGAAGTGTCTAAACTGGACAATTTGCAGCACTTGTGCGACCTATCTGCTCCAAACTTACATTCACCTTCAAGCTTGGCACTGAATACTTAGGGTAAGTATGGATCAACATATTATTTTAAAACAGGGACCACGCAATTTGAAATATGCAAGTTAAAGTAAAAAAGAAAAAGAAACAAGGAATAATGAACCTGATAATTGTGTATAGAACTTACCCGCAAAAAAAATTGTGTATAGAACTATAGTATTTTCACTATTAATTGCATCATTGGAGCAGCGTCGATGCATTTACAATGTTAGGCTGTAAATGCAAATAAAGTACCTTTTTGTGCAGAGGTACTCCCAGAGCTCAGTGATAATTTCTTGCACATCTACAACCCTCCAATGCTGCCATTTCTTATTGACAGGGTTCAGTTGACGGAGTATATCCTTTAGTATCATTGGCATGGATGTTGTCCTGCCAACATACACGAAAGCTTGGCACTCAAACTGCCGACGAAGTAAAAGCTTTGAATAGATCTGCTTCGCAAGAGTAGTCTTACCAAGACCTTCCATTCCGACGATAGATACGACCTTTCGCATATCGTCCTTGCCGTCAGTCAGATGCTGGATAAGCTCGTCTCTTGGTCCGTCGAGAAGGCCATGGCAAGGTTTCTCCTCGACAAGCAGCCGAGAGTTGATGTCGATGTTGATGTTGCTGGTCTGGCTGGTTGCCACGCCAGCAACATCAGGCTCCGTGGTGGGCACTGCCTTGAGAAGATCGTAATACCATGTGAAGCGCTCACGCGCTTCTTTGATCTCAGTCATGAAATTTCTGATATCTTCCATGTCCGATGGAACCAGCATGTTGGTCACCGGCTTCTGATCGATCCAGTCTTCGATCTCCAAGATGAGCTCCCTGACTTGCTTCATACACACCTTGGGCATGGCAAGGTTGTGAAAGAAATCCTCCTTAAGACTTAGCACAGCCTTCTTGAATTCTTGAGCCAGGTCGAAGAACTTATCTGTTGCATTGAAATACTTCATTTCGGCGAGCTTGTCGACGAGGGAGTTCATTGTCTCTGCCGAATAGCACACCATCGGTAGACTCTCCATGATCTAAAATCTCGATCTCTATCTCTCTTGGCCTCTATTTTTCTTCCTGTCGCTAGATCTCTCTAGGTCTCGGGTGTGTATATCTATGGTTGTATGGGGGGCTGCGCGCTATAGTTATTCTTGGATCTATAGCGATTCTCGTGTGGTGACGAAGTCACATGTGCCAGTTGTAGTGGTAGTTGGAAAATTGCAGCGGCGGACTTTTTTTTTTTTTGACTAGCATAACTTTCATGCATACTTTCTAAGATGATCCTCTATATATGATATATTTAAGTGCAGGTACATTACGTTCCTGGATGAAAACTCTCCAATCACTTTTGCTGTATGGGTCATGGTTTATCAAAAATTGCATCTAAGGACTAGCTTACCTGCAAAATTCCTTTTGAAAAGGAAAACACCTGGACGTCTGAATCGATTAATAAATGCAGCCATATTTATTGCATATAAGTGTTTTGATTTTTATAGACACTTTGAGTTCACAATGAATTTAATATGTAAACTATGGTTCTCATTGATGATATAGATTTCACTAAAAAAACCCAAATAACATAGTTTGTGTGCTCCTAAAGTCATGAAATTATATTTCAACAAAGTGTCTAAAGACATAATTTTTATGACACGTGTATTATTGGTCAAATTGATGGTTAAAATTAAACCATCTCAAATAAAAATGCTTAGAATATTGTGATTGGCGACTATTCTCATCTCCTTATGTATGGAGTATATCGATCCTCTCCTGTTGGATGTACATCCTGTACGCTTGATGCAAGTCTTCTCCACATTAGGCTGTAAGAGGGAGAGGCGCGGAGTGGGCAGAAATGGAGGTCATGCGCACCATCGGGAGTGTAATGGGGTCTATCAAGATGCTGGTGGACCTCATAGGGAAAAACAGAGAGCTTGCCGGGGAGGTAGCCGTTGACCTCAAGTCCATGAACAAGGATTTCGAGTTGATACGGACGGTACGCTTACAGAGGAAGCAGATCCAGCTGCAACTGACAGCGGGAATGGAATTGCTGCTGCAGGAGCTGGCTTATGATATCGATGACTTCATACAAGGTCTCTGGGTTCCCGGACCATTTGGCTCTTTCATCCTCTCAGCGATTGGGGCAGATTCTCGTCCTCTACTTATTAAGCGGATCACTGAGCTCAAGGAGAGTATGAAGAAGTTGAAAGATGAGCTGCCAAACAGCTTTGAAGCGATACCAGCCGGCCCGTCGTCCTCCCTTGGATCTGCTATTCCTTATGCTCGAGAGAAGGATCTGGTTGGCATCGAGGGACCCAAAAAGCAGATTGTGGAGCTGCTCTCCCCGCGTATTGAGCCCCATCTTGGGAGATTAAGCGTGATCTCCATCGCGGGATGTAGCGGCTCCGGAAAGACTGCCCTCGCAAGGGCACTCTACGAAGACGATGCTATCACCAAGGATTTCAATTTCAAGTCATGGGTTGTGGCATCTGACCTCAGCTCTGTGGACATTGTAAACAAGATCCGCCATGAAGTTGCTCTCACATCAGCATCTGGAAGTACCACCGAAGCTTTGCATCATTTCCAAAAGGACAAAAGGTATCTCCCTCCACCCCTCTCTCTCGAAAATCTTGTTTATGTTGAATGGTTTTGCCTACATACGTGATTCTGTATAATCTTTAGATGGTCTACATCTTTTTAGTGGCGCCAATGTCCTAAATTCTGTTTGTGTAAAATTCACCTTCGGTTCAGAAAACACTACTACCTCCGCTTTGAAATCTTCAAAATCTAAGTCTTACAGATTTTTACATACTTCATAAGGTTTGACCAAGGTTAATGAGGAAATATCAACATCCAAAATACCAAATAAATACAAGCAGAACCTTTTTTCCCAATGGTTATTGAAAAAATATCAACATCCGAAACCAAATAAATATTGGTAGAACCATTTTTTCCCATGATATCGGTTTAATTGAAGAAAGACAGATTAAATTGCTCGTCGTTACAGCAAGGAAAACAACTACCACGCGTTGGAAGAACCGCGACATGAGAAAATATACAACTCGCTACTCATCCACCAATCTACCTATACATAAAAGAAAACTACATTTTTTCCATGCGAAGCATCAAAATGCTCCGGTTCCACTATCAGCATTAATGGAACAGAGTTTTTTGTTACAGTCCACCCCCAGGGGCAAAAGGAAGGCAAAAGAAACAAAACCATAAAACTAAAAGAGAAGAGAAACTCCACTCAAGTTTAGCCTTGCCACCAAGCAGAGACTAAAAACTCCCAGGGCAAACTACAAATCCAAATCACCACACTACCAGAACACCTAGGTAGGTAATCAGTAGCTATACATGTGGAACATGTGGCCTCCATCTCTCGACAGAGAGCAGACGCTTTTTATTCACTTCTCGTCAATTGCCACTCATTATCATCTTGAGCTTCAGTTCTGAAAGTGTTTGAAGATGATGATCCCCTGTGTGTGACCAGCGCCGTTTCCTGTAGAATTTCATTTCCTCTAATCATCTCAGCTCTATCCTCCTCCTTTTATATGCCTGCCCAGTAGTTCAAAAAAGAACAGGCATAACAGATTATTTTTGCCGGATATTTTATCAGTTTTTTTAAAAAAACATGCTCTGTTTCTTAATTTCCAAATAGGACAACATAAAGCAGCCTTTGCTACCACATGGAAATGAACTTTTCCTACAAGAAGGCTAGCAATCCACTTGAAATATTATGTAAAATTACCAGCTCTATCCATGCTGTACAAGTACACATGTCTGTACATGTTCTGATAGGAAGGTGTATATTCAATATGTCAGGTACTTGGTCTTTGTTGATGACGTGCTGCGAGAGACCCCATTGAAGGACATAAAAAATGCATTCAGTGAAAATGTTATGGACAGCAGAATAATTGTGACCACAAAAGTTCCTTGTGTCGCCAGGGACTACAGCTTCGGCAGTTATGAGTACACAATGCAAGGTCTGGACAAAGAAAATTCAAGAAAACTTTTCCGGGTAAAGTTCCGGGGAATGGCTGGCTACACAGAAGAAGATAAGCATCGGTTGGGCAACAATGATGTAGATATCATCATTAATAAATGTGATGGTTTACCAATAGCGCTGATCAGCACAGCTGAATGTTTGCGTAGAAAAGGACTAAATCCAGAAAGCAGAGATTTTAAACAAGTGAGCCAAGATCTTGGTAAAACCCTGGCATATTGTGATATCGCCTTTAAAGAATTCCAACAGCAGAATGGAACTGATACGACATTTGCAGAAATGAGAAGGGCACGTGTGGAGCCCTACGAGAACCTCCTTAATCATGGTGAAAAGGAGTGCTTACTTTATGTAAGCATATTTCCATGTGGCCATCAAATCAACAGCAAGAACCTGGTCAGGAGATTAATAGCTGAAGGATTGGTTCCAGGAGATCCTGATATAGTGAAAGCTTCAGAATCAGTTGTCGGAGATGTCCGTGAGTGTGTCAGGAAATTGATGGACCAGCATATGGTTGAGCCTGTACCGATTCGCAACTACTCCAATGTTGCCAAGAGGTGCCGAGTTCATAGTATCATGCTGGAGTTTACCATCAAGAAGGCCGTATCCAGAAACTTCGTGAGTCTGATTCACAAGGACCAGCCCCTGCGTAGCACAACTGGCTTAGTGCGTCGACTCAGTGTTCAGTCCAGCCAGCTTGTACAAGGCACCAAACGTCCAAAGGGAATGGATTTGTCTGTTCTCAGGTCCCTAGCAATCTTCAAGAGTAGAATTCTGGATTTCAAGAAATGCAAGCTGGTGAGAGTACTGGACCTCGAAGGTTGCCGCGGACTTACACAGAAGGATCTTGATAACATATGTGTGTTGCTGTTTCTCAAGTATCTGAGCCTCAGAAATACTGGCGTCCTAGAGCTTCCCCAAAATGTGAAGAAGCTCATGTTCTTAGAGACGCTGGATGCCCGGGACACCAGGGATGCTCGAGCCACTCAGGATATAGTGGTGATAAAATTGCCCGTGGAAGTTATCATGCTACCACGGTTTACATACCTGTTTGGAAAATTTGAGCTAATCAATATGCACTCGAATAATGTGGAGAAGCTCATAAAGTTTTTTCCCGAAAAGAAAAGTCAACTGCACACTCTTGGTGGAATAGCTGTCCACGAAGAAAAAGGTCTAGAAATTATTCTACTTGCAGTAAAACACGCCACAAATCTGAAAAAAGTTAAGGTGTGGTATAGGAACACTCCAAGCAGCACAAACCCAGAACCCAGGTTATTCAGGCGAGTTATGCAGAGACTGAATCCTCCTAGGTTCTTCAGAAAAAGGAAGCTGTCTACGGCACCAGCAGCAAGCCCCACCAGTAATACACATGATCCAGCTCCTACGACATCTACACTAGTCGTCGGTGGTTCAGCAGTGCTCCCCTCTACAGGGCAATCAGCAGACTGCAGCAGTAATGGACAGGATCCAACTCTGGCGATCCCTACATCATTAGCAAATGGTACACCAGAACCGGTCACTTGTGTGAGCAGACAAAGTAATTTTAAGAATACGAAGAAAATTTTCAGCAAAAGGAAGCCGTCTGCAGACTCCAACAGTAATGCACAAGATCCAGCTCCTACGACTTCTACACCAATCGACAGTGCTACACCACGGCTTCCCTCTGCAGGGCTATCAGCAGACTCCAGCAGTAATACACATGATCCATCTCCTGCGACTTCTACAGCATTAGCAAGTGATACACAAGAACTTATCCAGTGTGTTAGCAGACTGACTGAGAATCTTAAAGAACATCCGATGACTCTTGAGTCACTTTCCATTGATTTCAATGGTGTCTCTAATACCTTTTTGAATCTTCTCCAAACTAACAGCACTGTCAGTTCCATCAAACTACGTCGAGGACATGGAAGCCTGCCTAGCCCTCTCGAGTTAGGACAGGTATGTAATCTCAAGAAATTGCACCTCTTCTCAACTGGTCTCGAGAGCGCTGAACTGGGAGCCCTGCAGCACTTAAAATGCCTGCAATATCTTAAGCTAGCAGAGGATGGCCATGGGTTGTGGGACAGCGTCTTCCACGTGCAAGTTGGTGGATTCATAAGCCTTATTTGGCTGTGCTTCGAGGCCACAAACTCAAAGCCTCCGCCTCTGAAGATCGATGAAGGAGTCAGGACCCCTCTTGCCTCTCTTCTACTGCTTTGTAAGGAAAGCGAAGATCTTCAAACAGAAACTCCGGTTCCAATAAGTCCTCAAAGGGAAACCAAAGATCCTCAAACAAAAACTCCAGTCCCATTAAGTCCTCAAAGGGAAATCAAAGGAGGACTTCAAGTGGAGGGCATATCACATCTGCCAAAGCTCAACGAGGTGATACTCCACCCTTCTGCTACCGATGTAGTAGTGAAGGCATGGAAAGAAGAAGCAAAGAAACACATAAACATGCCGTATGTGGAGAAGCAGCAGGTATGACTGTTTCTGAAGTTCTCTACAATTTGGTGGTGTGAGTGACTACCCATGGGTGTACGTGGGAGCCTCCTTCCTTAATTTTTCTACTATATTCGGGCTGGACTGATCCATCAGTCCGCGTTTCAATTACTTTCCAACATTTGCATAAAACATTTGCGAGGCTGCCTATGTATGTCGAGCAGCAAACTGTAATCCCGAATCAGGGCAATCGTGTGTATGCATTACACGATTTTACTACCATTACTACTTTATTTGTATTGTACGCGCGCCCTGTACGCGAATGAATATGACTACTACTATCCAGAGTGCAAACATATACTTGTCCTGCGTGTTTTCAGTACATTGCAATGAAGTTGTACACTTATTACTATTCTGTTTTAAGTACATTTCTTAGGTTGATACGCATCCATATCTTCTACCAGTAGTGATGCTGGTACAAGTTGGGGAAGAGAAACTGAAGCAATCCACCGAATAAGGGATGTTGGCACTTACAGTTTTTTTCACTCGTTTTTCAGACTGAGAACGACCTGCGATGGGTATCTTGAGCTCCTCCGCTGTGGGGTTGTCCTCGAACTCCTGGCCTGACGACCTGCCCGGCGGGCCGCACGCCCACAGCTTGCCGGTGGCCTGGCCAATACCATTGAAGGTTGCACGTGCACTTGTATAACTTGTACAAGTTGTAAAACAACTCTACCTCGATCTGCATTTCTTGAACCAATCACCAATTCAGCTATCCCATCTTCCAGCAGTTCAGCAGACACTGTCCGATCTTTTCAGGACTACTCTGTTCTCTCGCCATCTTCGTGCCTGATGGGCGCGCGACGGCCAGCTTCCGCCCACACCTTCTTCCCCGTCGCCGTGAGGAACTCCGTGCGTCCGGCAACGGCCCCTCCTCGATCATCAGCGCTGCCTCCCGCCAAAAAGCCAACTATCAACAATGCATACGTGACCCGGCTAAGTGGCTCCTCCTCAACAATGATGCCGGCAGCTCCGTACCACGCGGCCGTGCCGCATTCCAATCCTTATTGCTCTACGATACGCTCCGGCGGCCGCGCGTCGAGATAAATAACGAGATATGAACGAGGGCGGCGGCGCCACGGCCTCCTCCTGCTCCGATATGTCCTGGCCCTCCGAATGCTCGCTGGGATTCCGGGTGTGGCTTCAGGGAAGGAATTACGGCGGCGGCGGATTCCGGCGGGTGTTGTTTGGGATTTGGGGATCGGCCAACGAAGACGATGAGCGGCCAAGGCCCAGTAGACCACGCCTGCCTGACCGACCAACGGAAGGCCCAGTCAAGGCAGCGACCTTCCCCGGGAGTAATTAAGTAACATATTCCAGGTTTCAGTTTCTGCATGGCGTGACAAATGACAATCCTACACTCATTTCTCTTCCACGAAGCTCTTTAGATTAGTCGTAGTAACACTCGCGAGCCTCTGTAACTCTATAAGAGGAGGTACTGGCAAGTACCCGTACGCGGTCTACCACACATTGTCAGCCGGATCTATTATTAAAAGACTACAATTAATAATTAATGGAGATACGAGACGTTTTAGTTGTGGTGGCGATGGCTATGCTCTTTGCAACCGTCGACCAGCGAGCGATCACATCAAAGTCAGCGCGGAGCCGCGGAGGACCTGGCTTTAGAGCAGGCAATGGTTTTGCCACTGACCGCGATCTCGTCCACGAGGCAAGCTTCCAAGTGCCAACTAGCATTTTGGCTTCCTCTTATTTCTTACCTTAGCAATAAAAACATACTAGTATAATGGAATAAAAACATGGAGGAGAATAACTAAGCACTTGTCTAGGTTGCTAGCTCGCTAAACAACCAAGTAGCAAATAATGAAATCAGCTGGGAGCACATATATATATATATATATATATATATATATATATATATATATATATATATATATATATATATATATATATATATATATATATATATATATATATATATATATATATAGAAGCTTTCGTCCCTGCATCAATGAATTGTAATACTCGTATAAGCTTGTGCACCAACAAACATGAGGTGCATCGAGCATGACAAAGACTAAATTGCATGAGCACGTCACAAAAACCGTTACGCACAAAGGCCAGCATGATCAGTTTTGAGAAATTTTCATCATAAGTTACGACCATGTGTATCACCCTCTTTTACTTCTTCTCTGTTTTCAGCTAGTTCACGTTTCAACACGAAATTGGAGACATGAGATAAGTGTTCCTAGACATGCACAACGCATGATAACAAAATAATGGATCTTATTTTGCATTGACTCAAATAACTGAAATATCTCACATGGATAATGCATGATACATAGTGTATGGTACAATGAAGGTGGAAAAATGTCATAACTGGATACACATCAAAAGGGATTTTTTTGTTGTTGCATGGAGCACCACTAGTCTGATTTAAAGTTCGACAGATCCGAGCCACACAGTTCCCCTCCTCTTGGTCGCTTCACTGAGTGTCACGCCCTTGGCCGCCATGAGCTCCTCCACCTCCACGAAGTTGCTGTCAAGCCGTATTTCCGCCAAGTGCTTTAGTGGAGCCGTTCGGCCACCCCTTCTCTCTTGGTTTAGGGCGAACCTCCCTTCCTGTCACGCCTCACATTGTCCGGGTAGATGGGTAGATCAGCCAAGAACACGTAGTGGCCAACCTTTTGTCCCTAGAGATAGTACATGTGTGCCTGGCACGGCATGTCGTACGCCACAACCACGTACGTAGTGTCATGGCTCACCACGAGACCGTTGGGGTATGGCAGGCTGTCCTTGAGAAGTAGTAGGACATGGCTGCTAGCATTTTGGTTTCCTCCAGTTTCTCAACTCAATATTTAGAATGTACAAGTACATCTGAATAATAACATGGTGGATAATAACCTAGATGGAGATCTTGACATACAATGAAGTAGAAATTGAAATCTGTTGGGGATATATATATAGAAGCTTTCATCCTAGTACAATGGTAATGCACACAAATAAGCATGGGCACGGAGGAAAGTGAGGGGCACATAGCATGATACAGTCTAAACTACATGAGTACATCAAAAAACCATTCGCCAATAAGGCCACGCTAATTAGATTTGAGAAATTAGTCATCATAAGTTTGTAACATCACTGGTGGAAAAAGGGCCTTTGGTCGCGGTTCGCAACTGCCATTAGTCGCGGTTGCGCAACCGCGACCAAATAGGCGCGACTAAAGGCCCCCCCTTTAGTCGCGGTTCCTTACGAACCGCGACTAAAGGCCCGTCCACGTGGGCGGCAGGCGAGCGCCAGGGCGGAGGACCTTTAGTCGCGGTTCTTCTGGCCAGCCGCGACTAAAGGCCTCCGCAGGTTTAGGGTTCCCCCCCCCCCCAAACCCGGTTTCTTTTTAATTTGTATTGTTTTATTTCTTTTGGGTTTTAATTTTGAAGGAGTTTCACATATTCTACGGTACTACATATATACATGCATATGAATGTACAATTTCAAACAAATTTGAAATTAGAACCAAAAAGAATTCAAGAGGAATATACAATATATATTCAATATCGGATGACCATATACAATTTTGAACAAGTTTCCATCCATAATTTAGTGCATATGAAGTTCTACGTCCTCTACGTAGTGTTCTCCTCTAGGATCGATGACTTCCCTCGCGAACCATCCAGCCTAGTTCCTCTTGAAGTGGTCGGAAGCGAGCTTCCGGACTAAGCGTCTTCCGGAGGTTATTCCTCTTGATGTTGGTCTCATCCGACTGGTCCCGCTCATTGGTGTATCTCCGGATCCTCTCACAAACATAGTATCCACATAGATTGGTCCCCGGTGGCTGAATATCCCCGGTCCGAGCACTCGCCCTTCTAAATTGTAGCTCTTTTTGAATTCACCGACCTTTTGATCTACGAACCGTCTCCAAACCCTACGAGGCAAAGAGAATTAAATGAACAAGAGAGTTATTAATTAGTTACTTGATATTAGGAAATGAACGAAATAGGCCGATCGATATAGAGCGCAAATGAATGAAATAATTACTTTTGCATCATTTTTCTCATGTCGGCCCAAATCGCCGCATCCATATTCAGAGAGTCGTGGATGAGAACTGTGGAGGTGTGAAATTGAATTACCATCAGAATCCAGTGGAACCTGCGGACACGATACATGCACGATCATGCATAACTCACCGATTAGCCACATATCATGCATGGAGTAAACAAAAGAGAATGTGCTCAAGACAGTAAACACTCACCCAAAATGGTAAGGAAATAGAATATCACTTTTGAGTTCCTGTTTTCTAAGAAACCGCCACAGGTCTTCCTCCACGTCGGCGGGGTGGTGTTCTAACACATATGAATTAATGATGTGTGGGTCAATGAACCCAACATCATGGATGTTCCTTATTCGCATTTCCCGCTTCTTCATTCTGCATAATAGCGTACACAACAAGATAGTTAGGACAATATATAGTGCAGGCAATGAACGAGATGGGGTAGAAATTAATAAATCACTTACAGAACGTAGCAACTGATGATAGATTTGTTGAGGTCGCGCAGATTGAACAGCTGGAACAATTCACTCCGATGAATTGTTATATAGTAATGTTTGAAGTGATGCTCATATCTAACTTCCGCATAAAAATAGTCTTTGGCATTTTTAAGTTTTATGTAACCCTTGTACCAATTTAGCAGACCTTTCATTTGTCGAGGTAGATCATCTTCTCGCGCGAGGCTCGACGAGAGGGCCATTCTTCACATATGTAAATACTACGTCCTTCATTGGCGCCTCATCAAGGCCTAACGAGTGCACGAAGAGTGATACCTAAGGTGGCCGCTTGTTCTCCGGCACTCGTTACGGTCAATCCATGTGCTGCCGCAGCTGCTATGATATCGGGGGCATCCGGACCGGCGGCTTGCACTATGAGCGGGGCGATCGATTGTTTACTTTGTTCCCCGAGCTGGGCAACTTCTTTCCCCTTTCTAATTTTTTCTCGGCCTCCTCCAAGGCTTTCTTCTCCTGCTTCTCCGCCAACTCTTGGTTCCTCTTGAACGCGAGTGCTTGCCTACGAAGTTCACGTGCATAGTCGTCAGGCAGATTCTTTGCGGCTTGGGACGGTGTGTTCAAAAATGACTTAGCCCACTTCTTTTGCTCATCAGAAAATACTGGCTTGGGCTCGGGCTCTGTTTTCTTCTTGCAGCTCGCCTTCCATTTCTCTAAATCAGCAGCCGCGCCGCCTCGACTTCCTCGGCACTACATTCCCAAGGCCTCGTGGGGAGAGGCTTCAGTGATACCTCCGGTACCTTTGTTTTCTTAGGTACGTAAGGGTCCGGGTTAATAATCCAGGACTGCTGCTTCTGCTTCTTCGCCGGAGGTGGATTGGGGGGGGCGTCGCTTACCCGCCCGGGGCGGACTAGGGGCGGCGGCTGCTTACCCGCCGGAGGTGAATTGGGGGCGGCGTCGGCCCTCGTGAAGGAGGTGTAGGTGAAGCACCACCACCACCACCGCCACCGCCGCCACCACCACCACCGTAGGGGGTGGACTTGTTGGCGCCTCGCCCGGAAACTTGATAAACTTCTTACGCCATAGAATGAACTGGCGCTTGACATCTCCAAGTCTTGTCGCCCCTTTAGGTGTAGCAATGTCAATGTCCAGGTCCTCAAACCCTTGGACTATGTCCTCCACCGTGACACGAGCATAGCCATCTTGAATGGGGTTGTTGTGGTGGAGTGCTCCAGGTGGTAAAGCACTGCCGATGGCTACCTTCATGGACATGTTCCCGATAGGATAATACATATGACATGCTTTCATCTCCTTTATATCGTCCACGGGGTAGCGAGGAGGCTCCGGTGCAGTAATTTCGACCACCAGAGGCTCCGGTGCAGTAATTTCGATCGTCCGTGCACCAGCCGATGGGGCCTCCGTGGAAGCCACGCTGCTTCTCCGCTGCTGGCCGCTTCCGAGATCCAATGGATGATCTTCATGCTGCGCCCGAGCTGCATCTCTTTCGGCTACTAGTACACTCACGGTTTTCTTCGTGACATCCATTTCCGATGCCAACCGCGCCACAACATCTGCTTCCCGATCCATCTTTCTCTTACGGCTTCTGTAACCGTACGGGTCATCGTTACGGGGAACCCTATTTTCCACGGAATGTGCCCCATGCCTCGTACACGTCCTCCGTGTTCGGGATTCCCGAGGGCTTTTGTCGTGGCGTCGTTCTCTCCGTTGAACTTGATCCTCCCTCTTGAGCATCCCACATTGCCTCAATAAGCTTTTGGGTGGGTGTAATTATTTTGCCCCGGTAAACACACTCCCCTGTCTCCGGGTTCAGCGATCCCCCATGCCCGTACCACCCGCTTTTGGCCCTTGGGTCCCATCCCTCCGTACCTGGACGGATTCCTCGCGTCCTCAGCCTCGTTCTCCATCTTCTCCCACCTAGGCTGCCAAAAGCGATACCCTCCTGGCCCCATTTTATGATTGTACTCCTTCTTGGCCGCATTATCCTTATTTTTTTCGATATTTCAAGGAACTGCTCCGATTTCTTTTGCTTCACAAATTCTGGCCAATCATGTTGCGGTTTCTCATATTGTCCTTTGAAATCCGGAGTCTTGCCCTGCTTGACAAAGTCATGGGCTAGATTTTGCTTGTATTTCCGGAATGCGTTGGACATCTTAGAAAGAGCGAACCGTTTGACTAGCTTGCACCTCTCCTTGTTTTCCGCAATCTTGTTACCCTCCTCATCGTATTTGCGGTATTCCGGAGGTAGAACGAAATGTTCCATAAGCTTTTTGAAGCAATCTTTTTTTGTTCTCTTATCGACAAAAGTGAAACCAACACGTGCCTTCTTTGGCTCATTCCACTCCTGGACGGTGATCGAGACGTTGTCTCTAACAACGGCTCCGCATTGACTGATAAACTTGGTGGCGTTCTTGCTGGGCTCCAGCGGCCTGCCGGTTGCTTCCTCGACAACATCGATGGTGCATGTTTCTCCTGCTTTCATCGTCTTGGTTGCGCCACGCTTTGACGACGACGTACTCGATTGTTTCGACGATCCGGCCGAGGGCTAAAATAAGAGAGGCGCGCGCGTTAATACACACATATTTATTCAAATCAGTTAGTTTGTATCACCAGAGGCTCAATGTATATATATATACCTCGGCGCCGGAGGTGGTTGCTACTTCCAATTGAAGATCGTCGTTTATCGATGTTTCTTCGGCACCATCTTGCTGACCATGCCCTTCATCTTCACCCTCAAGGTTCAGATAAGAAGAGATATCATCTTCTTCTTGTCCGGTCGGCACATATAGAACATCGCCTTTTATGATGCCGAAGATATGTTCTTCGGCGTCCGGATCATAGTTGTCCATAATCGGGTCAGCTCTATCGTCCGCCATATGTCAGTCCTGAAAACATGTAGTCAAAACAAATTAATTGTGTATATGCATTATCACATCTCTTCTCTACATATAAACAGAGACCGGTGGCGGTGGCGAAAGGGCGGTGGCGAAAGGGCGGTGGCGGTGCCGAGGACACATAACCCTCGCGGTGGCGGTGCCCCCTCCGTATACGCGCGGTGGTGAAATAGCGGTGGCAAAAGGAGGGGGCGAGGAAGGGGTGGGAGAGGGTGTCGCGGAAGAGGGAGGCGAGGACGAGCGCGTTGGCGTTGGCGCGCGTTGACGGCGTTGGCGTTGGCGCGTTGAATAGAGGCGTTGAATAGAGCGCGTTGAATAGGTGCCGAGAGGACAACACACATAACCCTCGCCGCCCCTCTCGATCCCAAAAAAAAAAAGCGCGCGTATACGGAGGGGGCGACGAGGGGCTCGCTGCCCCCTCCGTATACGTGCGGTGGTTAAGTCAAATTTTGGTTAAGTCATATTTGAGTTCTTTTTTAAGTGAAATTTTAGTTCATTTTTAAGACAAACTTTTAAGTAAAATTTTAGTTTTTTTTCCACAATCTTTCTAAGTCAAATTGTAGTTCTTTTTGAGACAAAATTTTTAAGTCAATTTTTAGTTTTTTTTAAGTCAAATTTTAATTTTTTTACACAATCTTTTTAAGTCAAATTGTAGTTCTTTTTGAGACAAAATTTTAAGTCTCAATTATTTGTTTTTTTAAGTCAAATTGTAGTTCTTTTTTTACACAAACTTTTAACTCAAATTTTAGTTATTTTTAATTTCAAAATTAACAAGAACAAAAACGAAAAAAGAAAGAAATAAAAAGCAGGGGCAGAGGCCGCCGGCTCCTCTCCCTGCTCTATCTCTCACGCGCGGCGCGCGGGGCGGCACCGACGCGGCCGCCCCGGCGATCGAAGGGCGCCGGCTGGGCTCTCGTACGGGCGCGCGCGGCGATATACGCGGGGGCCGGCCGGCGGCGGCGATTCTCGGCGAGTTGTGCGCGCGGCGGCGCGGCCGGCGTTGTACGGGGTCGGTTGTCGTCGTCAAGTTGTGCGCGCGACTTACGGCGGCGGCGGAGGAGAGCTTCACGCGCGGTTCATCGGCGGCGGTTCGTCGGAGCGCGGGCGGTTCGTCGCCGGGCGGGCGCGCGGCAGCCTGACGGCGTCGTCTGCGAGGAGATGAGTCGATCGGCGTCTCTGCGCCTGCGAAGGAGAAGAAGAGAATGGGGGCAGCGTGGCGGTTCGGGCGTGACATTTATACTGGACGACCTTTGGTCGCGGTTGGGGTCGCCAACCGCGACTAAAGGGGTACCTTTAGTCGCGGTTGGCGACCCCAACCGCGACCAAAGGTCATTTTTCGCCGGGTTTTCGTTTCCCGCGGAAAGCCAACCGCGACTAAAGGGTATTTTTCAAATTACTTTTCTTTTTCAAAATGTTAAAAGTACATATAATATATCAAAAAATTCAGAAAATAAAACTAATTAATTTCAAAATCTCAAAAATAAAAATAATATATCAAAAAATTCAGAAAAATAAAACTAATTCATTTCAAAAATTAAAAAATACAAATAATATATCAAAAAATTCAAAAAATAAAACTAATTAATTTCAAAATCTCAAAAATACAAATAATATATCAAAAAGTTCAGAAAAATAGAACTAATTCATTTCAAAATCTTAAAAATACAAATAATGTATCAAAAAATTCAGAAAAATAAAACTAATTAATTTCAAAATCTCAAAAATACAAATAATATATCAAAAAATTCAGAAAAATAAAACTAATTCAATTCAAATTCTTAAAAATACAAATAATATATCCAAAAAAATCAGAAAAATAAAACTAATTCAATTCAAATTCTTAAAAATACAAATAATATATCAAAAAAATCAGAAAAATTCTTCCTGCCACTTTCTTCCCGCCACTTTCTTCCCGCCTCTTTCTTCCCGCCACTTTCTTCCCGCCTCTTTCTTCCCGCCTCTTTCTTCCCGCCACTTTCTTCCCGCCTCTTTCTTCCCGCCTCCTGTCTTCCCGCTCCCATTTTTCCCGCCATTTGTCACTACATATAGGTAGCCCGGCTTGGCCGGCATTATCACATCTCTACAATCTCTCATCACTCTCTCATGGCTTCCACCGCACCCACTCTAACCTACCGGCGAGGTGGAGGAGCTTTGCGCCTCGAACTACCCTTTCCCACCGGGCTACCGCGTCCACTGCCGGGCTCGGAGCCTAAGCGCCGGCGGCGTGCCGGTCCCTCCCGTCCCTCGAGTGCTGCGCGCCGGGCGGCCATCACGAACCACTACTACCTCGACCTCACGCCGGAGCAGCGGATGAATCCCCGCCGGCATCCCGATAACCGGCATACTTGGGACGCCTTCTTCATCAATCGGCGTGAGAGGGCGCTCGCCGAGTATGAGGAGGACGGTCCGCCTCCCGGAAACTTCCACGAGGCCGGCCGTCGGCTATGGTGGTACGGCCGGACTCCGCGAGCGTCATGGACTACATCACGGCCGGCGATATCCCCCGCCTGCGCTACCCTCGGTTCGAGCCACGAGCGCCGCCCGACGACGGCCGACGACGGCGGCGGCGACGGCGCCGGCAACTTAGAAGCGAGCGGCGACTACCGGTACAACGACGGCGGCTATGAAGACTACGAGTATGCATATTATATGCCTAGGCGGGAGTATGACTAAATCACTCCAAATTTCATGTATGCAGGAGTATGACTTAGTCACTCCAAATTTCATGTATGCGGGAGTATGACTTAGTCACTCCAAATTTCATGTATGCGGGAGTATGACTTAGTCACTCCAAATTTCCTGTATGCGGGAGTATGACTTAGTCACTCCAAATTTCATGTATCATCGGTGCTATCTCGAGTCAATTGAATCATTCGAAAATGGACACCAAACACATCACGGGTAATATAATTCACATGATCCATTCAACAAAGTTTGGTACAATAAATTATTACACATCATTTCTTTCCTTGTGTACCTGCTTGCTTACGATTGTGCCGTATCCATGGAGCATCCTCATCATTTAACTTAATGCTTGGGTCGGTGTTCACTTTGAAGGGCGGAATTTCAGCAAACATATTATAATCTTCGACATGTGCTGTCTTGTCCTCCACTCCCACGATGTTTCTTTTCCCTGAAAGAACAATGTGGCGCTTTGGATCATCGCATGATGTACTGATCGTTTTCTTATCTTTCCGTTTCCTCGGTTTGCTTCTCATGTCCTTCACATAGAAAACCTGAGCGACATCTTTCGCTAGGACGAATGGTTCGTCAAGGTAACCAAGATTGTTGAAATCCACCATTGTCATTCCGTATTGCTTGGTCCACCTTTACCCCACCTCCTGTTAGCTTGAACCATTTGCACCGGAACAAAGGGACCCTAAAGGAGGGTCCATAGTCAAGTTCCCATATCTCCTCTATGTAACCATAATATGTGACCTTTTGCCCATTCTCGGTTGCTGCATCAAAGCGGACACCACTGTTTTGGTTGGTGCTCTTTTTATCTTGGGCGATCGTGTAAAATGTATTCCCATTTATCTCGTACCCTTGGAAAGTCGTTATAGTCGAAGATGGTGTCTTGGCCAACATGTACAGCTGATCTACAACATGTTCGTCATTCATTAAATGTTTTCTCAACCAAGCTGCCGAAAGTCTCCATGTGGGCCTTCCTAATCCGGGATTCGGGCTTCCTAGGGTTGTCCGAGCGTAAAATATTCTTGTGTTTCTCAAATTACGGAGCCACCAAGCTGGAATTGGTCGGAGCTGTGTGGTGTGCTTCGGTCGAGAGAATGGCCGTCCATACATATCGTTGATTTCCTTCCGATCGTGCCTTTTCCACTTAGTCTCCCCTCGTGCCGCGATCGAGGAAGACCAATCGGCTTAAGGTCGGGAACAAAGTCAACACAAAACTCAATTACCTCCTCATTTCCATAGCCCTTGGCGATGCTTCCTTCCGGCCTAGCACGGTTACGAACATATTTCTTTAATATTCCCATGAACCTCTCGAAGGGGAACATATTGTGTAGAAATACGGGACCGAGAATGGAAATCTCATCGACTAGGTGAACCGGGAGGTGCGTCATAATATTGAAGAAGGATGGCGGGAACACCAACTCGAAGCCGACAAGACATTGGATCACATCGTTACGTAACCGTGGTAGAACTTCTGGATTGATTACCTTCCGAGAGATTGCATTGAGGAATGCACATAGCTTCACAATGGCTACTCGAACATTTTCCAGCAGGAGCCCCTCAAAGCAATCGGAAGCAATTGCGTCATAATCACGTGGCGGTCGTGAGACTTCAGGTTTTGGAACTTTTTCTCCGCCATGTTTATTATTCCCTTTATATTGGACGAGAATCCAAACGGGACCTTCATACTTGCTCGGGCATTCAAAAAAGATGACCTTCTCTTCTTTGGTGAGAGCGTAGGCCGGCACGACCTTGAAACCGTTCCGGATGCCGGTCATCAGGGACTTTCAAAATTTGCTGGTCCTGCCGTGCTTCCTTTGTATCATTTGACTTCCCATACACGCCCAAGAAGCTTAGGAGGTTCACGCAAATATTCTTCGTAACATGCATCACGTCGATTGCAGAGCGGACTTCTAGGACTTTCCAATATTCTAGCTCCCGAATATAGATTTCTTCTTCCACATGGCTGCGTGCCCGTCGGCTCCCTTCGGAACCGATTGTCCGCCAGGACCCTTTCCAAAGATGACTTTCAAATCCTTGACCATATCAAATACCTCAGCACCGAGTGTGTTCCGCGAGGCTTCGGCCGATGATCTGCCTTGCCGTTGTAATGCTTGCCTTTCTTTCTTACTCGGATGACCTTTCGGAAGAAATCGACGATGCCCAAGGTACACGTTCTTCTTACAATTTGGCAAATGTACACTTTCAGTCTCATGTAAGCGAGTGCGTGCATGCATTGTATCCCTTATTTGACAGTCCCGAAAGGTTACTAAGAGCAGGCCAATCGTTGATGGTTACGAAAAGCAACGCTCGTAGGTCAAATTCCTCTTCTTTGTGCTCATCCCACACACGGACACCAGGTCTGCCCCACAGCTGTAAAAGTTCATCAACTAATGGCCTTAGGTACACATCGATGTCGTTGCCGGGTTGCTTCGGACCTTGGATGAGCACTGGCATCATAATGAACTTCCGCTTCATGCACAACCAAGGAGGAAGGTTGTAGATGCATAGAGTCACGGGCCGAGTGCTATGAGTGGAGCTCTGCTCGCCAAAAGGATTCATGCCATCCGTACTTAGACCAAATCTTATGTTCCTTGCGTCGGCTGCAAAATCTTTGAACTCTCGTCGATCTTTCTCCATTGCGTTCCATCTGCGGGGTGTCTCAACTCCCCGTCGGACTTACGGTCCTCTTTGTGCCATCGCAACAACTTGGCATGCTCTTTGTTCTTGAACGAGACGTTTCAACCGTGGTATTATAGGAGCATACCACATCACCTTGGCGGGAACCCTCTTCCCGGGTTTCGGCCCTCAACATCGTCACCGGGGTCATCGCCTCGATCTTATAACGCAATGCGGTGCATACCGGGCATTCATTCAAATTCTCGTATTCACCGCGGTAGAGGATGCGATCGTTGATGCATGCATGTATCTTCAGAACCTCTAAACCTAGAGGGCAGACAACCTTCTTTGCTTCGTACGTACTGGCGGGCAACTCGTTATTTTTTGGAAACATATTCTTCAACATTTTCAGCAAGTTTTCAAATGCCGAGTCAGCTACACCTGCCTGGGCCTTCCATTTCAGCAAATCCAGTGTGCAGCCCAGCTTTTTCAGACCATCATCGCATCCGGGGTACAGCGCCTTCCTGTGATCCTCTAATATGCGATCCAAATTCTCCCTCTCCTTTTCAGTTTCGCAGCGTCTCCGTGCATCGGCAATGGTCCGACCAAGATCATCAACGGGATCATCACGTGCCTCTTCTTCACCTTCCCCTTCACCTTCCCCTTCACCTTCGAGCATCCTCCATGAAAGTATCACCGAAATGAGCAAGATAGCTTTCATCGATGAAATCATCCCCTTCTTCATCTTCTTCCATTATAACCCCTCTTTCTCCATGCTTGGTCCAACAATTATAGCTTGGCATGAAACCATGCCGAAGCGGGTGCATGTGAACATCTCTTGAGGAAGAGTAACCCTTCGATTCTTACGGTTAACACATGGACAGATAACAAAACCCCCTGCTTGTTCGCATTAGCCACTACGAGGAAATCTTTCAAACCCGTACCGAACTCGCCGGAGAGTCGGTTACCGTACATCCATTGCCGATTCATCTCGCATTATTATAATATAAAATATATAATTAACCATCATGCATTTGTTAAACTAACTAGCTACAAACAATATAAATTAAACAATAAACTACACACATGCATATTTTATCAATGACACATCAAAGGTTCAAGTTGCTAACCGCGATCGAGGAGGAAAAAATAAATGAGAAAGCTCAAGTGTGGCTCCAACACTTCATATCATGTTTGTTTCATGCTCTTGGGGCATTTCATCAAACACCTTATGTGCATAAGAGGAACCAAAAGCAAACCTAACACTCACTTGTGAAGTTTGTGAAGAGAATGGCTCCAAATGGCTAAGTGTTGGCTGCTGGATGGGTATATATAGGGGAGGGGCTTTAGTCCCGGTTGGCCTAGCCAACCGCGACTAAAGGCCTTCGGAGCACCTTTAGTCGCGGTTGGCACTGGCCAACCGCGACTAAAGCCCCCACGTGCACCAGCTGGCCACCGTGCGCCCGGGCCCAGAGCCTTTGGTTGCGGTTCGCCACACGAACCGCGACTAAAGACCCCATTAGTCGCGGTTCCTATAGCTTCGCGACTAATGGGGCTTCCCGGAAGCCTGTTTTTCTACCAGTGCATGTATATCACCCTCTCGTATTTCTTCTTTGCTTTAATCAAGTTCATCTTTCAACACGGAAGCGATACAAGTTAGGTATTCCTAGATATATGCACAATGCATGCGAAAACAAAACATTTGACGTCACTCTACATTGGCCTGAACATAATAAAAGAGGCCAAGTTCTTACAAGATTTTTGTCCATACCTAAGTTTGGGATTTTTGCAATATAAGTTCAAACATGAAATGGTGTTTGGAAATTTTCCACTTGATTTCAATTTTAAAGACATTTTTATGGGATTTATTTTTATTCATCATGATATAACTGTGAAAATTACCTAATTAGCTGAAGCCATCGACGGGTTAATTTAACTTTCATTGTATTATTAGCATTCGGCACCGCACTATGAGCCAGATTGGTGGGCCAAACTAAAGTTTTGTCAAAGCATTTATATTTCTGTCGCTATTCAGTTACTATTGCATTAAAACAAAGCATATAGTCTAAGCTAAAGTTGATGAACAATTATAAATTTTCGAAGAAAATAAATATTGTTTGCGGAATTTCATTGAAATTATGCAGCCAAAATTTGTTCATGCACAATTTACTTCTATTTGCTGTTTTCAACCATACTTAACTTCCTTAAATGAATCCACCCCTAGCAAATGCTTCATTTCTACACCCTAGTCTACGCTTGCCTTTCTGTGTGGTGCTAGATGCATAGAGCTTTCGACACGGCTTCACTGTTGTACAAGTCCCATGCACTACGTGGTCGATTTTTTCGATAAATGATGCTTTATTACTTAAAAGTTTTAAAAGTTTTAAGAATTACACACAGCCTATGCATAGCTAAGATGCACACAGCCGTAGTACGTAGATAGTCTTGTTCTCATTAGAAATCAGAAAATAAAAGGGCCGTGTGGCTTGTGTTCCGTTCATGCCATAAAAACAAACGCAGCTGTGACACCGATCTTCTGTGGATCTAGATTCCATCGTACTTGTAAGTTGTAACATTAGTTGCTATATTAGCACCGGGCAAGCAGTAATTTAGTTGCACAAAGCACTAAAACCTGACTCTTTTCTTTCCCGAATGGAAACAAGTAATGTTTGAAATGGATTATTTATTTATTCTGTTTCTTGACCCGTAATTAAGCAGAAATATACGTCAACAACGTTAAGAGGAAGAAAAAGAAATAACATAAAAAAAATACATCACTTGCATGTCATGATTTGTACTTCATCTGCTTCAAATTAAGTGTTCCAATTTTTTTTAGTGCAATGCAATACTTAATTCGGAATGGATGCCTATATTTCTAGACTCCAGCGTGCAAAGTAACCTGCAAGCCACCCGTATTTTTTTCAGTCGGCGCATGGTGTGACAATATTTTCGTAGTACTCTACTCCGTACTTCTTCCCCTTTACCAACTCTTCACTAATAATGTAAACAATGGCTCGGCCGGAGAGTAGCACGTGCGCGTGTGTATAACACAGGAGGTATTCCTGCTGACCAGGGCCGGCTCTAGAATTTGGTGGGCCCCAGGGCAAACTTTATAAATGGGCCCTATTTAGGCTACATGCATGCTAGATGGGCCTAAAATTTTTCCTTCTACATTTTCCTATATGCACTGTGCCAGAAATAATGGGCCCCCGTTTTGGTTGGGCCCCGGGCCGTCGCACTTCTTGCCCTGGGCCAGAGCCGGCCCTGCTGCTGACCTGCACTCTTCACACGACTGCACTTCTTAGAGCTAATGGTGATTGGAGGCTCTATCGTTCTGGTGGCGATGGCCATGTTACCGAGGCCAGGATCACCAAGGAGTGCAACTGGAATGTTGCATGATCACCTAGGATTACAACCGGAACAGAGCGGGAATGCTATCAGGCGTCAGCGATCTTCTGGATGCTCGGTCTGCCTATCTTTCAAACCACTGTGATAAAGCATAAGCCTATCTCTGGAACCACTGTGATAGGGTAAACATTCGGAAGTTTGCTCATTCTGTTGTAATGTGCAGCTCATCGTTTTTCTCCGAACTTTTTGCATGACGTTTCTTTATGAACTTCTTGGTGTGGATGTTTCTGGTGGTTTCCAGGATTTCCAATCCCAGTGTCAGTCTACCAGATACAAACGAACGTTGTGCAACTGCACCAGAACCAAAGGTAAGCGCAATTGAAGTAGCAGTATACAAGCAAATAAGGGAAAGAGGGAAAACAAATCAAGCCAGCGGCAAGGATCCCGACGTATGATGTACAAGCAAGGCGGTATGCCCGGGCAACGAGAAGAGGGATTATCGCAAGCAGCCATCGACAAGCGCAGGTCCAGCACACGTGACAGGGTTTGGAGGGATTCATTATATATAGAAAACAATGTGAGAAAATAACACATCACAACACATAAACTTGGGTAGCACAAACATTTTCCCCCTAGAAGCATCGGGTGGTGGAACAAATGTTATATGACAGTTGCACTCCAAAATTTGATGTAAGAAAAATCATATGGATGAAGAGAATGTATATGGATGCTACAAATGCATTGGTATGCTTATTTGACATCTACCAATAGGAAATAAGAACAACCAACCTCAAACATCACATGTACTTAGCAAGAACGCAACCCCTAACCATGGTGATGCAAGAGTTGTACAAGCGATGGGGTGCCTACAACCCGGTGGGGCGCAAGTGCAACCTCAACGATAAGGCTAAGCGATTCAAGATATTTATGGCACACGTGACACACATCGATAACTTGAGCAAAGGTGTCGTGCATATCAGGTGACGCATCAACCAATTCTTGGATATAACCCACAATGAGTTCATCACCAGCTATGCATCATGCTATGCTAATAGTGGAGAGCACCAAAGAGAGGATGAGATCATTCCAAAAGGAAAGTTTGTCTTTGCCAACAACAACATCCACGACCACATCGACTGGCATCAGGAGGGTGGCTTGACAAACATATGACAGGTATTAATTTTGGTTTTCTCCAATTTCTCAACATTTGAATATACTAATACAACCAAATAATAACATGGAGGAGAATAACCTACCTAGCTATCTTGACATACAATCAAGTAGAAAAGGAAATCAGTTGGGATATATATAGAAGTTTTCATCCTGAATCAAGGGTGGTATTGCGCACATATAAGCATGAGCACTTAGGAAAGTGAGGGTCATAGAGCATGACATGGTCTAAACTACATTAGTACACAACACAAAAGTATTCTCCACAATATCCGTGATGATTAGTTTCGAGAAGTTAATCATCATAACTTTGCAGCATGTGTAACACCTTCTTGTATGCTTTCATCTAGTTCATGTTAAACATAGAAATGAGACATGAGATACCTATTCCTAGATATATGTATAATGCATGAGAAAACCAATTAACAAATCTCATTCTTCGAAGGGCTAAGCAATTGAAATATCTCACATGGATAGTGCATGATAAACAACATGGTACAAGGTGAACAAAATCAGATGCTCGAATGCACATCAAAAGGGAAGCTTTGTTGCGGTTGGAAGTTCTTTGATGTTCCTGTAGAAATTCGTAGCATAGAAAATATAAAAGTTTCCTAGCAACGTAAATCTAGTTAAAAATTACAATCAGTCAACACACATCCTAGCAACGTAACAAGGTTAGTATTCTAGCTATTAATCTACAAAATGTTCGATCTCCACTTTAATTTATGTTAAGAATACTATACCACTACAGGAATCGCGGTAGAGGCCGACGGCCTTCGACCCTTGGCGTAGCACGACCTTGCCCTCGGCGTAAGGTACGCCGACGGGGCCCCTCAGCGTAGCTCCTCGGGGAAGGTGGGCGTCGGCAGAGCACACACGGCCCTCGGCGTAGACGTCGCCGTCGATGTAGCCGTAGAGAGCCGACGGCTGGACCCACCCGTCGGCGTAGCGACCATCGGCGTAGCACGATAACCGGCGCCGTCCGGCTAACGTCCGTTTACGCTACGCCGAGCGTCGCCCCGTCGGCGTATGGCGGCACGTGGCGCATCCTGGCCGCGTCTACGCGGACGCTACGCGGAGCGTCGCCCCGTCGGCTTATGGCGGCACGTGGCGCGTCCTGGCCGCGTCTACGTCGACGCTATGCCGAGCGTCGCCCCGTCGGCGTATGGTGGAACGTGGCGCGTGCTGGCGCATAGTGGGAGTAACATAGCTAGTAACATCACACATTTCAAGGCATTTTGGTGACATGGCATGCTAATAAATGAAAAAAAAAAGTGAGGTGGTAACTAGCTATGTTAGCATAACATCACACACCTCAAGACAAGATGAGTCTATAACATAATAAATGATACAATGCATGACACCACATATAAGTTACTACCCACTATGAAGGTAGTAACCTAGACTAGTAATATGACATATGTTACTAGTCTAAGTTACTCCCCACTATGACCAGCCTTACAAGTTTGTTTGTCCATGACCTGCCCCAACATATGCGTGCCAGTGCAAGTTTTGAGGGTCTGCATGGTTACAGGAATGCTAAAATTCTTCACATACTCATGCATAACTCTAGTAAAAAAATATTAAAATCAGGCGAATACACATCCTAGCAACTTAACAAGGTAAGTTGTCTCTTATGACATAGTATTCTAATTATTCATCTACAAAACATTCAATCTCTACTTTTATGTTTAAAAAATCTTCTACTTTTGATAGCGAAAATTAACATTATAGATGACCAATAAAAAACCAATCCTGTAATTTCCTCAACCAAGAAAAATCCATGCATGGTATGGGTCTCCTTTTCTTTCTTTCTTACTAAATTCTTCTATATATCATTGTCGGTTCCACGAGAATTTCTCGACTTCTCATACATCTCCTATGTGTCAATAAGACCAAAGAGATGGAGGGGCATATACTAGCCGCAACCGCTCCTGAACCCCGCGCACCCTCTCTAATTCGGCCGGCGACGGCCTCTCCAGCGAGAACCCGCAGCAAACAGCGCTGTACTCCTCCATGGTGAGGTCGCTGAACTCGTTGATGCCTTGGGTGCTACTATGGACCCCTAGGGCGTAGCCGGCGTTATGTCGGTCGACGGAGCGGAGGTCGTCCTGGAACATGGCGTAGCGGTGCTCCTCGTGGGCGATAGAGCTGTAGGTCTTGTCGACCAGGCGGGGCCTTCCACTCCACGAAGATCCGCCGCGCGGGTCTCCTCCTCGCTCCTCTCCCTGTCCCAGGACCAGGCGGAGTACCCATCGTCGTGCCACTGCCGGTCGATGAGGCGGAGGCGGTGCTTGAACGTGGCGTACCCGTCCTCCTCCTCCGCGGCGGAGGCGTAGGTCTTGCCGTGCTCCGCTGTCCAGTGCAGGAAGATCCGGCGCGTCTCCTCCTCGCTCCTCTCCTTGTGCATGTTGTCCGATGTGTTGCTTGTGGCTGCCGCCAGCGACAGCAGCAGCAGCAGGGCTGCCGCCGCCATGATCCTCATCACCACGGGAATTGATGGTGGCGGGCGGGCGTACGTACGTGGGGTAGAATAGGTGTGCGGAAGGGCGAGAGTCAGGGACGCTCGATTGATCGATCTCTCGTACGTCCAAACCCTCGCGCGCGGTGCTCGACCAATATATCTAAGTTTGGATTGTCGTTTGGGTCGGTGCTCGACCAATGAATCGAGTCGACGTAGTATGTACAAGATGGGCCAGTTTGAGCTTACGGCGGTGTCCCGCAGGCCGTCTACTACGCGCGGCGGCTGTTTCCATCCATCCCGACTGCCAGGCTGTACGGTGCGGTGCAGCGCAGGATTTCGCGAGTTGGGCGCTTCGACAGCCTTTCGCTTCTCTCGCCCGCGATCCATCTCGTCGCTCAGCGCGTACGTATCGTATTATTATGCATCCAAATCAAAACCAATTCCTAGCTTCCCCATCCATCTCCTCTCTTTTTTTTTCCTGCCCACCCGACTGCTACAACTTGGTACGCGATCTGAACGAGAACACAAAACAAAACAAAAAAAAAAGCATCGCTCCATCGATTGATCATCTAGGTGCGAAAGGAGCAAAAACAAATACATGGCCACGACCACTTACCACTGTGCATGCGTACACCATGGCCGGAAAATTAAACCAAGACAACACTAGAAATCATCATGCACCTTCAAAATAAGGCTTTTGCATGGAACCAGCAAATTAAGCACAAGAAACAGCTGGCGTCAGATCGACTGAGAAGAACCTGACGAGAAGATGCAAGGTCGTGGCCGGCCGGCTGGCCGGAGATCACGGTGGATCCACCGCACTCGCCTATCCTAGCTATCCACCCCGCCCAACCATCCTCTGCCACCATTCCTCCCCTCTCTAGCCTCTCTTCTCGTTTTGTTGGATGGATCCCCGGCATGTCAAAGAGACCGCCCTCTCCTCTCATCTCCTCTCCGAGCAAGTCTAAGTCATACACGACGCACGCGTTGGCTATACCTGAGTTTCCTTTCGAATTCTGAAAGAAAAAGAAAAACTAGGCGCTAAACTTTCCCGCTACTTTTTTTTCGCCTCTCTTTGCTTCTTGTTACACAGGAGAGATGATAAGGCGAATCAGCAGCTACGGCTCCTGATTGCTATCCATATTAACCACGATTGATATCCATATAAACCACAATTGCTATCCATACTAGTACTACAGACTCCGGATAGACCGGTTCTCCTCCCACCCTCATAACTGCTTCACACTAATCACTCCATATTTCAAGGAGCTAATAATCTCTCCCACATTCCGTTCCAATAAAAATAACTACCTACATAATTCACGGAAACTACCGGCAAAATGATTCAGTCTCTCACTTCTTTGGTTTCTTATTATATATCGCCACGAATTTCCTTTGCTTCTGAACCGGTGAATTAAAAAAAAAACATTCCATGTTCAAAAACGATATTATCTTCCTTTGCTCTACTACCGCATTCCATGTAAATTTTATTCTTCCCATCAGGTCAGGGTAGAGAATATGGTTTCCCTGTCTTCCCAAATAACGTGACATTTTCCTTCTTTATTTTCTTATAGTAGCCATGATTTTTTCTAATCAAAAAACTTGCCACGGTTAAACAGGGAATTATTTTCCTTCGCTTCAATCCATGTAAGTATTATTTGGCTAGAGAAAATAGTTTTACAAAAGTACAATATATGTATATATTACTTCATCATACCAACACAGAGCAACGACACGACGAAAATACCAGGTCACGTAACTACACAAGTTTCATTTCCCAGCAAGGCAAGTTCAAATCATCAAGATCACCAACGTGCAAAGGAAACAATTTGTTACAGCTTCCCATGGCTACAACTTGAATACTGAATTGTATTACAATAGCTGAAATAGTACTCACAACACATAAACACATCAACGCCATCAGCAGGGTCAACTTCAGCTTCAAACCAGCTCCCATGGCCGCCTCAAGCAGCTCAGCTTCGGACGCAACAACTACATGAGGAGAATGTCTATGTTAGATACCAGGTGGCTCAATCTAGAGTCAAGCAACCAAAAATTGCCGCATCTCAACATAATCCAAGAGAAAATGCCATAATTGGGAAACTAATCTCAACAGGCATTCCCTGTTATCCTCAAGCATGCTACCAGAATACAGATCAGGCTGAAGTGGCAAAGCAGCGAAAGCAAATCCTCTACCTATGCCTTTCCGAGTTAACAATGCTAAAAAATGCTAATATCAACAGCTCGGCTTGATGGCCAACATGACCATTACTCATTTTAAAACTAGGGAACATTATAATGTACATCACCAGCAGCGCGATCCAGTACCAGAAACGAACCACAAATAATTAAGTGTTCAACAACTTGATGGCCAGCCACATCGCATTGAATCAAGGAATCACCTGATAGAATTTTCGGAGCAGCCGAGATGGCACCAACACCGTAGTTGTGGCACGGTGAACTTGCCGTCACGGTCTACTGAGCAGCCACACCACATACTGTGATGCACCTCACATATTAGAAGAAGATTGCATATTAGAAAATAGAAGAGTACGATTAAGCTACTATGGAAAAAACAAATACAGTTTATCAATGGAATGCACCATGGTTACTATGCACAGCACGAACACTTAGCACTTACCAGAATCTACCTAGACACAACATGGAGTCGAAGAAGGCCACCGCTCCAGGTGTTCCAGATTCCTCGTGTCCTACTAAATTTATCAACACGCAGTCATTGCACTTGCACAAACAATGCACTAAAACAAAGAAATAATTCAAGCAACAGGCGAGTAAAGTACAAAGTCATATCCATTGGTATACTATCTGGATATTAAGATTCAACGTATAAAAAGAAACAAAGACCAATAAGCCGCTGGCTCTTGCAACTGCCAGTCTCTTCAACTTAAATTGTTTTTGGTGATCTTTGCAAATCAACTTAAACCTGCAACCAAGCTTCTTTCCGCCCGAAGCAGCTAAATGAAACATTGTAACAGACAACGGATGGATAAATATTGTTTTGCTCTCACTTGGAAGAAATAATGTTAATTTACACCATTTTATGCATGCATCTTGACAGCTTGGGCTAACTAATCTTGCACATCATGAATCGATATTTAGATCAAACCAAAACTAAAACTTATCTGGATGTACATGAACTAACTCACACGGAAATTGAAACATAAAAACCTGTACTTTTCATCTAAAGCTCTCTAGTCTCTACTGATCTGGGAGCTATTAGCACACATCTGAACGCAAATTCCAAAAACGAATGCCAGCAATTGCAGATCCACATCGCACCAAACCAGGAACCAGGTGGGGAAAAGTGGTGTACCTCACATGAGAGAATTGTAGCGAAACCGAGATAGCACCACCACCGCGGTTGTGGCGTGGTGAACTCACCGCCATGGCTTGCCCAACAGCAGTCTTACCACATACTCTTACGCACCTAACATATTAGAAGAAGATTGCATATTAGAAAAAAAACTAGTACAATAAAACTACTGTGGAAAAAAACACAATTTATCAATTTAATGCACCACGGTCATTATGCAGAGCACGTACACTTATCATGAGATCTTAAAGATAACAAGTAACTGATAGCGAAATTACAGCCAAGCGTCCGGTGCCCTTGTAGAACTCCAAATTACAGCCAAGACTCCGATGTCCTTGTACAGCTCCAATGCCTCTTGACTTGTCCCTTCCTGCATGAAGTAGTGAGTACAGAAGAAATTATGAGTGCCTGTGAAATAAAATCAGAAGAAATTTGAATGATCCACTACAGAAGAGAGGCATTAAACTAGCATATGAAGACAAATTGCTACTGGCAAACAATTCTGAACTGACTCATGCATTAAAATAGCGCTACACTTTCCCAATTAGAATGTAATAGACATCAGTGTAAATTGATCTCAAAACTTGATTCAGTTTCATATAAACATGTAGTAGTTCAAATTTCTTCTATTAATCTGCAATTAAGAGCCAATGGGCAGCAATTGCACTGTGTATTCATGCATCTCGAGCAGCTTGAACTAGCTAATTTTGTACATCACAAGTCAATGTTTAGAGCAATGCTGGAAAAAAAGTTGTTTTCCGTTGTCAATAGGTAGCAATAACATGTGAGATACTTCTTTTATTAAGATACCCCTTTTCTAAATTCTGCATGCATGAATATATCTTTTTTGTTGGCAGTCTGCAAATAGATGGTTCATAAAACCTGATGCATGCAACCAGCCAACTCTTTATGATTCACAGAAATGCATATCACGCAAACCTGATGCATACAAAAATACAATTATCATGAAAAATCCAGACCAACAGTTTTCATATCAATGTACTCAGATTTAAGTTGAGAATTGAGAGCGTCAGGTTTTGTAATGAACACAAATGTCCGAAACCTTCTCTTCCATGTTTTGAGGTTGCAAACAAGATCATCACATTTTCTAATACATCAGAACGAATACCGCGCAGTTGCCAACTATTCTAGCCTGCTCACCAAAATACGGAGTAGAAAAAATTCCACAAACACTTGTAGCAAGTCAGTTGAGAAAATAAATAACCATCCGCGGAAATTGATCTCAAATCTAGATTTGGCAGACGCATATAAACATGTAGTATTTCGAAAAAAAAAAGTTATCATTCTGCAATGAAGAGAAAATGGGCAGCAATAGTTGCACATCACAAGTTCATGTTTACATCAAACCTAAACTCGGACCAGTGAATCTTGCACATCACTGGCAACTCAGACCAGTGAATCTTGCACCTCACAAGTTCATGTTTAGAGCAAACCTAAACTAAAATCGTATCTGAATGAACAGCTAGCTCACAAGGAAATGGACACCAAAAAATCTGAACTTTTCAACAAAATTTCTCTGCTGATCTGCTAGTTGTTCAATATGGTGTCAACATGGGCAACCAGAGGTCACAAGGATGAAGCAAAGAATGATCTTCAGTGAGTAGAGGGCTGTACAAAAACAAAAAATGTTGGCGATGGAGTAGTGAATAATCAGTATGAACAAACATGTGACTGAAGTCCAAGCACTCCAAGAGGTACTGAAATTAGGATGTTTTTGGAGCCTCAAGAAATAAGAAGAAATATTGTGCAAGTGTGCTACAGGATTATCCTTCTTTTTACAGTATTCATGCATGGTCTTATTACACCAACAGAATTAGTGTTGATTAATTGGCTTAATCTGAGTAGATGCTCAAGCAACATAGCTATGCATCCACATATACACCAGTTCAGTGGTTACAAGTCCTAATTTTAAATTGATGGTGCTAAACCGTTCAAGGGAAGTGGCCAATTCAAACACTCAAAACAAAGAATATTGCTGGACATCAAAGAGAGGAATCAAACTTGAATGACCAAATCTATTATTTATTCCAAGACACGCCAAAGTTGAAAATCAATACTGTTGATCCGAGACAATATGAGCTACACATGAGAGCTGTAAAGCAACAATCCCAATTTGACATGGATACTATCCTGAGTGGGGGTTGGAGATTACGTGAAGGAGAGACTGCACTTTCCTTATACAGCAGACTAGTCATCCATTAACACCACATAAACACTGAAAGCGTTACCGCCAAAAATGTAGGCAAGTTTCGACCAAAATTGCAGTTTCAGCCTATCTAGCCCCCATTAAAATCCATATGAAAATGATACGCTCGTCCCTGGCGCCAGCATACAGATATCCAAGCCCACGAATAAGAGCGTCTTGAACTAAGAGGCTTCCCGTACCTGAAAACTGCTGCCCCTCCCAAGGTAGCACCAACGGATGTGGCCGATTCCTGGCCGGAGAAGCTGCTGTACCGGCGGTACTAGTACTAGAACGCCTCGCTCCTCCTGCTGCTCCTCGGCAGAGAAAGAATTTTTCAGTCATCTAAGAAAACTGAATCGGGGGGGAAAGGATTAAGATTAGGGTTTAGATACCATACCTGCACGGCGACGCCCGGGAGCACGACGTGGCGATGCCACTTGTCCGGACGACGGCGCAGACGGAGCGGAGAACGGCGGAGCTGCGCCGCCGCGTCCGGAGGGGCCTGCACCACCTCGCCGGCGCCCGTCAGCCACGCGCGAGACGCGGGCAGCAGGTTCGACGGAGCGCCGCGCGCGCCGGCGAATGAGCCGCGGCGACGCAGAGCGGTTCTTGGGGGCGCCGCCTCTCTCCTTGGCGAGTCCATGGCGGCGGCGGTCGATCCTGTGCGTGGGGCTCGGCAGCGGGTGGAGCTTGGCCGGATGGAGAAGGGGACGGCGGAGGGCGGCGGCGGTGGCGGGTTGAGCCGGAGAGACGGCTGTGACGATATACGGGAGCGATTTTCGTTTTCTTTGGCTCCCAGAAACGATAATTATTGGCACCCCAACCATTCCGAAAATTGTGGAGCCGGATAATTAGCCATTAATTCCGAAAATTTTGTTCACAAGGAACGAATCTGATTTTCCGTTGAGGACTTTATTATCCGTGCAATGCAAACGGTGATTATGGAAGGCCAATGATAATTATTAGCACCTAAAATTCAGGGTTTTGGGCTGGTCGATGGCGTAGCCAAGCCATGTTAAGCGACTGAGTAGGACTTTACGCCTCGGCCCAAAAACCAAATTGGTTGCCCAAATCCTGCGCCGGAAACTTATTTGGCTAGCTCTCCTACCAACCAACTCGATTGAATCACACACATTCCATGCATGGCACGTTCTTCACAAGTAAGTACATTTCTGACATTTGTATCTATGTCTCAGTTGACTGAAATTTGTATCTATTTCAACCAAATTCGATTGTATCTATGTCTCAGTTGACTGAAATTTGTAACTACAGTTCAAAGAAAAGTGCAACTCGATTCAGTTGCACATTTCTGACAGAAAAGTGCAATTGCACTTTTTAAACGGAAAAGTGCAACTCAAGCAGTGACTTAGACTTAAGAAAATCTAAGTTGACTGAGACATATGCTTACGTGTATCTCTCTCTCTATGTTAAAAAGCAAATGCGTATATGTCTCTTACCTAGCTCGGCGAATTAGAGCAAAGAAGTTTTGAACCGAGCATCACTAGGTGTAGATATCGCGGAGTTGTGGTCGGTGAGTCAACCGGTTTATCGCCCGAATGGAATCACGGTGTCGAGGTAGTTCTTGACGCGTGAGGTTTGAGCCTAGGGGTCTTTGTTTACCAAAACGGGGGTGCGGACAGCAATGGTTGTGTAAACCATTTACGACGGCGCCAGGTTCCCGCCAAAAATCTTGGCGACACAAATTCACTATATAAGATTGCAACACGTGATTAACAACTCCTATAGAATCCTACTACTAGTTGTTTAACCCAAATTTGTATAATAGACATTATCTTGTCATCTCTGATCTTTCTCCTTCAACCCGCACTCCACTCTCACGTTCACCCTCATGACCTCACCCGCACCGCACCCGCACTCCCTCTCTCTACTCCGCTGCGCCTCCCCTCTCCTCGTCGTTGCGCTCCACTCGCCTCGCCACCCCGCTCACTGGCTCGGCGTGCCACCTTCCCTCGCATCACCTTGCTCCCTCCACCTTCCACCGGCTCGCTGAGCTCCCCTCCTTTAAAAAGGGTGGACTTTTTGGTCCAAACCAGCGACAAGTCACTGAATCTTGCGCCGGGAAGGACTGATCCGGTGGCTGCGAGGTCGGATGTGCCGAGTAGCCACGGTTGTGCCGCGGGCTTGTTTCGACGGCGTGAGCATGCGTGCATCCACGCGCGCTTCCCCGTTGATCTATCATGCCATTGACATTCACCGCCGCCAAATCGCTCTCCCCGATGGCCCAGCTCGCTCGCTATCATTGTGAAAGACGGAAAGGGATACAAGATGAAGATCTTACAAGTCCCTCAGCTGCTTTGGGCCTTTTTTTAATATAATTTGTTCTTGTTTTGTCTTTGTCACTAAGGTGTCGGTGAAGCGGTTCAGGGTGACGGGGACATGGAAGATCGTGCGGCGAAGCGCTGGGAAGCCACATAGGCTTAGCAAGAAGAACGCTGACGGGGACATGAAAGATCGTGCGGCGATGCCCTGGTATGAAAACGCTTTTTCACTTCGCTCTCATTGTTTTCTCCAGTTAGCGCATGACTACTTGTGACGAAACTGACGAGCGTTCCTATGATATGGATCGCTCTATTCTTAGATTAGATGGTAATGTGGATTTTTTTATGTGAGCTAAGTTTCCTCCCCTCTGTATTGTTACCTTTTTGTTTGCTTCGGGTTCGTCGGAGTTCTATACTGCACCAGAATTTCCACCTGCTTTTGTCGTTGTGGTAGTCATGTCTTAGCTGCAACAAAATTTCTAGCGAGATGATCGTTTGTGCAATTATCGTTGGGAAGTTGCTTGAATTTTCAATAATCTGAGTCACCTATAGTTACATGATCGTAGTATCTATTGGAATACTTGGATATAGTTATCACATGCAATGGTGTATCATTTGACTATTGGTTTGGAACTAAGCATAATCTCAACCAAGTTCAATGGGGTACATATTCTGGTTTTAGATATTCTTTCAATTTTTCTTTTGCTAGACTTTAGGGAAAATAAGTTGATGAAATACACCATGTTGAAGTACATCGAGGTCAAACTGCCTCTTTATAGGAAGAACCTTTCTTTGAATTGCACTTGCACTTAAGACGACCACTCCAATCTTAAATATCGTATGAATTTTGTCCTTCAAAAGTTTGCTAGGTTCTTAGCTGAGAAGAAGCTGAATAGACAAACAATCATCAAGTGGTTGCTGGGACTCTAGACATTCCAAGGAATATGGCCGCAACTTGTTAGACTATCCATGTAATCATTACTTTGGAGTAAGCACTATCTTAGCATATGTGTGTACATCTCTATCCGTGATTAAAAAATGTGTACATGTCTCTTACCTAGGTAGGCGAAATATAGCAAAGAAGTTTTCAACCGGACTTCATTAGGTGTAGATATCACGGAGTTGTGGTCGGTGAGTCAACCAAGTTAGTAGAGTTTGACTTTCGCGAAAACTAATACACACTATATTAATTATGGCAAAAAGTGAGTACACAACAAAATATCTTTAACTCGTCGAGCTACACAAGACTTAGTTTGTAGGCAAAATATTTAGTGGGGCCATGCGTGTGTATGTGAACCAGATCGTGCCAGTCAGTCCATTCCTAGTGCGATCCCAATGTTCCATGGACCCTACTTGGTGTAGCTTCCACGCGCCAAGGAGAAGCTTCGTCAAGCATCGCATGCACAATGGCCTCATGCAGCGGCCTTGGCAAGACCAAGTACTAGGAGGCGAGCCCGACACTTGCTGGCTGCCATGTATAGCTTGCCAAGAGGCCATCTAGATAGTACCAGTATCTGCTACCTCGCGAGTGACGTTAGTTTGTTGTCCAATCGAATCCAAGTCCATCGAGCTAATATATAATCATGCCATCTATATCCCTCCTTTTCTAGCAGGTCGACCCAACGATTCGAAGCTAGCACACATCATGGATCAGAAGGAGTACCATTTATATACGCGGAATCTATCCAACGCTCTATGGGAACTAGACAAAGCATTCACATCTTCATTACTTGCATCGACTTGGAGGTGGGGATCCTGTGCTACGGTACGCCAGGTACCTCCCTTCTCCATGACCGTTCCAGACCCGAAGATCATGGAGAACCTCGATCTCGACTCCGCTTCAACAGGCACACCACCGCCGGGAAGAAGCCTCGCCCATTTGCGTCACCCTCGCAGCGAGATCCCACATCGCCGCGCCGCCGATTCCGCAAAGCACTCCCCCGCCGCCGCAAGAGGAAAAGTTCGCCGCACATGGGGAGAGACCCCGTCGCCGCCGTCACCACCATTGCTTTGCCCAATGTGACCCTTGGCGGCGGCGAAGAGGGGGGGGCGGGGGTAGTGGGAGGGCGAGTGGTGCTACGTTTTTGGTCACGGGATGGTGTTGGATAAAACCCTAACCATTAAATCTTGTAGAGTTAGTGTAGTGGGAGTACTAGATGAATTCATAGGCATTATTCCTACGTGCATGCATGGATTAGATGCATGACTCTACGCCTGGTTAAGGATTCGAAATATGACGACATCTTTACTATTATATTGCAGTTGGTCGTACGTCATACAACGCGTTTGGTGAAGGAGATTGGGAGCATCCGGACCGTTCAATCTACATCCAATGGCGCCGTAAGTTGATCAAATATTTGGCTTACTAATTACGCCCATGTGCCACCGACAAGTGAAAATACCGCTTCAGAAAACCCAAACGAAAAAGGAATCAAAGGCCCAACCTCCCCCTCATCGAACCCTACCATACATCTAAAAAAAACCCTAGCATAGGATCCCGCCGCCGCCCTCACGTTTCTCCCCCGCCCCAGCCGCTCGCGTGTTGGCCGCGCCGCAGGAGGAGTGGACTGCGAGCGCGCTTGTCATGTCGTCGCCTGTAGCTGTGTTGGTGGCCATCGCCCATCGCGGTCGTGGTGCTAGCGATGGTGGCGTGACGGTTGTGTCAGTGCGCGTTTGAGCGGATGGAGTAGGTGCGGAGAGGCTGGCACGACAGCGGCGGTGGCTTCTCGAGCGAGTCCGACGAGAGAAAACGCGGGCGCCATGTATCCTGCCATCTCGTCCCCGTCTTCCTCGTTCCCCCTCTCTAACTTGCAATCAAGGATTCCCTGGTACCTCCTCATATCTCGTTTCTCCCCTGTGTCCCTTGCAACAGCGCGCGTCGGTGGCTGCTGCGTCGCTGGTGATCTGAGGACGACCGTGGGGCGGCCGCCTGGAGAAAGGATCTGAGCACGTGGGGCAGACTACTGAGGAAAGGGGCGGTTCCCTGGGCTCATGGGGGTGGCGGTGGCCTGAGCTGATGCCTGATGGTTCGGATGTGGCCTCTACTTTGTACTACTTCACAATACAATTCTTCTCTTGAAAGGGATTCACCTTCATCTCATTAATTGCAGCAGTACGATCAGAATATTGACCATGATCATGGCCAGAGAAGTGACCCGCAGGACCTAGCAGAGACGATTGCTCACAAAGTGGTGGCATCAGAATGTAGAGGAGGGACATGATTCCTTGTTTCTTGATTTGATTTCTAAAGCTGATTGCGATGGTGAATTTTTTGGGTGGGTGAACCATCAATCTCTTGCTTGGCAATCACGTCTTTTTCAAAAAAAAATGTATATTGAGGAAACAAGATTCAGATATTTTGTTAATTTTATTCGATCTATGTATTTTTCGTTTTGCAGAGCCCTCCACCTCTCTAAGATAATAGAGGAAACCATGTACCCCTCCCAAAAATCCAAAATTGGCTGTCGGAGGACATTAAGATGCCTTGGATGCTTTGCATGTGCTAATGCCACCACTTCATTTCTTGATAATGATAAGAGGTAGTAGTGCTTAATTATATTGTTATTTACTTAGGGGGACTTTAAACATGCAAAATTTGGGAAGAGGGGATCCGATCTTTGGGAGGAGTGGCGGGGATACAGGGAAACACGGTCTAACCAATTTTTCAGTTAAACTGGTTGGGCCACCTGGTACATGCTGGTCAGTTTGCTCACTGGCTCAAGATGCGGAGCTCAATTTTGTCCAGATGTAGTTCAAGATACACTAGCAACCGGGATACAAGGAACTTCAGATGAACAAGAGCAACACATAATATAAACTTGCAGATATTGGTGAGTTCAATACACATTGTCGGTTATGTATTTCAAATGTCATTTAACTATTCTACTGAATTTTTATTTCCTCGATTAGGTACTAGAAATAGTAGCGAAATGATGTGTATGTTCAATTTTGTCAGCACTGAGAGTAGTCTCAATACATATTTGGAGAGGCCAAGTTGGTCACCTTCCAGCGCTCCTATCCGTTATGCTAGCTTCCGGACTGACACCAAGCGAAGTCATGCGGCGAAACATAGGAAATACTATGTTGCACATTCTTGGTTATTTATTTATTTATTTATTTGATAAGCTGGACTAATCCATTTTGACTATAGGACATGCACTGGAATGAAATCTTGCGGATATGTGCTGCCATGTCATCTGGTTGTCAAACAAACAAGTACGCTTTACAAAGAATAGTATGTTACGTGATTCCCCGTCTCACTATGTACTTATTGGTTGGTATGAGCGGGCAAGGAAATGGAATAAGGTTGATGCATCGCTGAGTTATTTCTTTGTCTATTCAGATTTTATTCCTTTAATGTTAACTGTCTCATAGCTGGATCATAGTGGCTATGCATATGTAAATTATAGTCATAGCTTTTTACTGGTGCTCTAGCTTAATAAAGGATAGTGTCCATGGTTCTTGGTACACCAATACATTTTCTAAAACTTCTGGGAGATGGTTATTCAATTGATCTAACTGTTAAGATGCAAGAAAAGGGCTTAGTACACTACCATCTTACCTACGGAACTGCTCTTTTTTTTTTCTACTTTGATCAATAGGTCAGTGCCATACCACACCCTTCTGGCTTTTGCAAATACTTATCCTTGTCATATGTATGCTTACCAAAGGTCAAGGCCATTGCTTGTTTGCCTACCTGTGTCATACAATAGTTTAGGATCTCCTTGAAAACTTTGGTGGGTACCCATGTGAACTGAATTGGCCATATCCTGCATGCGACACAGTTCTGATGTAATTATAAATGATAACATGGAGATTGGTTCTTCTTATGTTTGCTTAGACGCATAGAAACATTTGTCTGACCAGCCACTGGACCATGGACTTTCCGTTTGCAACTTTCATAACCGATTTTTTCTTATGGTAGATGCAAGGCCATACGGAAGCTGTGAATGATATTCAAAAGGGCTGGCAATGCCATGACTAATCAAGTATCCTGGCAAATATTAGGGATCAATGAAAAGATAATCAGGGACAAGATCATGCTAGCAACTGGTATTTATTTTGATGGATATTTAAGTGAAATAAGGTTTTTCCTATGGGCTTTGTGAAATTAAAATTTTGAAGAACATCATTGTAGTTTGCTATACGGGTTTTGGTATCAGGTTAATTTCTCGGGTATGGGCTTCGAGTGTCTGGTTATGTGCCCACCATCAATGCTAGAACTCTTTATATATTATCCTTTTTTATTGAATCTTTTATTGATGTAACCATTTTTTTCTCATTTTTATTGTATAAAGAGGTGATGCACAACGGTGAGGGAAGAGTTGATAGAGATTATCCAACCGGCCACCTTTCCACTGTTGCTAAATGTTGCCGCAACGTAGAATGTTGGTTTTACCATGTAAACAAAAGAAACATCCGACACCGTCGATGGATGTTTTTCTTGAGAAAACGCAAAAATATTTGCGTTTCATTTCATTGAAAGGGTAGAAGGTTCAAGAGTACACTCCTCCTAAGAAGATATAATGGTTACAGCAGGTTACATGAATGCACATCCTATGTCGTCGGCTATTGCTGAATGTTATCAATTTTATATTATTGGTTTGCATGGCAGGTTACTGGTCAGGTGATTCACTCTTTTTTTTCTACTGCCATCTATCTTACTTTTTCTTTTTCTTATGTGACACCTTGAGGCCAAAGAGAGTGAGCAGATGCAAGCATATCATATGCATCAGTCTTCCCACATATGTGTGTCAGTAGCAGACCAGTAGCAGACCGAAGCTGTTGACGATGCGCCTCCAAAAAAAGAGGGGAATCCATCAATAAAAGGATGCTAAGGGATTTCTCTGCATCCTATCAGTTGGGACTGTCAATGTAATCACTTTGATTTGATCTCATAGTTTTTGTTCTGATGGTTGCCAGTATGCTTTCAGTTAAGATGGTTTTATATTTGTACTACTAAATGTTCCCATAATAAAATAGGCTAACCTCTAAATATATAGATTGAGCATCGCATGTTGTATGCTGTTATTGCCTTGAATCCTTTATGAAGTATGTGAACAGCCACAACAAAAATAAATTGAGGCATGGTGATTGCATAACAGACTCGAGAATTTTTTTTTTGCAATCTAAATTTCAGTTGATGTGTTAGTTTTACAGAGATAAGTATGACTTGTAAAGCTATGTTTTTTCAGATGTGATTTGGAGTTACTTTTCAATAGCTATTACTTCTTGAATTCTATCTCATTTTCCGGAAAATGAATCAGGTGAAAATTTAGGCGACTAAAGGTTTTATTTTTACTGCATTATTGTCCATGAATGCTTTATTAATGTGATTTTATGGAAATCTTGCAAATGTATCTTCACTTGCATAAATGCAATGCTACTGTATGCGTGTGGGTGAACTTTTATCATCAGAGATGAATTCATTTAGAAAATGTTGGTATGTTGTATATTTTGGTCATTCGTCCTTATTTTAGTTCCCTTAGTTCTGTCCTAGAATGCATATATTTTTGGCTTTCGAGTCTCCATACAAGATTGGAGATGTGAAGTCAATCTGGATCTCAATGGCAAGTGATCAGCAGAATATTGGCGCTGATGTAGTGATGTGCCAAGAGTTGCATCCTAAACTTCTTCACAAATTTTCGGACCAAGAAATACTACGTTTACAACAGCAATGATACATGTGGTTTGTATTCTTCAGCATTGTAACAACATTGTTTCCATCTATTTTGACCTGACATATCTTGGTGTCGAAATCAACCCATGTAACAGAATTCCATAGCGGGGAAGGGAGCCAGGCCGCTCCTAGCTGTGGTGCTATTTACAATGCTAACATAATATTTAGAAACTTTGTTACAATGAAAGAGAATGGATTCTCATGCATAGAAAAAATATAGGTCCGATTAAGCACTAGGGTAGTCATTTTGCCTGAAAAGAGAAGAGCATGCGGGTGTACACATCAGAAAGTTTTTCCTTTTTTGGTGTGTACATGCCATTTTGTTAAAGTGCAAATCAAATCGTGATCAAGCCTTACAAATTTTCAGGTTTGTGTCGTGGTAACGCTCACAAAACTTAACTTAGGGGTCCGTAGCAACGCACGGGCATTCAACTAGTGTACGTAGCGAAGGAATAATGCATGGTCAGCACCCAGCAGACGAATCAAATACTGTGGCTGGGAATGGGCCTCCGTTTTTATAGAATGTACCGAGTCAAAAGAATTGAGTTCGAGTCCGGGGCGGACGGTATCATTTTTGTTTGCCTTACTTAAATAGAGTTCCCGGGAGAATTGGGTAATTAATCATGATCCTTTTAACATGTACTTCAAATCCGGAGGAAGTTTGAACGATTCGATTAATTAGCTTTCTTAAAAATCGCGTGGAATCCTCCATAATTGTAGGTAGTACTACTGTATATTATTGGTGGGAGACTTCCATAATTGTAGGTACTAGCCAAATTGCGAGCCATTAATCACGTCATTAATTAATAATTGCTACTAATCGGGACGCTTCATTGCAGCTAATCAACAGAAAGAAAGGAAAATCGTCAGGAAACAAAAGAGAACGAAAATCACGCCGTCAATCCACATCAGTAGTACTGCTGTATATCTCGCCAACCACCACCCCACTGCTCCCCAACCACCGCCTGCCCCGTCGCCGCCGGCACGCGCCCTCCGTCGTCGCCCACCACCGGCACCTCCTCCTCTCCGCCAGCATTTTCTCCCCACCTATCCTCGGCGCGCGAACAGCTCGCCCGGATCAGACGCCGTCTCCCTTCAACGCCTTCCCCAACCAACCCCTCCTCCCAAGCGCCGCCTCATCCCTGAAGACGAAAGAGGAGGCGCCGCCCGCGCAGCAGCCACCATGCCGGCGCGACTGGCCTGCTCCTAACGCCACGTGCGTCGATTCGACGGCGCGCGCGGCTCCATCGATCACGCCGGTCGCGCGGACGAGGGGGCGCCGGCGGCCAGGAGGTCGACCTGCTCGTCCCGGAGACGCGCGCCGCCGTCCAGGGGCTTCAAAGGTAGCACCTTCTATATATACTCCCTCTCCGTCCTTGCTTCCGTAGAGCAGTTGATTCGAATGTTAGGACGAGATTCCTATACTTGATCTGATTCGAGTTTCTTTAATTGTGCGCCCAGGGTATCGCCGTGGCCGGCAAGGGCAGCAGCCTGGAGCGCATCCACAACGAGAAGTAGCACATGACCCGCAAGGCAAGCTGCCAATTTTCCTGGCGTGGTTCGATTCCGTTGATGTGCGGACAATGTCCTGACGCGCTTCGCTTTGGGTTGCAGGAGCTGCCGCTGCTGGTCATGGCTCGCCCGCTTGCCTAGCTAGCTACATGTTGGAGTGGTGCAGGTAGCTTCCACTCATTGCGCTTGCTGCATATTTTGTATGTACTGCCATTTGGTTCAATGCAAATATTATGTCTTTTGAGAGTGTTTATTGGGATTGGTAGATCGTTCAGTATATTATGCTAGTCGTTGATTGATGTGGAAATGTTGTGTTAGATCTATATATATATATATATTACGTTTCACCATAGCGATCCTTCTTGATTTAGTTATGGATGTGCTTTTGTTTTCCCTTTTACAGCGTAGGAGTATAATCTGGTTGGTTATTAATGGCAAGGTATTTTGGTGAAATGAGCCAGTAAAAAAGATGATGTGTCCTTTAGGTTGTGCGATTTATCCACTTAATTATCGGTGCCCCTTTCTTTTGCTAGTTACAATTTGGTTTTCTTTTGGCAATATCCTTTTTTTTTTAATTACTGGATTCTAGTAGCAATGCATACGTAGGCAGCAATAGGCCAATAAAACTGTGCATATATGCAGCAGTTGCATGACATATACCCACTTACATTTATCACTACTCCTATCATTTTATTTAGTGGATACCGGCTAATTATCATCCTGGTTTCATTTTTGCACACTAACACAAAAAGCTTTTTCACGCAGCTATAATTGTTAATTGATGAGAGCGGTGGCCTTAGCCGGTACGTCCTGCAGCAGCGCGAGGAGCTACAGCAGGTCGAGATCAACATACGCCCACCCATAGATCATCTAGGTGCTGCCATGTCTTGGGAGGCTGCCAACGAGCATCTTGTAGCAGCTGAAAAGCTCAAGGTCCTCTTGCTTTCATTGAAAATTCTCCATACTTGAAAATGTTCACTTTAGGTAGATACGCTGCCATTACTTGCTGCCAACCGAGCAAGCAATAACTTGTTCCCTTGTTTCTCATTAATTCAAAATCATGCATATATGCTTGGATATGATCAGAAAGGCTTATTCTTTTTTTTCTATTGCATTCTTTCTGTAAAAAATTTAATGGAAACTTGTCATGTATATTTGTTCGTAAAGTTTGCTTGCTAATGTTTCATTTTTTCCTGTTGTTCAGATGTGTACATAACTACATATATGGGCAGTGCATCTAGGATGCTTTTGTTTCTTCATTTGTTTGCTGCTTAGTTAATTACACATATGCAGTGCTCAACCCTGCCTCTACATTTTCAGGTTCAGAGCATCATACAGGTGTGCATGCCCGCGCCGTGGATCTGGAGGCTGTTGGGGAAGCCCACTCGCTGCTGCAGTGGTAGGGGTAGGATCTGTTGAGGAAGGGAGAAGGAAAAGCCATCCGTGGACTGCAACGGGACGGGGCACTAAACGGAAGTAGTGACCATCTCTTCGACTCCATGTGTTTGGGTGATTTTCTGGTTATCCCTTCTCTTATCTACATGGCCATGTTGGCATGATTACCTCTACATCCTGAAATGCTCTGTTAGTTTTTTGTGTGTCTCGGTTAGGCTGTATGATCAATGTTGGCTGACATATCTTAGATAGAAAGATGTGTCTTTATAGTGTGCTTTGTTTGGTCGATTTAATCAATGTCAACCTTGAATCTGAAGTTTGATTTCTAAACTAGAATCCTGTTTTGTGTTTGAGCTTCTAATTTGTTGATTGCACTTGTTGGAGCTGATTTGGAGTACTAGTTCAAAGTAGATGATTTTTTTAATCAACACAACATTGCCACCTTATAAGGATGATTGTGTTGTTTGAAATGGTTTTGCTGGTGGTGGTTATCTCAAAAGATTGATTTCTGCCACTAATGATGAATTATGTTTGAATGATACGTCGGGCGTGCTGTTTACACATTGAAATTTGTGTAGTATATATTGTTTGCTGTATCATATGGGTGTCCGAAAAATAGCAAAGGCCAGTCCGAAATTTCTGTTTTTATTGAAATTTAGTCTATTATCTAAGCTAACTTTTACTTTTCTGTTCTTAATGAGAATCATTGAAATTCACTGTTTTTATCTTGAGGCCTTTGTAAACGAACCAGCCAATAATTTGGCTATGCCAAGCTAAATTGGAAGATCAATTTGCTATTTAAGTACTAGTGTTGCTGGTGAACGAGATAGAATAGTTGAGAAATTTGTGGGTGTATGTATTAAGTTTCTTTTGTAGCTCTTGTTTGCACCCTTTAAAAATTGGAAGAGAAGTTTAGTGGAATTTATGTGTAGTACGAAACTCGATGCTCCTAAGTCTCAGTTTGGAACATTGATACGAAAACCTGATGGTCTATAAATTGATGCACATCTATTTTTTGCATGCATCAGGTTTGTGTGTTATGCATCTTGTTTACTACAGCTTGATATGTTAGGTAAAAGAATCCTTCTAAATGGCTGGAGTTTACTTGAGTGGTACACTAAGGTTGATCCTTTCCTATACAAGCACGTCTCTGAATCAGTGTTTCTCGAATCTCTTATTGTAGCAGAGTACCAACCTGGTCACTTTGTGAATGCATCTGTTGCTGGCATGTCCATCTCCACCGAAAATACCTTTTTTCTGGTGCCAATATCTTTCCAAACTAAGACATCCAATTCAAATTTCAACAACCATCGGAAACATGTTAGTGCTCAGAGTACTAGATGTACTTCGGTACCTAGGTTCAGATTTTTAGGAGAAGAGTGAGAGCCCAAGGACCATCAGCTTGGCCAAATGTTTGAATTAGTTGATGTACCTTTGATTCATTTTAATAGTACAACATTTATAACATCTAAACTCAGTGCTTCCAAATAGAGTGGGTAGGACGTTTTCAGCGAATTGAACTCACTAATCGTATCCTGTTGTTTTCCGTTTTCATAAAATATCTCAAGTTGTAAAAATCATAACTACTTCATATAAATTTAAAAAATGCAAATAAGATACCAAAATGTTCAGAAAATTCTCCTCGTATTATGCTGCTACCACAGGCTGGATGTTCGATTTTTCTGATTGCTTACTCACTTATAATTTTTTATAGCTTTGACACTGGTAGTATGCTATTTTCCTTTTCATCAACATGATCTCTTTAGTTCAATTGCTGATAGAGAACTACTTGCAAGTGATGTCTGCTAGAAATTTGAAGTGTCGTCTAATAAGCACGTTGTTTCTGGAAGCCTTTTAAAATCTTTTGGTTGCTTTGAGTAGAATCTGGAACTGTTCTCCAGCGGTTATTTGGGTTTAATCCCACTTACAATATTTATACTTTTTTTTTTGCAATTTCTGTGTTTTGATTGTATCCATACTTAAGTCCATCACCATGACATTGGGTGGTATATCAGTTGGTTCCCATTTTAGTGGTTTTCTTTAACTGTTTTGTACCAATCTGCTGTTTCTTAGATTCCCATTTGAGCATACGACAAGCTAAATCGGATTCCCCTTTCAGACAAGATGCAAAATCGAGTTTCTGATCATTTTTTACCCATAGGCAGTCATTTTCCTTGAGTGCATTGCTACATTTCTTTTACTTGACAATCACATTATCCATCTCACTGACTTTGTGTTAAATTTTCCTTTTATCTGTCTTTTGCTTGTATGCTTGGGTGAGCAGTTTGTATTGTTGGTGACAAGCAACCTGACACCCTTCCCACTGCATCATGGCTGTATATATGATTAGTTTATCTTCTTTTTGTCGAGAGCTCTGTTTTTCAATGTCTTCTACTTGTCCTTTTGTAAGTCATGACATCTTAATATGAGCTCATCATTTGTGAATCAGTAGAATAAAGTAAATGAAAATATTTTCCCTACTGTTTCGCCTCAAGGGCAGCCTGTAGCGCCTCCAGAAGTAGTAGCACGTGATCTGCAAAGTGAGCTGCCAATTTCATGTTTATTTCCGTTCGGTGTAATTTGGTTCCATTGTTATTGCAATGTCCAGATAACCCACGGCTGGGTTGGGTTGCAGGAGCCGTCGGTGATGATTGTGGCTTGCCCGCTTGCCTAGCGACATATTGGAGTGGCGTAGGTAGTTTCCACTGCTTGATTGCACCTGTATATTTAGGATTTAGTGTCACTTAGTTTGATGGAAAGTATTCTGTGCTTTGGGAGTGAGTATTGTGAATGGTGATCTGGTATTGTGCTAACTGTTGATGGAAGTGTTATGTGGAAGTGTTATGCAGTAGTTAGCTCCTTTGTTTTCTCATTGATTCAGTAAAATGCATACAAGATGCGTACATGGTTTGCTGGGGTCAGGAATATTCTTTGTATTTAGTTCTCTTTGTTCAAAATTTTACCAGTCATGTAATATTTGCTTGCTAAAGGTTGCTTTTTTCTGTGGTGGAAATGTTTACACTAATGTTTTGTATTGTGGTTTTGATCATGTTTTGGGAGAATAGCTCCATTATTTTACATTTCTCTACTTCTGGTTAAAAAAATACCATAATAACAAAATTTGTCTACTAAATGGTAGTAGATGATAAATATATTTATGTTAGATTCTAACATGAAACAATGTTCTCAATGCCGATCCTTTGATCTAGTCTTTTGTTACTTGGTTCTTTTTACCCCAAATTAACATATGTTTATGTTTTGCGCAGTTGTGCTATTCCTGCGAGATGTCAGGGGCTGCCTGATCATCCTAGCCATGGATAGCGGTGTCGACTCCATGTGTTTGAGTGAGTTTCTAGTTCTCCATTCTCTCCTCTACATGCCCAGGGAGGCATGGTTACCGCTGCATGCACATATGCTATGTTATTGGTCATGAGCTGTTTCTATTTGGGCAAAAATACTTGCTCCCTGTTTTATATGTCAAGAGTCCAGAAACTCTCATCTCTTATGTTCTTTTTGGTTCTTCTGCTAATGGATGTTAGTGATGTAGCGATGTGGTGTTTCATTTCCTGTTTGGTACCAGTGCCATGTACGTCTTTGCTCCTAGTGACGTCCTGGAAGTTTCAGGTTGCTGCAATGTCGTGCCTGAACATAGTTTGGTATCTAGCTGTGTGTTCTGTAGTGTTTTTTCAGGTTGAGGTCCTTTTGGTATGGCAAGTTGCTGGCCATTTTTCCAGTGAATTTTGATGCAATAGTAGCGAATTTCCTCTGAAGTTAGTGACTCTTAACTTTAAAAAATGCTTCAGCCATTTAACTCTACTTATCTGGAAATTTGGTGTGATATATTCATTCATTCAAATTTATCGGCTGTCCTCTTCTTGTGTTGGTTACAAATTTTATATCCTTTGACAAAATTATGTCTTTTGAATGGTCAAATACTAGTACCACTGCATTTATAGGCAGCAGTAGCACAACATGTATCAATCTGTACATATTCTACTACTATGACAAGTTACATTCAAGATATTAATTCAGCTATTCAAGTTTTGTTTCAACATCTCATTGCTTCTCTTTCTTTCCTAGAAGTTGTCTCTTTCCTCAGGTGATTCTTAGTCACTACTTGGCTTCAAGAATACCAAGCATGGGAAACTATTCAAATGGTCTCTTCTTTATCGCCGAGGTTTAGGTAAGATGTTGGGTTTCTCTTTTTCCCCCTCTATGAGGTATGTGATATTGTGGATGTATTGGCATTGGCATGCTTGTTAGAAGTTCTTATGCTAGTATTTATGGCAAGACATTGTCATTGATTCATTTATGCTGAAGGTTCATCTTAATTTTGTTCCATTCTTCTTGATCTTATTATTGGAAACTGGTCATGTAGTGTTTGACACTTTACATTCCATTTATCTCTACTCTTAGGTGGTAGTAGAGATTAAGTAGCCACAGGTAGGTAGTGAGTCTGATGATCACACCTAGTTCATTTGTAGATGCATCTGATAAGGATTGTATTGGTATTATCTGCCTGCATGGATTCTCCGATGAGAGAACTAATTGCATGCATATCTTGCTTTCGTTCATGTGACACCCTTATGGCTTACTTTAGTATTGTTCAAATAGGTGCACTTCTTTATTTCTTTATAGATTTTAAATCTAAAGAATTGTTTTCGGAGGTAAAATTTATTGTTGTGTTGTTCCCCTACTACATCTATGTTGCTATTGATGTTGTTTTTAGCTCTTATATTTTGTGGCGACTGACTTCCACTTCACATTTATAGTGGCTATGTAGACTGGATTATCGAGTTACTAGATGTTTCACGTGAGCTGTCTTGATTTGGTGATAGATCGTTGAATCACAATTCTTCTGAAGAATATTGTATCAGTTAATCAAAGGATATATAATTTTTAGAAGTTAAGATAATGTCATGCTTGGACTTGGATTGGATTTTTTTAATCTGTTTACGTGTAACAATGGTTGTGATATGAAGTGTCTGCAGGTGGTGATACCTGCTGGGAATGTTTTAGTTGAGCACTTAACTCTCCGAGTACAAATGGGCTCTAATCTTTTGATCACAGGCATCCTCTCTTACCGAATGATTTCTGTAATAAACAACAAAACAGCAAGCTAGCACTTGATAATGAGACTATTGTATCTTGATGTGATGTTTTCTTTGATATCACAGTTTTGTTTGACAGTGCCATCTGTTGCTCTCTGTAATGATCTCCACATGACTTGCTGCCAAATCGTTTGGTTTTTACACTACTGAAAATTCTATGTACATGCATGTCACTATGTATGTGCTTCCACTATTTAGTCCATGCACAGAGAAAAATCTCAATGTTTATTGTCCAATAGCTCGAAAACCATGGTGCAGTACTAAATCCACATTACATAGGTGACTGCCTTTTGAGGAAACAATAGATAGGTGCCTGTCTATTGTCGTGCTTGTCGAGTTGAAACCCTCCTTGGAAATCTATTTATTTCTTTGATAAATCTGCTTTATTAGAGTTGACGGTGATGTTTTGCCCCTTTTGGAGGTTAAATGTCAAGGCAGCAGGTGGAGCGCTGCGGCTGATCAGCTGATGCATCACTTGACAAGGAAGAACACGGGAACAAGGAGACGTATATAGTTGAAAAGCATGTGTTTTGTTGTAATAGTTGCTGTCCCAGATTGCATGAGTTGTGTTGTATGAGCCTTTTTGGCTTTGTTTTTTTGCAGTGTGATGTGAGTGTCTGTACAAGATGGAAGGTCTTGGCAAATTTTCTTGCTGATATATATTCGTTTTAAGTCTTGATTCTTTGATATGTGACCCGAATGTCTGAAGAAGGAAAATGGCATGGCAATTTTGATCTTTTTGTGTAGTTTGCTGTTGTGAAGTGAAAGGATTGAGGATCGTTGGTTTGGAGCGGAAAGTAGTTTTGCCTGATCTATCATGCGTGTCACAAGCTGAGCTTGTACTTGCGATGCGTGCCAAGTTGTTGTTAGGAAAAAAGAAAGATTTTCTCCTTGCAGCGGAGATGTCTCGCATATTATATCAAGTAAGTGAGTAAACAAGGGCTGGAGATAGAAGGAGGGGACAGATAATTCATGGCCGTCCTGTGATTGTTGCATGATTTCCGTGGGTCAGCTAGATTTACGCATGCATGCGCGCAAAGTTTCTTTTTTTTCTCGCGCGCGAGGCAGCGTGTGGCGATGATTAGGGTTGACACGTACAGGATTTTTATTAAGTATTTCCTTTGGACGTGCGTGCATGAATGGGTCCGATCCGAAGGACGACTCGCGTACGTGCACGAGCTGATCTAGTTGTGCTCATGTAGGTAGCTGATGGATGTGCTTGTTTTTTGTTTGGTAATCACATGTGATTTGCTGTAATAGCTCCCGTCCCAGGTTGCATGAATTGTGTTGGATGAGCCTGTTGGCTTGTACACTCGCACGCGTGCAAAGTTTCTTTTTTTGTCGCACGCGAGGCAGCGTGTGGCGATGATTAGCGTTGACACGTACGGCGATTTTTATTAAGTATTTCCTTTGGATGTGCGTGCATGAATGGGTCCGATCCCAAGGACGACTCGCGTGCACGAGCTGAGCTGGTTGTGCGCATGTAGGTAGCTGATGGATGTGCTTGTTTTTTGTTTGGAAATCACATGTGATTTGCTGCCGTCCCAGGTTGCATGAGTTGTGTTGGATGAGCCTGTTGGCTTGTAGTGTGATGTGATTGTCTAAAGGATTGGGGATCGGTTGGTTTGGAGCTGAAAGTAGTTTTGGCTGATGGATCATGCTGTGTCACAAGCAGAGCTTGTGTAAGCATGTATAGGAACTTGCGATGCGTGCCAAGTTGCTTTTAGGAAAAAAACTTGCCTGATTGATGACACGCCCACATATCTACAAGAAGCCTGATTGATTCTAACAGCAACACTCTGTGAATCTACTAGTTCTCATTCAGCTTCAACCAAGTGATCCATCTTGTATTGTACACAGAGCAGTACAATTTTCCAGGAAACAATGAGGGAGTGATTCACGAGAAACTTCACATATACGCTAAACACATGTCTAGATACTTCCAACGTTTTGGTAGTTGTTTCCCTAATTTTCCAGCACGATTAGTCTGCCCATGCATCAATACGGTACAGCAAATCCCTCTATTTCCACTGTCCGACTCGTCGACTACATCCTCTTATTTCCCCCGCATGGACTAATTTTTTCAAACAACAGCAGCACAAGCTTGATGGAAGACGAGCCCAACCAACTGGCCGACGTGGAGAGCGGTGCTGGCGTCAGCCACGACGAGCTCGTTCCCAAATTCGATGGCGACAAACAGTCCGTCGTGGAGAGCGGTGCCGGCGTCAGCGAGGACGGCCTAGACGAGGACGGCGGTGACGGCACCAGCGGTTGCGGTGGAGTCCTGGTGCTCGGCAGGGGAGAGCGCCAGGAACCAGACCCGCCTTCAGACGTGCTTGAGTGATGCGACGAGCGAGAGCTTCGTGCTGGTTTTGGTCGTCGCCATGTGGGGGACGAGAGCTGGCTGGCCGAGGGGGTGGAGATGGACTCCACGGGGTCACTTGTCGGAAAGGGCCGCGACGGCGTCTGCGAGCACGGCAAAGGCCGACGGTAAAGTTTTGCATGGCGTGGATTGTTCATGGCGTTGTTTTTGCGTGACCAATGATTGTCCATGCCCATTCACTCATCTCTTTTTCGCATGCATGCAGGTGGCGTCGCCGTTGATGAACTAGTCCTGGAACGGCCGGCGCGGGAGACGGCGCCCTGGAAAAGAGCCTCACGAGGTGAATGGTCTGTTTACTGGCAAAGCACAACGCCGCGACCGCCGTCACCTCGCCCAGCTTCGCCTCGGAAGGGGTGCCATGGCCAGCATCGCCTCCGTACCGTAGGTGGCACCATGGCCAGCTTCGTTTCCGCCGGGAGCACCATGTACTGTCCACCTTCGCCTCCACTAGTAGTGCCATGGCCAGTGCCTCGACTAGCAGCTTCTCCTTGCCCTGCTACGCCTCGGCCGGCAAGAGCTGAGCTAGCGCCCGCGCCCGACACTACTGTTTCCTCCCGCTAGGTCCGCGTCCACGTTGTTGTCCTGCTCATGGCCGGCGTCGTCGCTGGGCGGGTTGTTGCCTTGTTGGGTCCCTATGACATTACGAATGTGCTTCATTTAGTTTTTCAGGCACAGCTCACAAGCAACCAAAGCCCCCAATTGCAACACCACCACACACGAGAAAAATCGCGTGTCAATAAGAAGCCATTGCGCACGGGTTGCGAAGCTGCGCCCTATAAGACAACGCCTCCCTCCATGTCCAAAGCCAACGACCATTTCTTGCATGCAGCCAACCTAATGGAGGGGCTCATCCCGTTCATCTACAAGGGCCATCAAGGAGCGGAATACCCGGAGCTACTCCAGGTGCAGCTCCATCGGCTCGGCTAGCGGCGACATTGGTGTGGAGGACGGCGATTATGTGATCACTACTGGACATGCTACATGGTGCTGGACAAGCAACGCCCATATATGAGGACGAGCTGGCCTTCTGGCCTTGTGATGAGGTTGCTTTGTCCTTGTTAGATTAGATGACTTCTGATTGGGGATTGAGTTGTGCTAGAGTATGAATCATTTGATATTGACAAATATTTTGATGTGTGCTGGAAATGTCTAAAACACAGGTGAGGTCATGGCAAATTTTCTGGCTGGATAACGAGGAAGGATAATCAACGACAACAGTGGCCTTCGTCTTCTTTGACTCCATGTGTTTAAAGGAAGATTCAGGTTCCTTACTGCAGTGATTTCTTCGTAGTATCCGTACACGCCCATTGTTGGCATAGAGTCTCCAGTTTTTGCTGTGTCTACATCATCATTTTATTTGCCTGGTAGTAGTATTATTAAAGGTTTCTGTTGTGGTGTACTTGAGTCAGGAATGAATTTAAATCCAACATGTAGTAGGTTTCATTTGGTCACTTATTTGTTACCAGTAACCTGTTATAAACGCGACAAGCAAATAACGAAGAACGATAAAAGAAAACGCAGCGGAGACACAAGATTTAATGTGGAAAACCCTTTCCAACAAAGAAGGGGAAAAAACCACGGACGCCAGCCAACAAATACTTCACTATATCGGGGAGTATTTACAAACGCCGTGGGTTATCTTATAATCTGATTAACCCTAGCCGGCGGCTTACAAGATGTATATATATATAGGCGGTGGCAACGATCCGTACCGCTCGTCCCAAGCCTACCGGCGACGGGCCTCGCTCCTCTTGTCAGAAGCTAGCCTCCCTTTAGTATATGAATTTGGATCACAATATAACATAACTAATCAGATAATAAGAGGAGGAGCTATTGCTAGGAAAATTTAATGAACATGCATGGTGATTGGCTCTCATGTGCTATGTGATTGGCTTTACTAATTATGCTCTGGCTACTGAGCTCATGACCTCTATTTAAATTATGATGATGATGTTTACCTGGTCACATGTTGTCGTGCTGGTCTGGGAAGGATGGACAAGGCATTGATACTTGTTTCACAAACCACTGGTAGCTGGATGCAGTGTGAGCGGTACACGGAGCATCCAACAGGCTGCCGAGAGAGCTGGATACTGATAGCTGCTAAGAGGGAGGAAACCTGGACCATTTGGACATGTTTTTTTTTTACCGGAGTCGATGTGCTTGATAACCTGAGACATCATGGTAGCACTTGAGGTGATGTGTTTTCCTAGCTAAGCACCTAATCATAGGTAGAACTTTGCTAGAGCACCTGATGGTTGCAAGTTGATGCACGTGTCCAAACTTTCATGGAGCTATGATGAAGCTTGACATTATCCGATTGCAACCTGAATCTAAAAGGATATCGCCAGAGCACTTGATGATGTGGAAATTTGATTTGGACTTGATTGTTTCCTGCGTTACTACCTACGACTGCATGAATGCTCCCTAAATTCAGGGTTTGCCGCACATAGAAACCAATCCGTTGGTTCTCCTCCTCCTTCTAGCCGCACATACAAACAAGCGCCCCATAATTCTAGACAGGCTGAGACGTAATTGCTTCCTGCGTTACTACCTACTACTTACTGTATGAATGCTCCCTAAAATCAGGGTTTCAATCTGGAAGAAAATAAGATTCAACACACTGGTTTGTACATTTCTTACTCCTCTTGTCACATTGCTGGGAGCTGTACCAAGTTTTCTTAGATTTATTATATCTTATTATGTTTTTACTAGATCGATGGAATAGCTTGAGTTTATTATGGCCGCTTTTGCATATTTGCATATGGTCTCTCCTTATGCCCAAACGTGCATGGCCAACTCGATCGCCACAATTGCAGGTTGTCACATGAAAACAAGATTTGCATGTTTGTTGGTTCATTATTTGGAGATACTCCATTAGTAGGTAGGTTGTCCATCTTTGGTAGTAGTAGTAATACAGGAAAGAGGGAAAATCGAGGTGATAATTACTCCTTGATTTACTAATGCTGGGATTTCGTCCCGTAATTAGGTGGTGACATTGGTCTCGTCATGGCCACCATTATGGGGTGTTGGTTACCCGGTTTTGGTATGCCACCTCAGCGATCCGTGGGACAGCATATCTCATCCGTCCAAAGCAGCTAGAGGAGAACCATTGGATTGTGTTTACCCGCTCAATTCTGTGAAAGTTTGAAACTTTTGTTTCCCCTCCAAACCAAACCAAGTCTATAAATACAAGGTAGGGCCAAAACCGCGGGCGGCAGCGCGTGCCGTGACTTATGACTTTGGACTTTGGCGAGGAGAGGAGAGGAGAGGAGAGGCCATGGCGCTCTGGGTTGCCCGGATGGGCGGCCGGTGGGGACGACTAGTGCGAGCGGGACTGCGCGGTGGTGAATTAAGGAGGTTCGCCGGCGCGCGGCGCCGTGAACTGATACCGTGTATGTGGCGCTCTCCAGCTCTGGATCTCGGTGAGTTTGCTGTCTTTGGGTTATTTGTTTTGGAGCCGTGGATCAGGCATGGAAACATGCATATAGGCTCTGGATTAATTGGTTATCTCCTTGTTGTGTGTAACTAGGTACTTTGCACGTGTTGCTGATCCATTCAGCTCTGGATCGACACATATGCGTAGAGTAGTATGTTAGGAATAAAAAAAAAATTCCAGGCGAGCGAGGCGAGATCCATCCACGATTAGTTAGTTTGAGGGAGCGGTTTGTTTCTTGGAAACATGGGATCGTCAGATCCCGGCCGAGTGAGCGTCGAGCGACAAGGCGCGGTCCCTTTTTCCGCATGCGCGCGCGCGAGGTGAAATCGAATGGGTTCTCTTCCCGTGTTTGCGCCGCGTTTGTGTGGTGGAGTACGTGGAGCTGAGCTGGCAGGCATCGCACGCGCGGAAGGACTCGAACAAACCCGCGCCGCGCCTCGTTTGTTTCGTCGGCGAGGCTGTGCGTTTGTGTGCCACCGGCGCGTCTGTGCCTCTCGATCAGTCTGCTACGGCCGGTGACATGAAGACCACAATCCCTCTACTGACGCCGTACGTACAAGATGGGCCAGTTTGCCCTGTCGCACAGGGTCGTGCTGGCACCGCTCACGCGGCAGCGCGCCTACGGCAGCGTCCCGCAGCCGCACGCCGCCGTCTACTACGCCCAGCGCGCCAGTCCCGGCGGGTTCCTCATCTCCGAGGGGACCCGGATCGCCGGCTCGCCTGCTAAAGCAGCGCGGGAGGAGAATTTCTCGACTTCTCATACATCTCCTATGTGTCAATAAGACCAAAGAGATGGAGGGGCATATACTAGCCGCAACCGCTCCTGAACCCCGCGCACCCTCTCTAATTCGGCCGGCGACGGCCTCTCCAGCGAGAACCCGCAGCAAACAGCGCTGTACTCCTCCATGGTGAGGTCACTGAACTGGTTGATGCCTTGGGTGCTACTATGGACCCCTAGGGCGTAGCCGGCGTTATGTCGGTCGACGGAGCGGAGGGCGTCCTGGAACATGGCGTAGCGGTGCTCCTCGTGGGGGGCGATAGAGCTGTAGATCTTGTCGTGCAGGGCCTTCCACTCCACGAAGATCCGCCGGGTCACCTCCTCGCTCCTCTCCCTGTCCCAGGACCAGGCGGAGTACCCCTTGTCGTGCCACTGCCGGTCGATGAGGCGGAGGCGGTGCTTGAACATGGCGTACCCGTCCTCCTCCTCCGCGGCGGAGGCGTAGGTCTTGCCGTGCTCCGCTGTCCAGTGCAGGAAGATCCGGCGCGTCTCCTCCTCGCTCCTCTCCTTCTCCATGTTGTTCGATGTGTTGCTTGTGGCTGCTGCCGCCGCCAGCGACAGCAGCAGCAGCAGCGCTGCCGCCGCCATGATCCTCATCACCACGGGAATTGATGGTGGCGCGCGGGTGTACTTACGTGGAGTAGAATAGATGTGTGGAAGGGCGAGAGTCTGCACGGACGCTCGATTGATGGATCTCGAAACCCTCGCGCGCGGTGCTCGACCAATGAATCTAAGTTTGGATTGTCGTTTGGGTCGGTGCTCGACCAATGAATCGAGTCGACGTATGTACAAGATGGGCCAGTTTGACCTGTCGCACAGGGTCGTGCTTATTACGGCGGTGTCCCGCAGCCACACGCCGCCGTCTACTACGCGCGGCGGGTTCCGCATCTCGGGCGGCTGTTTCCATCCATCCCGACTGCCAGGCTGTACGGTGCGGTGCGGGGAGGTGCGGATCTATTCGCGAGTTGGGCGCTTCAACCGAATCAATCCGCCAAACAGCCTTTCGCTTCTCTCGCCCGCGTGCGCACCTACGGATCGTATTATGCATCCAAATCAAAACCAATTCCTTCCCCATCTCTTTTTTCTTTCCTGCCCGCCCCACTGCTACAGCTTGGTACGCGATCTGAATGATCCTGTGCGGAAAAAAAAGAAGCAAAAAACAAATACTAGATGGCCACAACCAACTATAACTGTACGTACACCATCGAATCGATGGACAACGCTATTAATCATCACCCTCAAACTAAAGCTTATGCATGGAACCAGGAAATTAAGCACAAGAAACAGCGTCAGACTGACAAGAACCTGATGAGAAGAGGTACTCCGTGGCCGGCCGGCCGGCCGGAGATCTCGGATCCACCACCACACTCGCAATCCTATCCACCCAGCCCAACCTTCCTCGATCTGCCACCATTCCTCCCCTTTCCGGCCTCTCTTCTCTTGTTGGATGGATCCTCGGCATGCATGTCAACAGAGGGCCCTCTTCTCTCCTCTCCGAGTAAGAGTCAAAGTCTAAGTCACACACGACGCACGCGTTGGCTATACCTCACCTCATATTTATAGACTTAAGGAGGTCCAGATCGAGGAGCTTTCATTCGAATTCTTAAAAAAAGAACCGGTCCCAAACTTTCCCGCTACTTTTTTTCGTCTCTCTTTGCTGCTTGTTAGAGAGGAGATATGATATAGCGAATTCTCAGATGCACGTCCACGCGGATCAATACATGTATGGAAACCTACGGGCCCTGATTGCTATCCATATTAACAGATGGACCGGTTCTCCTCCCACCCTCGTAACTGCTTCACACTAATCACTCCATATTTCACGGAGCTAATAATCTCTCCCACGTTTGGTTCAACAAAAGTAACTACCTACATATTTCACCCAAGCTACCGGCAAAATGATCGAGTACGTCTCTCCCTTCTTTTTGGTTTCTTATTATAAATATAGCCACGAATTTTCCTTTGCTTCTGAATAGGTGAATTGAAAAAACATTCCATGCTCAAAAACGGTATTATCTTCCCATCAGGTCAGGGTAGAGAATATGGTTTCCCTGTCTCCCCAAATAACGCCACACTTTTCCTTCTTTGTTTTCTTAAAGTAGCCATGATTTTTTTTAATCAAAAACCTTGCCCTTTGCTTTCAATCCATGAAAATATTATTTGGCTAGAGAAAATAGTTTAGCAAAAGTACGATATATGTATATATTACTTCATCTTACCAATACAAAGCAACGACCTGACGAAAATGTCAGGTCACATAACTCTACAGGTTTCATTTCACAGCAAGGCAACTTCAAATCATCAAGATCACCACCAATATGCAAAGGAAACAATTTGTTACAGCTTCCCATGGCTACAACTTGAATACTGAATTGTATTACAATAGCTGAAATAGTAGTCACAACACATCAACGCCATCAGCAGGGTCACGCGCTGACAGAGACCGAGAGGTCCAACTCAGCCAACTTCAGCTTCAAACGAGCTCCTGTGGCCACCTCCAGCAGCTTAGCTCCGGATGCAACAACTACATGAGGAGAATGTCTATGTTAGATACCAGGCGGCTCAATCTAGAGTCAAGCACCAGAAATTTGGATCATAGGTTAACAGGAAGCCAGCCAAATCATATTTAGATTGTTAAAAAACAAGTAACAACACATTTGGCACCATCAAACTGATAAAATAAGGATCATTCTGTGCTACTCGCTACTGCAGGGTCAGTTAATACATTTGTTATCAACAAACGTTGATATTTGGGCACCACATTTACCCTTTTTTAAAAAAAAATGCACCAAAGCAAAAATAAGGATCAACACGCCTTTTAAAACCAAGCCTCACCGATGACTTCCAAGTGCACCTCACATCACAACAGAAAAGTGAACAGAGCAGTTGACTCACAAGTCACAACACACATATACATCGCCTCACAGATGGAGCCGGCCACGGTTTCTCAACTTAAAACAACAACAAAATGGTGTAGCATGCAGCTACACTTCGACCACAAGACGACATCAATTCACGGCTAGTCAGGAGTGAACCATAGAACAGGCCAAAAACGACCTCGTTTTCAGGTTACAGTTCATGAGTATATCTAATCTCGTAAGTAAAATAAAAATCAACCTATGAGAAAATTGCAGAATGCCTTCATAGAAAACCAAAGATAACTTCTGGACATCATTGTGAAGAATCAAATTTGGATGAATAAAATCCTAATTCTTCCAAGACACACAAGAGTTGTAAAGCAATATTGCTGATCCCAGTTCAGCTCTTGTTGGTTCTGAAGCTATTTCCTCAAGACAGGCAAAGAAACAATACAAGTGACACGCCAAAGCTGTAAAGCAATAATCTCAATTCAGCACTGGTTGATTTTGAAGCTATTTCCATTAGACAGCCATTAGTATTTTAATGACATTAGTTTGGCAAAAAGAAGTGCTCTCCTCCTGTTGGCAAAGTCCAAAGTCTCAGACATCAAGGAGAACCAGCTAGCTAGATGGCGAGACCAAGACACGTCTCAGTTGTCCCTGGGTCATCCAGCTTCAAAGTAGTGCAGCTACTGGTTCTAGCTTGCCTCTCCTACTTGCTCATGAGAAAAAAGAACAACACATGCAAAGGAAACAATTTGTTACAGCTTCCCATGGCTACAACTTGAATACTGAATTGTATCACAATAGCTGAAATAGTATTCACAACACATCAAAGCCATCAGCAGGGTCACGCGCTGACAAAGACCAAGGAGAGGTCCAACTCAGCCAACTTCAGCTTCAAACGACCTCCCGTGGCCACCTCCAGCAGCTCAGCTCCGGACGCAACAACTACATGAGGAGAATGTCTGTTAGATGTCAGGCGGCTCAATCTAGAGTCAAGCAACCAAAATTTGAATCATAGATTAACAGGCAGCCAGCCAAATCATATTTAGATTGTTAAAAAATGAGTAACAACAATGCATTTGGCAATTTAATGTGACCTCAGCTTATGGATTGTAATAATAAAAAACAGTGTTGCCTATGTCTACTCAGCTAAATACCATAGCAAGTTAGTGGCAGATATATGAGTGCCACTGCATTACGGTAGTTTTTCAGATAAGTGATGCATGACGCTGACCTTGCTTCGTCGACTAGTTCGATGTCAAAAACCATGTCACAGCAAGTCGTCGATGCAACATCGCTGGACAGGAGTGCGCCGCTGCCAGTGCCGCAGAAGAGGCTGCTCTCAGTGTGGAGACCAATCAGGTCACTGGTGACAGATTCCAGGAACAGCCAAGATGCACAAGACACATACATGTGTCAGTGTTCACAAAAGAACATCCGTCTCATACATGTGTCAAAAAAAGAGGAGAACAACCAAAGACAAACAAGCCAGTGGCAACTAAGCAATTACGTGCTCATTTACATATTTTCGTGTAAGTAAAGAATCGTTGGATATTAGGCAATCACAAGTTACCTAGAAACAAGTACCTAACCACATTCCTGTAAGTAAGGAATGGACAATAGGTTATAGCAGTTTGTAATATGTAGATTTACAGCACAAGTTGAGCTTAAATTCTGAAATAATGTGTTCACTAGAAACTCTTTATGATGCACAGAGATGCATTTTGACAACTCAGACCACTGACTCTTGCACATCACAAGTTCATTTTTGGAGCAAACATAAACTAAAATCGTATCTGAATGTACAACTAGCTCACAAGCAAATGGACACCAAAAAAAACTGAACTTTTCAACAAAATTCCTCTAATGGTCTGCTAGTTGTTCAACATGGTGTCCACATTGGCAACAAGAGGTCACAAGGATGAAGCAAAGGTTGACCTTCGGTGAGTAGAGGGCTGTACAAAAACAAAACGTGTTGGTGATGGAGTAGTGAATAATCAGTATGAACAAACATGTGACTCAAGTCCAAACACTCCAAGAGGTACTGAAATCAGGATGTTTTTGGAGCCTGGAGAAATAAGAAGACATATTGTGCAAGTGTGCTATATGATTATCGTTCTTTTTAAAGTATTCAAGTATGGTCTGATTACACCAACAGAATTAGTGTTGATTAATTGGCTTAATATGTGTATCAGCCCACATATACACTAGTTCAGCGGCTACAAGTCCTAATTTTAAATTGATGGTGCTAAACCGTTCAAGGGAGGTGGCCAATTCAAACACTCAAACCAAATAATATTGCTGGACATCAAAGAGAGGAATCAAACTTGAATGACCAAATAATCTATTATTTATTCCAAGACACAACGGAGTTGAAAATCAATACTGTTGATCCGAGACAATACGAGTTATACATGAAAGATGTAAAGCAACAATCCCAATTTGACATGGATACTATCGTGAGTGGGGGTGGCGATTAGGTGAAGTAGACTCTGCACTTTCCTTGTCCAGCAGAATAGTCATCCATTAAAACCACATAAACACTGGTAGCGGTACCACCAAATGTACCCAAGTTTTAACCAAATTGCAGTTTCAGCCTATCTAGCACCCAAGTTTTAATCCATATGAAAATGATATGCTCGTCCCTGGCACCACTATACAGCTATCCAAGCCCACGAATAAGAGCGTCTTGAACCAACACGGTAAGAGGCTTTCCCGTACCTGAAAACTGCTGCCCCTCCCAAGGTAGCACCAACGGATGTGGTCGACTCCTGGCCGGAGAAGCTGCTGTACCGGCGGTACTAGTACTAGAACGCCTCGCTCCTCCTGCTGCTCCTCTGCAGAGAAAGAATTTTTCAGTCATCAAAGAAAACTGAATCAGGGGGGGAAAGGATTAAGATTAGGGTTTAGATACCATACCTGCACGGCGATGCCCGGGAGCACGGCGTGGCGATTCCACTGTCTGGTCGACGGCGCAGACGGAGCGGAGAACGGCGGAGCTGCGCCGCCGCGTCCGGACGGCCCGCACCACCTCGCCGGCGCCCGTCAGCCACGCGCGAGACGCGGGCAGCAGGTTCGACGGAGCGCCGCGCGCCGTCCTACCAGCGCACGAGCGCGCCGGCGAACGAGCCGCCGCGACGCATGCAGAGCGGTTCTTGGGGGCGCCGCCTCTCTCCTTGGCGAGTCCATGGCGGCGGAGGTCGATCTTGTGCGTGGGGCTCGGTAGCGGTTGGAGCTTGGCCGGATGGAGAAGGGAGGGTCGGAGGGGAGGTGGGCGGCGGCGGCGGCGGCGTTCGATCTGGATTTGGTTGGGTAGGAGAGGAGGGTATGGGCTCTGGGTTGTTTTGTTCTAGTGAGCCATGTTGGACTCCGTCTCCCCTCAAAGCCCAAATACATAATTTATTTTTGGCCAAATCCTGCGCGGGAATTTATTTGCCTACCGAAATCACACACATTGCATGCGTGGCACGTTCTCCACAAGTACATGCATCTTACGTGTCTCTCTCTCTATGATTTAAAAAAATATGTGTATGTGTCTCTTACCTAGCTCAGAGAACAAGAGCAAAGAAGTTTTGAACCGAGCTTCACTAGGTGTAGATATCGCGGAGTTGTGGTCGGTGAGTCAATCGTTTTATCGCCCGAATGGAATCATGGTGTCGAGGTCGTTCTTGACATGTGAGGTTTGAGCCTAGGCGTCTTTGTTTGCCAAAACAGGGGTGCGGCCGGCGATGGTTGTGTAAACCATTTACGATGGCGCTAGGTTCCCGGAAAATCTCGGTGGCACACAGTCACTATATAAGATAATAGACATTATCTTGTCATCTCATGATATTTACAAAAAAAAGGAAGACCAATTTTAACGCATTAGTGCATGCTCTTTAGATTATATAAGCATAATGTTTTCGAAAACATTATCCTGCTTTTAATCCAACAAGTTGGAGCTCCCCACGAAGCATAAACCAAATGATTAAAAGACTCCGAAATGTGGGTCCTCCCATAGATTTTACTTCAAAGTGGTGATTTCATGTAACTTTTAATCTTTGCCTGTTTTATAATATAGGTCATCATAGCAACATGAATGAAACAAACAAAAAATGTCAGAAGAATTGGGTCGATGGCCTCATAGTGGTAGTTTTGCATTATAAGTTTACAATCTTCCTCTTAGATACTCATATTCATGAAGCAGTGCCACCCATCCTCACGGCCTCGGGATCTTTCTCCTTCAAGCCGCACTCCACTCTCACGCTCACCCGCACCGCACCCGCACTCCCTCTCTCTCTCTACTCCGTCGCGCCTCCCCTCTCCTGGTTGCTGCGCTCCACTCGCCACGCCACCCCGCTCACTAGCTCGGCGAACCACCTTCCTTTGCATCACAGCATTCCCTCCACCCTCCATCGGCTCTCTCAGCTCCCCTCCTTTAAAAAGGGTGAACTTTTTGGTCCAAACCAGCGACGAGTCACTGAATCTTGCGTTGGCAAGGACTGATTTGGTGGTTGCGAGGTCGGATGCGCCGAGTAGCCACGGTCGTGTCGCGGTCTTGTTTCGCCGGCGTGAGCATGCGTGCATCCACCCGTGCTGTCCCGTCGATCTATCATGTCGTGACATTCACCGCCGCCAAATCTCTCTCCCTGACGGCCCCGCTCGCTCGCCATCATTGCGAAATACGGTAAGGGCTACAAGACGAAGACACAAAAGGTTTCCTCCTGGTCCCTCTCGACCTATGCGTTTGTTCTACAAGTCCCTCGGCTCCTTTGGGCGTTGTTTTAAAAATTTGTTCTTGTTTTGCCTGTGTCAATAAGGCATCGGTGAAGCAGTCCAGGGTGACAGGGACATGGAAGATCGTGCAGCGGTGCATTGGGAAGCAACATATGCTTAGCAAGAAGAACGCCGAGAGCATCGAGAGGCTCTCCAAGATGGTATGAAAACGCCTTTTCACTTCTCTCACATTGTTTTCTTCAGCTGGCATGTCTACTTGTGATGAAACTGACGAACGTGTTCCTATGATTTGGATCACCCTATTCTTAGTTTAGATGGTAATGTGGATTTTTTATGTGAGCTAAGTTTCCTTCCCTCCGTGTTGTTACCTTTTTGTTTGCTTCAGGTTCATTAGAGTCATATACTGCACCAGAATTTTCACTTGCTCGTGTCGTTGTGGTAGTCCTGTCATAGTTGCAACAATATTCTACCGGCCTAGTGTGTGTGCATTTACGCATTTACGTTGGGAAGTTGCTTGAATTTTTAATAAATCGAAGTCACATATATGTACCTGATCGTAGTATGTACTGAAATACCTGGATATAAGTATTATCACATACCATAGTGTATCATTTGACTATTGGCTTGGAAATAAACATAATCTCAACCAAGTTCAATGGAGTACATGTTGTGGTTTTAGATATTCTTGCATTTTTTTCTTTTGCTAGACTTTCAGGCAAATAAGTTGATGAAAGACACCATGTTTAGAGTACATCAAGGTCAAACTCCCTCTTTATAGGAATGCCCTTTCTTTGAATTGCACTTGCACTTAACACGACCACTCCAATCTTAAATATCCTACGATTTTTTTTCTTCGAAAGTTTACTAGGTTTTTAGCTTAGAAGAAGCTGAACAAAAAAATAACCACCAAGTGGTGGCTGGGACTCTGGACATTCCAAGGAATCTAGCAGCAACTAGTTAGACTATCCATGTAATCATGTAAACACTAACTTAACACATGATATTAGTTAGTTAGTGCCAAAGGTGTGCCTTCGCCCATTGTGAAAATTGTTCTTATTGCATACTGATCAACTTGTGTGCATCTACACAAAGATAAACTACTCCTAATACTTATGTCTAGTGCTGTTGTTCTTGGATGCGTGTTGTTGCTGATGTGTGCTTTACTACAAGACAAATCATAATTCTTGTTAGCCTTTTTTTACAACTTCATGCAAATATCTTTTTTTACGACTTTTATTTTTATATTATCCATGTAAATACTGGAATTTTTCTTGCATTGTCTTCTCATGTTAAACCACTTCATGATGATTTTAAGGTAACATGGTGGAACAAAGCCAAAAGTAAACAACATATTTTTATTTTCCTGTTTGTTTGTCTGTCAAGTTCTAGTTTGACTCATCGAGTGTAGCTTGTACTACAGTTTCCATCCATTCATGTTTTAACATTGAATAGAATTATAATGAACTATGGGATTGCTCAAGTTTCATCGATTGGATTTGTAGTTTGAATTGTTCTCAGTCCTTTGCAGGAGCACCTGATGTTGATCCAGAGGAGGACGAAGATCCGAAGGCGTAGGTGGACGATGTCGCTGCACTAGATTGATCCAGCAATGGCACCAAGGGGCGGATGCACACGAGGAATGGGATGCATGGAGAAGGAGCTGTCTGGAGGAGGGGGATCTAGCTAAAGGTGCGAAGGCATGCTTAGCCGAAGCAGGAGATGGTCATAGGAGGAGTTAGCATGGAGGAGGCGCTAACATAAAGCCTGCTCTGAGAAGAGCCTCCTCCTCCGGCCAAGGCCAAGTCTAAGACGTGCTGGAGATCTAGCGAGAAACTAGTTGGAGATCCAACCAAAAGGGAGCGATCCGGCCAAAAGCGAGCGATCTTGGCAGAAGCTAGCTGAAGACCTGACCAAAAGTGGGTGATCGACCAAAAGCTAGCTGGAGAGAGAGATCTGGAGATATGCGAGGAATACGGGGGAGATGCGAGGGAGATGGGCCAAATGTGAGGAAGGCGTACCGGTTCATTTTAAATTTACAAGGGCTATCACGTCGACCAAGAACTAGGAGGCGAACCCGGCACTAGCCGGCTACCACGTCGAGCTTGCCAATATGCCATCTAGCTAGTACCAATATCTGCTACCTCGTGAGTGACGTCAGTTCGTTGTCCAATCCAATCCCAATCCACCGAGTTAATCACTAATCAGGCCATCTATATCCCTCCTTTCTGGTAGGTCGGCCCATCAATTCGAAGCTAGCACACATCCTGGGTCGGAGGGAGTAGCCTTTTGCATATGCAGAATCTGCTCTACAAGAAGTCAAGAACTAGACAAAGCATTAACATTTCCATTACTTGCATCGACTTGGAGGTGGGGATCTCGTGCTACGGTACGCCAGGTACCTCTCTTCTCAAAGATCGTTCCGACCTGAAGATCGTGGAGAACCTCGATCTCGACTCCGCTACAACAGGCACACCGCCGCCGGGAAGAAGCCTCGCCATTTGTGCCGCCCTCTCAGCGAGATCCCACATCACCGCGCCGCCGATTCCGCAAAGCACTTGCTCGCCGCCGCGCCGCCGATTTCGCAAAGCACTCGCTCGCCGCTGCAGAGGGGAAACGTTCACCGCCCACGGGGAGACTGATGTGACCTCCGACGGTAGCGAAGAAGGGGGCGGGGGACGGGAGTGGGAGGGCAAGTGGTGTTGCGTTTTTGGTCACGGGTCGGTGTTGCATAACCCTAACCATTAGATATTATAAAGTTTGCGTAGCGGGAGTAGTAGGTGAATTTATAGGCATTATTATTCCTACAATAAAGAAGCACAGTGCTACTACTACGAGTAATTCTACTACGTGCATGCATGGATTAGACGTTAAGGATTCGAAATATTACGATATGTACCTAGCGTAGGAATAATGCATGGATTAACAACCATCAAGACGGGCTAGCATAGGAATCAAGTCTACGTGGAAACAAAATTGGCGATTTACTTTAGTCGCACGCCTCCGGTTTTTTAGAAAGTAGCGAGTCAAAATAATTGAGATCGTTTTCCTTTTTTTTAGCCTAAACAGAATTTTCGGGATAATTGGGTAATTTAATCATGATCCTTTGACCATCTCCGTCAAATCCGGAGGAAGTTTGAACGATTCGAATCAGCAAATAGGTAAGCTTTCTTAAAAATCGCGTGGAATCCTGCATAATTGTAGGTAGCTATATTATTGGTGGGAGACAAAACAATACTGTACTAAATCACGTCATTAATATTTGCTAATCGGGGGGACGCTTCGTTGCAGCTAGCTAATCAACCATCAAGGAAAATCAGGAAACAAAAAAGAGAAGGAAAATCACGCCTCCTCAATTTCAGTCCATCCACATCTCTAGCTCCGTCTTCAGTATATATCTTGCCAACCACCGCCGGCACGCGCCCTCCGTCGTCGCCTCGTCTCCCCTCACCTCCTCCTCTCCGCCAGCATTTTCTCCCCTGCACCACGCCGACAAGCCGCCGACGCCTTCCCCCAACCAACCCTCCTCCCAACCGCCGCCCCATCGACCCCCGCAGACGAAGGAGGAGGCGCCGCCCGCGCAGCAGCCACCCTGCCGGCGCGACTGGCCTGCTCCTCAACGCCACGTGCGTCGATTCGACGGCGCGCGTGGCTCCGTCGATCACGCCGGTCTGCCTCGTGCGCGCGGCACGGTGCTGCACGCAGCCGTGTGGGCGCCGGCGGCCAGGAGGTCGACCTGGTCGTCCCGGAGACGCGCGCCGCCGTCCAGGGGCTTCAAAGGTAGCACCTTCTATCATGATATACTCCCTCTCCGTCATTGCCTCCGTATAGCAGTTGATTCGGCTGTTAGGACGAGATTTGGCACTAGTCCTACCCTTGATCTGATTCGAGTTTCTTTAGTTGTGCGCCCAGGGTATCGCCCTGGCCGGCAAGGGCAGCAGCCTGGAGCGCATCCAGAACGAGTAGTGGCACATGACCCGCAAGGCGAGCTGCCAATTTTCCTGGCGTGGTTCGATTCCGTTGATGTGCGGACAATGTCCTCACGCTCTTTGGTTTGGGTTGCAGGAGCTGCCGCTGCTGGTCATGGCTCGCCCGCTTGCCTAGCTACATGCTGGAGTGGTGCAGGTAGCTTCCACTCATTGCGCTTGCTGCATATTTTGTATTTACCGCAATTTGGTTCAACAATGCAAATGTTATGTGTTTTAAGAGTGATTATTGGGACTGGCAGATCCTTCAGTATATTGTGCTAGTCGTTGATTGATGTGGAAACGTTGCGTAAGATCTTATATATATTACGTTTCACTGTAGCGATCCTTCTTGATTTAGTTATCGATGCGCTTTTGTTTTCCCTTTTATAGCGTAGGAGTATAATCTGGTTATTCATGGCAAGGTATTTTGGTGAAATGAGCCAGTAAAAAGATGATGTGTCCTTTATGCTGTGCGATTTATCCATTTGATTAGCGGTGCCCCTTTCTTTTGTTAGTTACGATTTGGTTTTCGTTTGGCAAAATACTTTTTTTTTAATTACTGGATGCTAGTATAGCAATGCATACGTAGGCAGCAATAGGCCAATAAAACTGTGCATATATGCAAGCAGTTGCATGACATATACCCACTTACATTTAATACTACCCCTATCATTTTATTTAGTGGATACTGGCTAATTATCATCATAGTTTCATTATTGCACACTAACACAGAAACCTTTTTCATGCTAAAGTTTCATTTTTTTCCTGTTGTTGAGATGTGTACATATATAGGCAGTGCATCTAGGATGCTTTTGTTTCTTCATTTGTTTGCTGCTTAGTTAATTACACATATGCAGTGCTCAACCCTGCCTCTACATTTTCAGGTTCAGAGCGTCATACCGGTGTACATGCCGGCGCCGTGGATCTGGAGGCTGTTGGGGAAGCCCTCCCGCTGCTGAAGTAGAAGAGGTAGGAGCTGTTGAGGAAGGGAGAAGGAAGAGCCGTCCCTAGACTGCAACGGGGTGGGGCAGCAGCATGTTTGTTCTGATCCTAGGTACTTAGATTTGGTTGATGTAATTGTTCAGACTCTCCGCATCGGTTAGTTGGAGATTCAGTAGCGAGCAGCATCAAGGAAGCCTGTATGCCGGCCGCTCAAACCATCTGTAGTTTTATCTGTGAATCAATTCAAGTTATGGCAAAACAGATGCATCACTACTACCTTTTATTTCAGGTACATATACTCTGTCTTGGCTGGACATTGTAGCGGCAGTGCTGGTCCTCAAGGTATAATTCATTTGCTTGCTTTTCTAGTGCCTGCCCTTGTTGTGTTGTTGATTGTCTGAATGTTTTGCTGATGCATTTTTGTGTGCAACTATATATATGTATGTGTTTGTTGGAGGATAAAGTGGAGCACTAAACGGAAGTGGTGGCCATCTCTTCGACTCCCGTCTGTTTGGGTGATTTTCTAGTTATCCCTTCTCTTGTCTACATGGCCATGTTGGCATGATTACCTCTACATCCTCAAATGCTATGTTTTTTTTTTTGTCTCGGTTAGGCTGTATGCTCATTGTTGGCTGACATATTTAGATAGAAAGATGCGTCTTTATAGTGTGCTTTTTTTTGGTCGAATAAATCAATGTCAACCTTGAATCTGAAGTTTCATTTCTTAAACCAGAATCCTGTTTTGTGTTTGAGCTTCTAATTTGTTGATTGCACTTGTTGGAGCTGATTTAGAGTACTAGTTCAAAGTAGATGATTTTTTAATCAACACAGCATTGCCACCTAATAAGGATGATTGTGTTGTTTGAAATGGTTTTGCTGCTGGTGGTTATCTCAAAAGATTGATTTCTGCCACTAATGATGAATTATGTTTGAATGACACGCGGGCTGTTTACACAATGAAAATTTTGTAGTATATATTGTTTGCCATATGATATGGGTGTCCGAAAAATAGCAAAGGCCAGTCCGAAATTTCTGTATTTTATTGAACTTTAGTCTATTATCTAAGCTAACTTTTACTTTTCTGTTCTTAATGAGAATCATTGAAATTCACTGTTTCTATCTTGAGGCCTTTGTAAACGAACCAGCCAATAATTTGGCTATGCCAAGCTAAATTGCAAGATCAATTTGCTATTTGTGTACTAGTGTTGCTGGTGAACGAGATAGAATAGTTGAGAAATTTGTGGGTGTATTTATTAAGTTTCTTTTGTAGCTCTTGTTTGCACCCTTTAAAAATTGGAAGAGAAGTTTAGTGGAACTATGTGCAGTACAAAACTCGATGCTCCTAACTCTCAATTTGGAACATTGATACGAAAACCTGATGGTATATAATTTGATGCACGTCTATTTTTTTGCATGCATCAGGTTTGTGTGGTATGCATTTTGTTTTCTACAGCTTGATATGTTAGGTAAAAGAATCCTTCTAAATGGCTGGAGTTTACTTGAGTGGTACACTAAGGTTGATCCTTTCCTATACAAGCACGTCTACCAACCTGGTCACTTTGTGAATGCATCCATTGCTGGCATGTCCATCTCCACCGAAAATACCTTTTTTCTGGTGCCAATATCTTTCCAAACTAAGACATCCAATTCAAATTTCAACAACCAGCAGACACATGTTCGTGCTCAGAGTACTAGATTTACTTCGGTACCTAGGTTCAGATTTTTAGGAGAAGAGTGAGAGCCCAAGGAGCCACCAGCTTGGCCAAATGTTAGAATTAGTTGATGTACCTTTGATTCATAACATCTAAACTCAGTGCTTCCAAATAGAGTGGGTAGGACGTTTTCAGCGAATTGAACTCACTAATCGTATCCTGTTGTTATCCGTTTTCATAAAATATCTCAAGTTGTAAAAACCATAACTAATTGATATAAATTCGAAAAAATGCAAATAAGATATCAAAATGTTCAGAAAATTCTCCTCGCTGCTACCACAGGCTGGATGTTTGATTTTTCTGATTGCTTACTCACTTGTAATTTTTTATAGCTTTGAAACTGGTACTATGCTATTTTCCTTTTCATCAACATGATCTCTTTAGTTCAATTGCTGATAGAGAACTACTTGCATGTGATGTCTGCTAGAAAATGGAAGTATCGTCTAATAAGCACCTTTTAAAATCTTTTGGTTGCTTTGAGTAGATTCTGGAACTGTTCTCCTGAGTCTACTGTGGCGGTTATTTGGGTTAAATCCCACTTACAATATTTATACTTTTTTTTTGCATTTTCTGTGTTTTGATTGTATCCATACTTCATCCATCACCATGACATTGGGTGGTATATCAGTTGGTACCCATTTCAGTGGTTTTCTTGAAGTGTTGTCTACCAATCTGTTGTTTCTTAGATTCCCATTTGAGCAGATGACAAGCTAAAATCGGATTCCCCTTTCAGACAAGATGCAAAATCGAGTTTCTGATGCTTTTTTACCCATAGGCAGTCATATCCCTTGAGTGCATTGCTACATTTCTTTTACTTGACAATCACGTCATCCATCTCACTGACTTTGTGTTAAATTTTCTTTTATCTGTCTTTTGCTTGTATGCTTGGGTGAGCAGTTTGGCTTGTTGGTGACAATCAACCTGACACCCTTCCCACTGCATCATGGCTGTAGATATGATTACTTATCTTCTTTTTGTCGAGAGATCTGTTTTTCAATGTCTTCTACTTGTCCTTTTGTAAGTCACGACATCACAATATGAGCTCATCATTTGTGAATCAGTAGAATAAAGTAAATGAAAATATTTTCCCTACTGTTTCACCTCAAGGGCAGCCTGTAGCGCCTCCAGAAGTAGTAGCACGTGATCTGCAAAGTGAGCTGCCAATTTCATGTTCATTTCCGTTCGGTGTAATTTGGTTCCATTGTTATTGCAATGTCCAGATAACCCACGGTTGGGTTGCAGGAGCCGTCGGTGCTGATTGTGGCTTGCCCGCTTTCCTAGAGACATATTGGAGTGGCGTAGGTAGTTTCCACTGCTTGATTGCACCTGTATATTTAGGATTTAGTGTCACTTAGTTTGATGGAAAGTATTTTGTGCTTTGGGAGTGAGTATTGTGAACGGTGATCCAGTATTGTGCTAACTGTTGATGGAAGTGTTATGCAGTAATTAGCTCCTCTGTTTTCTCATTGATTCAGTAAAATGCATACAGGATGCGTACATGGTTTGCTTCAGGAATATTCTTTGTATTTAGTTCTCTTTGTTCAAATTATTGGAACCTCGTCATGTGATATTTGCTTGCTAAAGGTTGCTTTTTTCTTTGATTGAAATGTTTACACTAATGTTTAGTATTGTGGTTTTGATCATGTTTTGGGAGAATAGCTCCATTATTTTACATTTCTCCACTTCTGGTTAAGAAAATAGCATAATAACAAAATTTGTCTACTAAATGGTAGTAGATGATAAATATATTTATGTTCGATTCCAACATGAAACAATGTTCTCAATGCCAATCATGTTCTCACTTTTCTTTTATGCTTCCCAGCTTAACCCCAGTTTGATCTAGTCTTTTGTTACTTTGTTCTTTTTACCCCAAATTAACATATGTTTATGTTTTGCGCTGCGACATGTCACGGGCTTCCTGATCATCCTAGCCATGGATAGCGGTGTCGACTCCATGTGTCTGAGTGAGTTTCTAGTTCTCCATTATCTCCTCTACATGCCCAGGGAGGCATGGTTACCGCTGCATGCTCAGATGCTATGTTGATGTTCATGAGCTGTTTCTATTTGGGCAAAAATACTTGCTCCCTGTTTTATATGTCAAGAGTCCAGAAACTCCCATCTCTTATGTTCTTTTTGGTTCTTTCGCTAATGGATGTTATTGATGTAGCATGTGGTGTTTCATTTCATGTTTGGTACCATGCCATGTACGTCTTTGCTCCTAGTAACGTCCTGGAAGTTTCAGGTTGCTGCAATGTCGTGCCTGAACATAGTTTGGTATCTAGCTGTGTGTGTGTTCTGTAGTGTTTTTTCAGGATGAGGTCCTTTTGGTCTGGCAAGTTGCTGGCCATTTTTTCCAGTGAATTTTTATGCAATAGTAGCGAATTTCCTCTGAAGTTAGTGACTGTAGCTTTCAAAAATGCTTCAGCCATTTAACTCTACTTATCTGGAAATTTGGTGTGATATATTCATTCATTCAAATTTATCGGCTGCTCTCTTCTTATGTTGGGTACAAATTTTATATCCTTTGAAAAAATTATGTCTTTTGAATGGTCAAATACTAGTCCCACTACATTTATAAGCAGCAGTAGCACTACATGTATCAATCTGTACATATTACTTCTACTATGACAAGTTTTCCTTCTCCCTAAATTACATTCAAGATATTAATTCAGCTACTCAAGTTTTGTTTCAACATCTCATTGCTTCTCTTTCTTTCCTAGAAGTTAACTTGTCTCTTTCCTCAGGTGGTTCTTAGTAACTACTTGGCTTCAAGAATACCAAGCATGGGAAACTATTCAAGTGGTCTCTTCTTTATCGCCGAGGTTTAGGTAAGATGTTGGATTTCTCTTTTTTCCCCTCTATGAGCTCTGTGATACTGTGGATGTATTGGCATTGGCATGCTTGTTAGAAGTTCTTATGCTAGTATTTATGGCAAGACATTGTCATTGATTGATTTATGCTTAATTTTATTCCATTCTTTTTGATCTTATTTTTGGAAACTGGTCATGTAATGTTTGACACCTTACATTCCATTTATCTCTACTCTTAGGTGGTAGTAGAGATTAAGTAGCCACAGTTAGGTAGTGAGTCTGATGATCACCTAGTTCATTTGTAGATGCATCTGATAAGGATTGTATTGGTATTATCCGCTTGCATGGATTCTCCGATGGGAGAACTAATTGCATGCATATCTTGCTTTTGTTCATGTAACACCATTATGGTTTACTTTAGTATTGTTCAAATAGGTGCACTTCTTTATAGATTTTAAATCTAAAGAATTGTTTTCGGAGGTAAAACTTAATGTTGTGTTGTTCCCCTACTACATATATGTTGCTTTTAGCTCTTATATTTTGTGGCGACTGACTTCCACTTCAAATTTATAGTGGCTATGTAGACTGGATTATCGAGTTACTAGATGTTTCACGTGAGCTGTCTCGAGTAGGTGATAGATCGTTGAATCACAATTCTTCTGTAGAATGTTGCATCAGTTAATCAAAGCAGATATAATTTTTAGGAGTTAAGAAAATGTCATGCTTGGACTTGGTTGTGATATGAAGTGTCTGCATGTGGTGATACCTGCTTGGAATGTTTTGGTTGAGCCCTTAACTCTCCGAGTACAAATGGGCTCTAATCTTTTGATCACGGGCGGTAATCCCCTCTCATCAAATGATTTCCACTTAAGTAGTGTAGTGCTTACTGTAATAAACAGCACAACAGCAAGCTAACACTTGATAACGAAACTGTATTGTATCTTGATGTGCTGTTTTCTTTCACATCACACTTTTGTTTGACAGTGCTGTTGCTCTTTGTAATGATCTCCACATGACTTGCTGCCAAATCCTTTGGTTTTTACACTACTGAAAATTGTATGTACATGCATGTCACAATGTTTGTGCTTCCACTATTTAGTCCATGCACAGAGAAAAATCTCAATGTTTATTGTCCAATAGCTCGAAAACCATGGTGCAGTAGTAAATCCACATTACATAGGTGACTGCCTTTTTAGGAAACAATAGATAGGTGCATGTCTGCTGTCATGCTTGTTGAGTTGAAACCCTCCTTGGAAATCTGTTTATTTCTTTGCTAAATCTGCTTTATTAAAGCTGACGGTGATGTTTTGCCCTTGTTGGAGGATAAATGTCAAGGCAGCAGGTGGAGCGCTGCGGCTGATCAGCTGATGCATCACTTGACAAGGAAGAACCTGGGGACAAGGAGACGTCAGCATCACCTAACCGCCTTGATTATTATCTTTGTGATGTATATAGTTGCAAAACATGTGTTTTGTTGTAATAGATGCTGTTCCAGGTTGCATTAGTTGTGTTGTATGAGCCTTTTTGGCTTTGTTTTTCTTTAATTCTTGATTGTTTGATCTGTGACCTGAATGTATGAAGAAGGAAAAAAATGGTCATGGCAAAATTTCGATCTTTTTGTGTAGTTTGTTGTTGCAAAGTGAAAGGTTTGAGGATGGTTGGTTTGGAGCTGAAAGTAGTTTTGCCTGATCGATCATGCGTGTGACAAGCTGAGCTTGTATATGCATGTATACGAACTTGCGATGCTTGCCAAGTTGCTTCTAGGAAAAAAACTTGTCTGATTGATGACACACCCACGTATCTACAAGAAGCCTGATTGATTCTAACAGCAAACACTCTGTGAATCTAGTAGTTCTCATTGAGCTTCAACAAAGTGATATGTCTTGCAATGTACACATAGCAGTAAAATTTTCCAGGAAACAATCAGTGAGTGGTTCACGAGAGACTTTACATGCATACAGGCTAAACATGTCTAGATACTCCCAACGTTTTGGTAGTTGTTTCCTTAATTTGCCCTCACGGTCTGCCCATGCATTAATGCGGTCGAGCAAATCCTCTACTAAACCGTCCGACTCATCGACTACATCCTCTTATCTCCCGCGTGGACTAATTTTTTCAAACAACAACACTGCAAGCTTGATGGAAGACGTGCTAAACCAACTTCCTGACTGAGAGCACCGGCGTTAGCCACGGTGAGCTCGTTCCCAACTTCGATGGCGACCAACAGTCCCTCAATATGAGCTAAACCAACTTCCCGACATGGAGAGCGCCGGCGTCGGCCACGTCGAGCTCGTTCCCAACTTCGATGGCGACCAACAGTCCGCCGTGGAGAGCGGCGGTGGCGGTGGAGTCCTGGTGCTTGGCAGGGGAGAACAAGGAACCAGACTCGCTTTCATACGTCGAGGCGTGCGTGCTTGAGCTATGCTCTAAGTCGGCGATGATGCGACGCGCGAGAGCTTCGTGTTGGTTTTGGTCCTCGCCATGTGGGACGAGAGATGGACTCCACAGGGTCACTTGTCGGAAAGGGCCGCGACAAGTAAAGTTTTGCATGGCGTGGATTGCTCATGGCGTTGTTTTTATGTGACCAATTATTGCATGGAATTGCTTGTGCATGCCCACTCACAGACTCACTCATCTTTTTTTCGCATGCATGCAGATGGCGTCGCCGTTGATGAACTATTCCTGGAACGGCCGGCGAGGAGAAGGTGCGCCCTGGAAAAGAGCCTCACGAGGTGAATGGCCTACTTGCGAGCACCATGTCCACCTTCGCCTCCACCGGTAGCGCCATGGCCAGTGCCTACACCAGTACCTTCTCCTTGCCCTTCTACACCTCGGTCGGCAAGAGCCGAGCCACGTCCGGCGAATCCAAGTCGTGTTCGCCATGAGTCCGATATGAGGCAAAACGTCGGACTAGCATCTGGCCGTTTATTTGGACCGCAACATCGGACGACGCATGGCTTGGCCGCTTGGCGGAATAAAGGATCCACACCACGTCATCGGTCGTTTCAATGATCCTAATGTTGCCACCACCACTATCGGTGATTCTTCCTCATCCCAGCTTTCTGTTGCCGCCGTGTCCGGCCTTCCGCCGATGCCGCTCAAGCTTCTGGCGGAGTTCGTCGATGTTGCATGGTGCATGGCCCCTGCCGACAAGGGAGAGGAGCAGAGCATTACAAGTTGCATCTGTCCACTCAAGCAAGCACATCACATCCAGCGAGCACCACGCCATGTTGGTGTGGTTCATGGTTCTTGTCCACTCAACTTGAAGTTGCCACCGTTTCTGGCCCTCCCCGCATGCCGCTCGAGCTTCTGGCGGAGGTGGGGCTCATGGATGTTGCATGGTCCGTGGCTGAGACCTCAAGCAGGGGCCCTTCATCCCGACGAGGGAGAGGAGCGGAGCACCGACGTGTCCGCGCAAGGCGGCGAAGCAGCGAGGCGCCTGTCGCATCATGGCGAGGAAGCACTTCACGCTGTTGAGTGGTTCATGTGTGGCTCAACCTTGGCGAACGCATGGAGCACACGAACACTGCCTTGTCTGCCCAGATCGACGTGTGGTGTGATGCCGGCCGCCTCCGCCTCTGGCACTGAGCGCACGATATACTTCCTACCCGGCCATATCTTCTTTTCTTCCTTCATGAAAAGCGTGGCAACAGAAAATAGACGCGCTTTTGAAGTATATACGAATGCTTCTGACAACCAAGTAACGTGCTTTGGAAAATTTGACGTTGCTTCACTTTCGAGATCCTGGATTTTACTAGCATCGCATGTGCTTCCTACTATCAAGTTGGTTGCTCCGAAAGACAAGAAAAAATCTTTGCATCATCCAAAATTACAATGCTACCGATTTAATAATGACATGCTTCTTCTAAACACAAACTATGCTTCACACTTCGAATTCTCATGGAACTCAGTCTCATGTGTCTAGTTTTTCCTCTTGTGAGCAAGAAGCAAATCCTGAAGGACGAAGAAGGGCAGAGGAGAGGTTGACGTGCATTACGTGAGCGGTTAGTGCAGTGCGGGCAGTTTTCCCAAAACAAAGCATGCGCATGCATTACCAACGTAGTCTCCCGATGGAGCTGCGCGGCGACGTCTATGTTTGGCTCACTTACCTTTTCCCTATTAGATACTGACAGCAGGCATATGTTCCAAAGTGTTGTGCTGCAGTTTCCTCTTAAACCCACCCCCTCTACGTTGGGTGCGGTTTCCTCCCCACTTATATCCTTCCCGGTGACCGCTAACAAAAACAAACGCGAGATCTTCTTTTCCAGTCAATTCTATATCACGTATGAATTACCAGCCTCACCCCAGGAAAGAGATATGGCGGAGTTGCCTTCCGTAATTCCCGTTCCTCTTCCACTGGTAACTCCCTATCCCACCAACCATACAAGAGACATTTAGTCCCTTAACCCCACGATTCCCATTCCCTGGCATCAAATCCCTCTAACCAAACGCGCTGATAACTGCCGCCAAAGATCATGCCTAACCCCACAGTTTCTAGAGTCAGTTAAATGGTATGTACAACATCTATGGTCGATAGAAGCGTCGGTACATCCCATACATCCTCTTGGTAGTTTACAAACATTCCAGCAGCTGAGAAAATAGACGTGGCCTCATAATAGGAGATAAAAAAAGGCAACACACTTAATTCGTGGGCGGGAGTGGAACCATCCCGTCGTCAACAAGTCAATCCCGCGCAATTAAGTGAGTGCCATATCAATTGTCCGTGTTGACAGATTTAAGAGGATTTCAGCGATTGAAGCCAGATTTGCCTCCTTCCCGTCCAACTTAATTTCCCCATCTCCATTGAGATTCAAGCAGTTCCAAAGCTGAGGTACGTGCTAGCCCCCCCAGTGGCATGATGTGTTAATTGAAACCACACAAGCAGAGTTTTATTTTTAGAATCGATTAGATCGGTCAGGTTCACATGCAGATGCAACCTAGTTTGTCCACATTTGTACTTGCATGCGAGATACGAGAGCAAGATTTTTCTGGTTGCCGCCTATATAGTGTACTAAAAGGCCTTTGATGATCAGAATGCTAGTGTCGCCGGAGGTCGGTGGATTCGATGGATAGAACTATACTAGCTCGCGCGTCTGTTAGCATCGACGGCTTTCTCTTGCATCTAGGCGGAGCACGAGCCAGACAGATTAAAGAAGGATTTGTCTCCTTGCTTTGGCGAGACAACAGATCGGGAGAGAAACGAAAAGGGGATCGACGCCGTGGACGTGTTTGGGAAGGAGGTTGCCGGCGATCCGGCCGGAGCATGGTGGCCGTCCTGTCCCCTCCCATCGCCATCGCCAAAGTCCAAAGTCATAAGTCACGGCACGCGCTGCCGCCCGCGGCGGCGTCCATGGGCTGGCTTTATAGATGGAGTAGAGGAAGGTCTGTGTTTTTGAGCAGGAAACGGACGATGGATCTGTGTGGATGTGCGCAGAGATGAACGGTGGAGAAGGTCGATGGCGCGGATCGGTGACGTGGATCGAGTGTTGAGCGGAGATGTCTTGCAGAGTATAATAAGGAAACGGCTTGAGACGCGTGCGGTTTAAAGGAAGGAAGGGGCCGGATTAGATGGCATGCGATCCTCGACGGATAATTAATTCATGGCCGGCCTGTGATTGTTGCCCGATTTCCGTGGGTTTCTATAAGATGTACGCATGCATGCGCGCAAAAGTTTTCTTTTTGTTTTGTTTTTTGGTCGCGCGCGAGGCTGCAGCGTGGCGATGATTAGCATTGACACGTACGTAGGTAGGGCATGTTTATTAAGTATATTTCGTTTGGTCTCGCGTGCAGGAGCTGATCGATCTCAGGAGGAGCTGAGCTGGTTTCCGTGGGTGAGGTAGATGTACGTACGCACGCATTAGGCGGCTGGGCGAGCGGGAACTGACAGCGCGACAGCAAGCGCAAGTTGAAAGACGGCGGGCACACGCGTCTCTTCCCGCGTGGAGGTGGAGTGGATGCGCGAGGTGAGCTGGCATCGCCCGCGCCGCGGTCAACCTAGCTACGTACGCTTCTCTTCGCGTCGGTCCCAGAAGCATCGCCCGCGTCGGGTCCCGCGCGGAAGGACCCGCGCCCCTGTGTACTCTCGTTTGATTCGTTCGTGGACGTGCCCAGCATCTTGGCTCGATATCGGATATGGCGGTATATGCTCATCTAGCTTACTTGAAAGTGCCATCTTGTCGTGAGCACCGACTGACGTGTCTACCATATAGACAGATCGGATATTAGTTGCATTTTTTCTTCCTGACATGTATGTCTGAACCTTTACAATCCGCACACTTGTTTTGCCCAAGTACAGCCATAAACTCGTCATTTTATTTCCCATATGTCGAAATCTCCCTACGTACACTTATAGGTCGTGTGAACGGTTGGTTTAGAGGGTACTGCATCTACAGTCAGTTCAGACTTGATCCAGGCGCTAGGTGCTGGGAGAGACTGATCGATCTCAGCATGCTCGTTAATTAGGCCCGTGACTTTTTTCTTCCTAATTAGTATCTCTAAACCAAATGAAGTTTGACCGAATTTTTAGAAAAATCTATCAACAAATATGATATTTTGTAGATACTATATAAAAATATATTTTACTATCTATATAATTATTTTGCACGTTAATATTTTTTGGTAAAAATTTAGTTAAATTTAACATAGTTTGATTTTCTAAAAAATAATATAAGGCTTACAATTTAAGATGGAGGTAGTAGGTCATACCACGGGCAGAGGCAGGTAGGTAGCTGAGTGAAGGTGAAGCCTTGCCATCAATGTGTACACGGATGACCATAGATGTAGCAGCATAGATGGGTGATCAACTGCAGACAAGTCAGAATGATCAGATAGACAGACGAACCCTATTACTTCCCTTGTCGTGAGATTGTACGAAATTCCTTATACTCTTTTAGTTCGTAATAATAATATGTTGAATGTAGATGGGCTGCAGCCCAGTAACGCAGCCCATGTAGTTTACAATTCCTGAAATCTCAAGGCCCATCACGTTGGCAGCTTGGGACAGCCTTGGGGGACAAAGTTTAGTCTCATATTGCTAGTTGGGAGTGAGTTGGAGTGGTATATAAGGGCTGCTGTTCTACTCCTTCCAAGTGAGTGAGAATAGAAGGAGCCCTCGCGCACTCCTCCTCCTCCTCCGCCCGCCCCGCCACGCCTCGCACGTCGCGTTCCAAGTGAGTGAGATGGCAGAATAAGACCCTCTTGTGGCTCACTTCTATGGGCGTGCCGAGTTGCGGAAGGTACTCCCAGATGTCCGCTTACTCCTGAAGAGGATAAAGCGTTCGGGGATGCCACCGTAATCTTTGTGGGTACCGTTCTAAGTGTGCTTGGAGACAAGTTGGTTGATGCTTATCTGCACATCCGAAATGGGAAGGAACTGTGGGATGCACTAGATGCTAAGTTTGGTGCTGCCGATGTCGGAGGTGAACTGTACACCATGGAGCAGTTCAATGACTACAGAATGGTTGAGAACCGATCTGTAGTAGAACAGGCTCATGAGATACAGATCATGGCAAAGGAACTTGAGCTCCTCAAGTGTGTGCTACCGGACAAGTTTGTCACGGGATGCATTGTCGCTAAGCTTCCCCCTTCATGGAGGAACTTTGCCACTTCTCTGAAACATCAGAGGCATGAGTTCTTGTTGAGAATATCATGGGCTCTCTGGATGTTGAGGAGAAGGCGAGGGCAAAAGACAAACACACTGAAGGAACCGAAGGACGTTCTGCTGCCAATATGGTGCAGAAAAATGCCCACAAGTCCAAGGGAAAGAACAAGGGAGTCTCCCAGACTACCAACTTCAAGAAGAAGGGAAAAACGGAGAAGAAAGATCCTTGCTGGGTGTGTGGCGAGAAAGGTCATTGGGCTAATCGTTGTCCACAATGCAAAGGAAAGAAAGGTCAGACTGGACAGAACTCAAATTCTATCAACATGGTCATTGGCAACACCGGTGAAGGAACTACAGGGTATGGTAATATATTACCTACTGTTCTTTCGGTGTTTCAGCCCACAGAATGGTGGGTTGATACAGGTGCCAATGTTCATGTGTGTGTTGACATCTCCATATTTACCTCTTATCAGGCCCGAGGTTCCTCAGTAATGATGGGGAATGGGTTACATGCTACTGTTCGTGGTGTTGGCACGGTAGATCTAAAGTTTACTTCGGGAAAGATCGTGCAACTAAAGAACGTGCTGCATGTCCCTTCTATCAAGAAGAATCTCGTTAGTGGCTCCCGTCTTATGAAAGATGGGTTTAAGTTGGTATTTGAGTCCAATAAAGTTGTAATGTCTAAGTATGGAACTTTTGTTGGAAAGGGCTATGAATGTGAGGGAATGTTTCGCTTCTCTCTAGAAGACTTCTGTGATAATGTTGTGAACCATGTAAGCACTAGTGTTAATGAAACTAAAGTTTGGCATTCACGACTTTGTCATGTTAATTTCGGTTGTATGTCGCGGCTTGCTGATATGAGTTTAATTCCGAAATTCACCTTTGTCAAAGGCTCTAAGTGCCATGCTTGTGTGCAAGCAAAGCAGCCTCGCAAGCCTCACAAGCCTGCGAAGGAAAGAAACTTGGCACCACTAGAGCTCATACATTCAGATCTATGTGAGATGAATGGTGAGTTGACAAGAGGTGGAAAGAAATATTTTATGACTTTGATTGATGACTCCACTAGGTACTATTATGTGTATCTCCTGAAAACTAAAGATGAGGCTCAGCTCTTGATTTCTTTAAAATCTATAAGGCTGAAGTTGAGAACCAACTTGAAAGAAAGAAAAAAAGGGTTCGGTCCGATCGTGGTGGATAATACTTTTCTAATGAGTTCAATTTATTATGTGCGGAACATGGTATAATCCATGAGAGGACGCCTCCCAATTCCCCACAATCCAATGGGATTGCGGAAAGGAAAAAAAACCGTACTCTAACAAATTTGGTTAACGCCATGTTAGATGTTTCGGGTTTATCCAAGGAATGGTGGGAGGAGGCTATATTGACTTCGTGTCATGTCCTAAACCGTGTTCCAACCAAGAATAAAGAGATTACCCCTTATGAGGAATGGAAAAAGAAAAGTCCATCACTCTCCTACCTACGAACTTGGGGCTGTTTGGCTAAAGTGAATTTGCCAATCACCAAGAAGCGAAAGCTTGGACCAAAAACCATGGACTGTGTCTTTCTTGGCTATGCTGCCCATAGCATTGCTTATAGATTTCTTGTGGTGAAATCTGGAGTGGACGACATGAATGTTGGCACCATCTTTGAATCAAGAGATGCTACATTCTTTGAGGATATATTTCCTATGAGAGATATGCATGGCATGTCTAGTTGGGAATCTGATCCAATACGTGAAACTCCTATGGAGTCTGATGATGAATCTGATGATGAGAGTTCAGATTCTGATGAAGATGACAATGAAGCTCCCACAAGGAGTAAGAGACAAAGGACTGCAAAGTCTTTTGGTAATGATTTCATTGTATATCTTGTGGATGATACTCCCACTACCATTTCAGAAGCTCTCGCATCTCCTGATGCAGACTACTGGAAGGAAGCGGTTCAAAGCGAGATGGATTCCATCTTGGCTAATGGAACGTGGAAATTAACTGAGCGTCCTTATGGGTGCAAACCTGTAGGATGTAAATGGGTATTTAAGAAGAAGCTTCGAGCTGATGGTACTATTGAGAAGTATAAAGCTCGGCTTGTAGCCAAAGGATATACCCAAAAAGAAGGCGCAGATTTCTTTGATACCTACTCACCTGTGGCGAGATTGACCACAATTCGTGTACTACTTCCATTGGCTGCCTCACACGGTCTTCTTGTTCATCAAATGTATGTTAAGACGACTTTCCTAAATGGAGAGAAATCTACATGGAACAACCTGATGGTTTCGTACTAGAAGGTCAAGAAAGAAGGTGTGTAAATTAAAGAAATCTTTGTATGGTCTCAAACAAGCACCCAAACAATGGCATGAGAAGTTTGAAAGAACTTTAACATCTGTGGGCTTTGTTGTTAATGAAGCCGACAAATGTGTGTACTACCGCCATGGTGGGGGTGAGGGAGTTGTCCTATGTTTGTATGTGGATGACATACTAATTCTTGGGACAAGTCTCAAAGTGATTGAGGAGGTCAAAACCTTCTTATCTCAATGTTTCGAGATGAAAGATCTTGGAGAAGCTGATGTTATATTGAACATCAAGTTATTGAGAGATAAGAATAATGGGATTACACTTGTGCAATCTCATTATGTTGAGAAGGTGTTGAGCAGATTTGGTTATGCTGATTGCAAATCTTCTCTCACGCCTTATGATCCTAGTGTCTTGCTTCGAAAGAATGAAAAGGCAACTAGAGATCAGTTGAGATATTCTCAAATCATTGGTTCACTCATGTATTTAGCTTGCGCTACAAGTCCTGATATCTCGTTTGCTGTATGCAAACTTAGCCGGTTTGTGGCCAACCCGGGAGATGATCATTGGCATGCTCTTGAGAGAGTAATGCGCTATCTAAAGGGAACCATGAGTTATGGAATTCATTATACCGGGTACCAAGAGGACTCGAAGGGTATAGTGATTCCAATTGGATTTCAGATGCTAAAATGAAGGCCACAAGTGGATATGTTTTCACTCTTGGTGGTGGCGCTGTTTTCTGGAAGTCTTGCAAGCAGACCATCTTAACGAGGTCAACAATGGAAGCAGAACTCACAACATTAGATACAGCTACTGTCGAAGAAGAATGGCTTCGTGAGCTCTTGATGGACTTGCCTATGGTTGAAAAACCAATACCGGCTATCCTCATGAACTGTGATAATCAAACTGTGATTATCAAAGTCAAAAGTTCTAAGGATAATATGAAAAGTTCCAAACATATCAAGAGGAGATTGAAGTCTATCAGAAAACTGAAGAACTCCGGAGTGATAGCATTGGATTATGTCCAAAGTGCTAAGAATCTGGCAGATCCTTTCACAAAAGGACTATCAAGAAACATGATAGACCTTGCATCGAGGGAGATGGGTTTGAGACCCACTTGAGTTGCCGAGGGGGTAACCCAACCTATGTAATCGGAAATTCCGTGAAGTAGGACCTGGGAAAACAAACCGGAGTAACTGAGTTGAGATAAAATTTACTACTCCCACTCCGCTGCAGATGCAATTCTCTCATAGTTACTATAAGGCAGGTTGACAATGTCTTAATGTGTTCTGAGCGGCTCTTGATGAGCGAAGACGCTGGCCTACAGGGCGATCTTTTGAAGAACACACCTATAAGAGTGACACTACTGGTCATAGTGTGGGAGATTTGGGTGAATCTCTAGTAAGCTCATGAAGGGCCGAGGAGTATGACTTATAAGCTCCACCCGAGGGGAAGGCTATGGTAGCCTAGTACCGTGCCGGCATTGAGCGAAACTTGCTGCACAAAGACTGACAATTCAAGGCATAGTCCATTGTTCAGTTGTAGTCAAGCGTAGCTCCTTGCCTAAGTGGAAGTTCAACTTAACAGTCTCCACTGAAGTGCAGGTATATTAAACAGTGAATGAAACTAATGTGTCATGTGATGTGCATATGAGATTTGGTGGGGGATTGTTGAATGTAGATGGGCTGCAGCCCAGTAACGCAGCCCATGTAGTCTACAATTCCAGAAATCTCAAGGCCCATCACGTTGGCAGCTTGGAACAGCCTTGAGGGACAAAGTTTAGTCCCACATTGCTAGTTGGGAGTGAGTTGGAGTGGTATATAAGGGCTACTGTTCTACTCCTTTCAAGTGAGTGAGAATAGAAGGAGCCCTCGCGCACTCCTCCTCCTCCACCCGCCCCGCCTCGCCACGCACGTCGCGTTTCGTGACTCGAGTTCGAGTTCGAGACACACTCAAGGAAGCCTAAATTTTTGCTTGGTGCACCAACTGAGTTGGGTACGTGTCGACCTGCATGTGCATGTTCGTCGCGTGTCCCTGGCTTCCTACGCGTGTCAACGCGGTCGGCTCTCCTCCCAGGCTATACCAGGAGACGGATCAGATCTGGAGCCTCAGACGCTAACAGCTCTCAGAACTCTCCAGTCTGTCTCTCTCACGAAGAAGTTCCTTTTGCTGCGCTACTCTCTAGTTTTCCCCATCCCGGCGACTGCGTGCACAGCCATCTGGGAGAGCAGGCCTCCGAAACCCCGTCCGTTGAGATCCTGCACCGGGAGGCGGGCGATAAGGTTTTTGGGGAGCGTCTCGGCGCGACTGCTCGCTGCTGTTCGTGCTCTTCTTCAACGGTTCGGCTGCTTCTTCGACAGATCCGACTACACCATGGGCGACATTAACAATACCCATGGTGATGGTGCTGTTGCTGCTGGTGCGACCTTCCCGGTCGCGATGTACGTGCTTTTCATCTCCTACCTTGCACTGCTACTTGTTCCATGTTCAGATCTGATGCATGTGCTTTGTCTGATGTGTGTGGTTAAGTATGCTTGTGCATCTGTCATGTTGTTTTCGGTAATTAATCTCACTCGAAAATTGCCTAATAATCCAACATAATATATATGACACATATATGAGCATGATCTCCAATGTGCATATTTGACCATTACAGTTTTACGTATGGGCATATTTAACTATTTTGTACTATTAAGAATCTAGTGATATTATTTTCACTTTATCAGCTCAAGTATATTTTAATTCACTCAACAAATATTAGTAGTCAAAGTTAGAAATGTTAATGTCATGGAGTCATAAGCACAGTTGGTAAATAAAAAAAGATTTTGTTAAATCTCATTTCAGTGAGAATTAAGTTAGACTTCATTCAACTCAGAACCATGGGATGTGGACTGCATAGCTTATGAGTTGTACATGAGTTACAAGTGAGATTTTTCTAGCTTCATATGGGTTGCATGAGTTGTAATAAGTTACAAGTGAGATTTTCCTAGTTTCATATGGGTTGCATGTTTCAGTTGCACGGGAGTTGCAACTTACAACTGACTTTTTTTTTTTTTGCTAAAACATAGATTTTCAGTTACTGCATGTGACTTGCAAGTTGCAACTGAAATTAAGTTACCTCTCGAAAGAACCATAGTCGCTCCCAAATATAATATCGTAAGTGATTGTCGCTGATATGAAACTTCCATCTATGTCAATGTCAATCCATTTTACAGATGCGTAGTTAAAACCCATGGAATTCGTGAAAATTGAGAGAATTCTCCAGGAAAAATAGTCTCTAGGAACTAAAATTCGCTCACAAAATTTTGTGAAAAGCTCAGATAATACGACTCAAGTGGAAAAAAATCCTCTCAGCAAAAGAACCAACTCGAAGGCTACAAAAACAACCACATAATCAGCAAAATCAAAGAAAAAGATGACGTCCAAGTGGCGAGTAGAAACTTTTCTCCAAGCAGAACACATAAAAAGGTGTGTACTGACAGAATCAGTAATTACCTAAAGAAGTGCCAACGGAAAATAAAACAGTGAGAATACGTATTTATTAATACATGTGCAGTAGTTACCCAGTGTGAGAGGAAACCAGATTAAATTTTTCGCTGGCAATCGAATAGAAATGCCAGTTGATACTAACATCCATCAGAAAAAAAAAGTGCATGTACAGGTTAGATAATAAGTTACTCCTTTTGGGTTTATTTTAAATCATATACGCACTGATGTTAAAATTCCTGAGAGGTATAACCAAGAAGACATCTGCTTCTCAGCAGCAGCACAGCAAAGAAACACCTACCTATTCTTCCTCAGTCAATCTCGAAACGAAGTACATTAATTACTATGGTAGTTATGGAGATTAAAAGAGCCTGGAGAAGAGACCCTTTGTATGTGCCTCTCCATTTCTTCTTCATCATTGAGGGGATGATTTTGGCCAATGTGCCTGACATTTACCACGTGGCAATGAAGGAGGGTTAGGGTGCGCCGTCAGTTCCTCCAGGCACCTGCTTGGAGAGAGCTACATTTGCGACCCATAAGGCGCGAGCGTGCTGCTGCGCAGGCTCACCCCGGCGCCTCTTAGAGAAACAGTAGGGCCCCTGTAGGTGCTCGCCCTACTTACAAGGCTCGAGTCGAGGAAGAGTATGATGACAGTTATGTCATCATGGAAGTGGCGCCGGACGCCTCGGTCGATCTTCTTGAGATCAGAATACCTCATCTCTCTTTTCTTGGCTGCTCCTAGTAAAGCTGATTTTATGAGCCTCCTAGCACTTCCCTGAGAAATCAAAGAGAGTGTGAACCAGTAAGAATCTCTAAATAGGAATGAGGGCTAAGCGATATCAATGTTTTTTTTTTGTGCTCAGCTTCCACCATAACAGTGATGAATTTTAACCCAGACTCCATGGCAACTATAAGTTGTCGTGGCCCCTATTTTCTATAGAACTTGTACACTATGCTAAGCCACCATAGCTGCGATAAGAAGGTTAAAGCAATTTTGATGCTAAGCTTCAGCCGTAGGACTGATGGATTTTAACCCACTCCATGGCAACCACAAATTGCCAAGAATTTTATTTTCAATTAGAACCTGTAAACCATGCCACATCAAGACTTTGCGGACAGTTTTATTGATGGATTTTATATGCACAAAAGCCATGGTAATGTGTAATTTGTAATTTTGAGAGAAGAGAACCATCCATGTTATTTTACAAGGTCAATTCTATATGCAAATTGTTATTTTCAGATAGAAGCTAAATAATAATTGCATAAACGTATACTCAGAGTACAATGCAATGCATATGTTCAGCATGCTGGTTAGCTAATCAAATAAATATTCCATGATGCTGGATAATAATCCTTATTTCATAAAAGCAGTATGTTAATTCTGAGTTTGGAATATATTAACGAAAAAACTAATCTGAAGTAGCACACTGTAATGACATGTGCAGCTGTAGTAGAATATGGCAAGCACTATAGCATTATTTTGGTCAGGTTACTTGATTTACATGGGAGTGAGAAACTTACACTACGAGGGTTACTTTGAACAATGTCAACAGCCTCCTGGTTGGTTAAGTGCTCCCAAAGTCCATCAGACGCAAATATGAGAAACTGATCATGTGGATGTATCGGTTGCACACAAATAGAGGGTTCTGAACTTAGGATGGGCTTGTTAAAAGGTTCACGGAGGCGGAACTTTGCATACAGAGGTTCCCGGTTGAACTCTTGTTTTTTTAGATAGGCATCACCTATCGATCTGCAGACCTGCAACATACAGAACGAAAAATCAATAATCTTCATTTGGTCCTATGGTAAAAATATCTTAAGTTGGCCCATGGGAAGAATATGAGAAACGTACTACAAGCAGCAAATACCGCCATAGCTATTACTCATACAGCAACACATTTCAACATTATTTTTACTACTGAATGGTTATGTGGGGTGATGACATTGATCTGACTGACACATGACAAATGTTCTTCACATAAACCTTTAGTAGTAACTACCCATGCCATGAGAAATAGCACTAGCAAGTATATGATACAGGTACTAGCAATGCAAAAGAAACCCAATTATTCTCAAGTTGCCCACTGTGGCGCTGCCCAAAAAATATTGCAGTACTGCATTAATCATGCATCACACTGAGTGGATAATTGCCATCCACAAGGATTAATTGCATTTCTACCCCCTTACAGCTCTACTGATTACCACTTGCTTTCTTGGACAAACATGAAGAAGGTTATTCACTAAACAATTCCAAAGATAAGAACGAGACAAGGCTAACTTCGAGGTGATGCAACTGAAGCTATTCTTTGGCCACCCGAATGCAATGCAAATACGCAATATGAAATGACCATTGCATCAAAATTTCACAAAGCTATTAATGTCTTCCAAGTGAAAGAGGACGCACCTGAATTAGGCCTTTCACACGCCAAACATTGTGCTTGAGAACAACAACATGCCTATCCTCGGGGTGCACAGACTGCAATTCTTTTCTCACTGACTCAATGCTCACATTATGCTCTGCTGAGAGTTGGACAGCCAATACTTCTCCAGTGGCTTTAACATGTTTTCCTAAAACAGCACGAGAATCCCCAACATTGGCAATATAAAGGATGCCACCACATATTACACCAACCAAACAGCATGACCCAACAGCCGCTATCTGAGGCTTGACAGGCCATTGCTTGGTGACGATAGAGAAGAATCCATCTTCTGTAGCTTCATATGCTTTTCTCAGCACATCAGCAGACATTGAGTTTTGCTCCGAAACGAACCCTGCAATAGAAACCAGAGAAGAACAAGATAATCACTGCCACACTCTTTATTATCAGGGAAGCATAAACACAGCAGCGTGACCATAGCACCAAGGATAACAAACAGAACACTAATGCATACTGATCCCAGGTTAGCAATTACTTTTCAGATGGTTGAAGAGGTTATCGTTGATATAGCAAGCTGTCTCTGGTCCACCGTGCCCATCATAAACGCCGACGAAAGTGCCGTACGGGCCAGAGTCAAGAAAGCTCAGTGGACCCGACTCAATCTGACACTGGTCCTCAAGCAAGTTATTGGCCTGGACAACAGCCATGGAGAAGTCCCCATTTACATGCTGCCCGGTGTCCTTGTACCATAAAAGTCCGTCCTGCCTACCAATAGCATCGGAGCCTGTCCGGTTGGATGACGGTCTCCAACACGCCCGTAGCAAGTTCATCAATGTTACTATCATCCCTCATCAGTCATCCCACCCGCATACGCCTCCGAGCTCGCTTCATCAATTCTGCAAGGAAATCGCAGTTTCGCTTCTCAATGCACCAATTGAGTTCTTGCCTTTCTCCTGGAAAGAAAATAGAAGCGTGTATAAGTATATGCATCGCAAGGTATGGCTTGTTAATAATTCTCTGAAGTTCATCACTTGCACTCAGTTAGGGAACACATATTTTAAAAATAAGATGTTTTATCTTCCATTATTTTCTTCCATAAGTATAGAGTTTCTCTACCATCTAGTAACACTGAATATCACAGTTCAGTATTGTGCATAGTGCAAGCAGACGTGGGAAAATCAAATCAAACTACCTGTTTTAGTGCTTTTAGGCTTTACCATTTCTAGTAGACGTGACACGCTAATGAGTAACCTAGACCATCGCTTTGTTTCATTGCTAAAAAAACATGCAGCAGCAACTATAATTCCTTAGAATGTGTATTTTTTGTTGAGATATGAATTAGATGCAGCAAAAGACACTACGGCGTGGCTCTCCGTCACTAGGTTTCTTGCTCCAGAGCGACTGTTTCCGATTACACTTGAAAATTTTACAAGAACTTTCTTGCAGCCTTGAAGGGGACTCACTAAACCCAATACTTTTTCTGATAAAATTAAAAATTAAGTGGCAACGAAACAAGTTATGCACTTTCCATACTGTATAAACAAAAGAAATTGGCATTGATGTCTTGACATGTGAACTAAGAACTAACCAAGACTACTCTGAACAAATCAGTTATCCAAAACCTCATGTCCTCGCATAAACACAGAGTGGCACTTCAGGTACCATCAAAAGAAGTAAGCTATCGGGTACAACTACACACAATGATATGACCCACACACTAATTTCGCCCCAAATCCTCTGACTCCTCATCTGGCTCCAGACCGCGCGCAGAATCGAGACGAAACCCAAACCCCGAATTGCATGTGAACTCCCAATCCCACAAAAATTAAGGGTGAATGGAGATGATGATTGGTTGGTAAAAGGCAGACATATGCTCCCACCCACATCGGTCCTAGCTAGGCGGCTCTTTCTTGAAATTTGGCGCGGGAGGCCAGGGGAGAAATTCCGCACCTTTACTCCCTGTTCCGTCGCGCGGTTGGCGAGTCGCGTGGAGGGCGATTTGGGCGTCCTCTCCCGCTATGGCGCTATCCGTCTCTAGTCCAGACGAGCGGAGGGAGAGGGAAGAAGTTGCGATAGTGAGAGAAGGGGAAAGGATTGGACGGTACACACGGGGCGCAAAGTGGATCGGGTGGTGACTTTGTAGTACGTACCCGTGGAGTCGGCTCCGGACGCAGCACGAGCACGGTGAGTCGGCGAACTGACTGCCGTCCTTCGGACCGGCGTTGGGCACGAAGGGCGGCGGAGGGCTCGCCGGCGGTGGGGGGAGCGGGCGGGAGAGTGGCGCGGGCGGTGCAACGGCCGTTTGATGACGTGTGGGGCTCTGACACGGACGCGAGGGATAAGGAGGAAAAGCACGTGACTTCCCTCGACAAGGACTATAATCGCAGATCGGTACCTGCGAGAGGTTGAGAGCATAAAGGCATCTCCAACAGCCGCCGTATTTCGGACATCTAAAATGTTCGGTTCGGTTCGTTTGCGTCGGAGGTATCTCCAGCGGTGTAGACATATTTTTTAGTGGAGACAGCATCAACGTTATTAATAGCAGTTTAACGTCCCGTCGAGGCCCGCCGTCGGCGATTAACGGTTCCCGCGCGGTGACGGTCGTTCCCGTGCTTGTCCAACACATTGGCAAGTTTCGCCGGCGTTTCGCGCGCGGGAAACGACCTGCGCGCAAACGCCGTTTCCCGCCTCGCCGTGGCTATATATGGTGGACACCGGTGGGGGTGACGGGCACACCTCAAGCTAAACCCTAGCATTCATCCATGGCCGAGCACAACCGTAGCTGGGATCAGATTGTTCAGATGTGCCACCAAGCCCACCCGGAGGAAGTCGAGCAGCTAGTCGTCGACGCGTTTCAAGCCGAGCAGCTGGACCTGGAGGCGGCGGAGGCGGCAGAGCGCGCGTAAGGGTGTGAGCGCCTCGCGGCGGCTAGGGCGGAAATCGCCGATGCCAGGGCCGAGCTCGCCGAGGCCAGGGCGGCGCTCGCCGAGGCGCGGGCGGCGATGGCGGCCCCTCCGGTGGCCCCACCCGCAGACGCCGTCATCCACGACATCGCCGCCGCCGACGACGTCATACCCAGCCGCTTCGAGTGCGCCGGGACCAGCAGGTTCTGCGCGCTTCCTTCGAGACCCTAGCTGGGGACGCCCTGTGCCGTCAGGCTTGGGCAGCGGAGGAGGAAGCCCACGGCTATGCGGTCGCCATGGCTCGGGGGTACATGTGCTCCGACCTGGATTCGCTCCAGCGAAGGGGCCCTTCTCCCGCGTGGGTCTGATGTCTACTCACGCTTCTTTTCCTGTAGACAGTGTTGAGTCTCCAAGAGCAGAGGTTTGTAGAACAGCAGCAAGTTTTCTCTTAAGTGGATCACCCAAGGTTTATCGAACTCGTGGAGGAAGAGGTCAAAGATATCCCTCTCAAGCAACCCCTGCAATCACGATACAAGAAGTCTCTTGTGTCCCCAACACACCTAATACACTTGTCAGATGTATAGGTGCACTAGTTCGGCGAAGAGATAGTGAAATACAAGTTGTATGGATGTATATGAGTGGTAATAGCAATCTGAATAAAATATGGCAGCGAGTAAACATGCAACGAACGATAGAATAAGCGGTGTTTGCAGTATTGGAAACAAGGCCTAGGGATCATACTTTCACTAGTGGACACTCTCAACATTGATCACATAATAAATAATAACTTCTCTCATTTGTGCTACATACACTTTTTTGTTGGATGACAAACACCATTCGTTGTGTAGGGCTACAAGAGCTCCCTCAAGCCGGAGTTAACAAGCGCCACAACATTCAGCATTCATATTTAAGTAACCTTAGAGCATAATAGATCTTTGCAAAATAAACCGAGTACTAACATAGCATACACACTATCACCATTACACTATGAAAGGGGGAATAGATCACATCAATACTATCATAGTGATAATTAACTCCATAACGTACAAGAGATTATGATCATAATCTACGACAAGAACCACACGATGCACACACTGTCACCTTTACACCATGCAGGAGGAATAGACTACTTTAATAACATCACATGAGTAGCACATAGACTAGTAGCGATATAAAGCTCATCATATGGATCTCAATCATGTAAAGCAGCTCATGAGATCATTGTATTGGAGTACAGAGAGAGAGATTAACCACATAGCTACCGGTACAGCCCTCAGCCTCGGGGGAGAACTACTCCCTCCTCATCATGGGAGCAGCAGCGTTGATGGAGATGGCGGTGAAGATGGCGGTGGTGTCGATGGAGAAGCCTTCCGGGGGCACTTCCCCGTCCCGGCGGCGTGCCGGAACAGAGACTTCTGTCCCCCAGATCTTGGCTTCGCAATGGCGGCGGCTCTGGAATTTTTCTCGTACCGTGGCTTTTCCGTCTCGAAGATTTAGGTCAGGGGGCTTCTTATAGGCGAAGGGGTGATGTCGGTGGAGCCCTGGTGGGGCCACACCATAGGGGGGCGCGCCCAGGGCCCAGGCCGCGCCGCCCTGGCGTGTGGGCCCCCCAGGCTCCCCTCTGGTGCCTCTCCGGTGTTCTGGAAGTTTCGTGCAATTATAAGATGCTGGGCGTTGATTTCCTCCAATTTCGAGAATATTTCCTTACTAGGATTTCTGAAACCAAAAACAGCAGAAAACAGGAACTGGCACTTCGGCATCTCGTCAATAGGTTAGTTCCGGAAAATGCATCAAAACATCATAAAGTGTGAACAAAACATGTAGGTATTGTCATAAAACAAGCATGGAACATCAGAAATTATAGATACGTTTGAGACGTATCAAGCATCCCCAAGCTTAGTTCCTACTCGCCCTCGAGTAGGTAAACGATAACACAAATAATTTCTGAAGTGACATGCTACCATAATAATCTTGATCAACATTATTGTAAAGCATATGAGATGGATAGAGTGATCTGAAGCAAAAGATTGCTAACGAAAGATGATGACTAAACAAATGAATCATATAGCAAAACTTTCATAAATAGTACTTTCAAGACAAGTATCAACAAGACTTGCATAAGAGCTAACTCATAAGCAATAAATTCTTAGAATGCATTGAAGCAACACAAAGGAAGATATAAGTTTCAGCAGTTGCTTTCAACTTTCAACATGCATATCTCATGGATAATTGTCAACATAGAGTAATATGATGAATGAAAATAAGCAAGTATGTAAGAATCAATGCACAGTTGACACAAGTGTTTGCTTCTAAGATAGAAAGAAGTAGGTAAACTGACTCAACATAAAAGTAGAAGAATGGCCCTTCGCAGAGGGAAGCATGGATTACTATTTTTGTGCTAGAGCTTTTGTTTTGAAAACATAGAAACAATTTTGTCAACGGTAGTAATAATTCATATGTGCTATGCATAATACTTCCTACAAGTTGCAAGTCTCATGCATAGAGTACTAATAGTGCTCTCACCTTGTCCTAATCAGCTCGGATAACACGGATTATCATTGCATGACATATGTTTCAACCAAGTGTAACAAAGGGGTACCTCTATGCCGCCTGTACAAAGGTCTAAGGAGAAAGCACGCATTGGATTTCTCGCTTTTGATTATTCTCAACTTAGACATCCATACCGGGACAACATAGACAACAGATAATGGACTCCTCTTTTAATGCTTAAGCATTCAACAACAAATAATATTCTCATAAGAGATTGAGGTTGTATGTCCAAACTGAAACTTCCACCATGATACATGGCTTTAGTTAGCGGCCCAATGTTCTTCTCTAACATATGCATACTCAAACCATTTGATCATGAAATCGCACTTACTTTAGACAAGACGAACATGCATAGCATCTCACATGATATCCAACAAAGGTAAAAAGTTGATGGCGTCCCCAGAAACATGGTTACCGCTCAACAAGCAACTTATAAGAACTAAGACACATAACTACATATTCATCACCACAATAGTTTTTAAGCTATTTGTCCCATGAGCTATATATTGCAAAGATAAAGGAATGAAATTTTATAGGTAGCACTCAAGTAATTTACTTTGGAATGGCAGAAAAATACCACATAGTAGGTAGATATGGTGGACTGATACGTCTCCAACGTATCGATAATTCTTATGTTCCATGCTACTTTATTGATGATACTTACATGTTTTATACACATTATATGTCATATTCGTGCATTTTCTGGAACTAACCTATTGACGAGATGCCGAAAGGACAGTTGCTGTTTTCTGCTGTTTTTGGTTTCAAAAATCCTAGTAACGAAATATTTTCGAAATCGGACGAAATCAATACCGAAAGTCTTAGAATTCCCGGAAGCTTCCGGAACACCGAAGGAGAGTCGGAGGAGGGCATCAGGGGGCCCACACCATAAGGAGGCGCGGGTGGCCCCCTGGCCGCGCCAGCCTATGGTGAGGGGGCCCCAGCCGCCTCCTTGCGCCGCCTCTCCGCCTATTTAAAGGTCCTGACCTAAAAACCCTGACAGAGGAAGCCACGGTACGCGAAACCTTCCGCAGCCGCCGCCATCGCGAAGCCAAGATCCGGGGGACAGGAGTCTCCGTTCCGGCACCCTGCCGGAGCGGGGAAGTGCCCCGGAAGGCTTCTCCATCGACACCGCTGCCATCTCCACCGCCATCTTCATCACCGCCGCTGCTCCCATGAGGAGGGAGTAGTTCTCCATCGAGGCTCGGGGCTGTACCGGTAGCTATGTGGTTCATCTCTCTCCTATGTACTTCAATACAATAATCTCATGAGCTGTCTTACATGATTGAGATTCATATGAGTTTTGTATCACTATTCATCTATGTGCTACTCTAGTGATGTTATTAAAGTACTCTATTCCTCCTCCATGTGTGTAAAGGTGACAGTGTGTGCACCGTGTGAGTACTTGGCGTAGGCTATGATTATGATCTCTTGTAGATTATGAAGTTAACTATTGCTATGATGGTATTGGTGTGATCTATTCCTCCTACATAAGCGTGAAGGTGACAGTGTGCATGCTATGTTAGTACTTGGTTTAGTCGTATCGATCTTTCTTACACTAAGGTTATTTAAATATGAACATTGAATTGTGGAGCTTGTTAACTCCGGCATTGAGGGTTCGTGTAATCCTACGCAATGTGTTCATCATCCAACAAGAGAGTGTAGAGTATGCATTTATCTATTCTGTTATGTGATCAATGTTGAGAGTGTCCACTAGTGAAAGTCTAATCCCTAGGCCTTGTTCCTAAATATCGCTATCGCCGTTTGTTACTCGTTTTATCGCGTTACTACTGCTGAGTTACTACGCTGAGTTACTACTGCTTGTTTACTTCTCGCAATATTACTACCATCAACCGTATGCCGGTAAGCTATTTTCTAGCGCCGTACTACTGCTCATATTCATTCATACCACTTGTATTTCACTATCTCTTCGTCGAACTAGTACACCTATTAGGTGTGTTGGGGACACAAGAGACTTCTTGCTTTGTGGTTGCAGGGGTTGCATGAGAGGGATATCTTTGACCTCTTCCTCCCCGAGTTCGATAAACCTTGGGTAATCCACTTAAGGGAAACTTGCTGCTGTTCTACAAACCTCTGCTCTTGGAGGCCCAACACTGTCTACAAGAATAGAAGCACCCGTAGACATCAAGCACTTTTCTGGCGCCGTTGCCGGGGAGGAAAGGTAAAAGGCACTCATAATTCGGTTCCAGGTAACAGTACTTTTCTGGCGCCATTGTGTGTGTGCTCGAAGCTATTTCCTTTAGACTCTGCAATTGCGACATTTTGTTTCTTGTTTACACTAGTTAGGCATAATGGAAAACAACAAAAATATGAGAGATCTTTATGAACTTTATCTTGAATTAGGACATGATGTGTTTGAAGAGAGAATTAAAAAACCCATGGAACTTTATATGCATGCTAATGGGAATGTTATTACTATGAATGCTTTGAACACCATTGTTGCTAATGCTATGGAAAATTCTAATCTTGGGGAAGCTGGTTTTGATGAGCATGATATTTTTAGTCCCCCAAGCATTGAGGAGAAAATTTACTTTGATGATACTTTGCCTCCCATTTATGATGATTATAATGATAGTAGTCTTTTGTTACCACCTGTTATGGAGGATAAATTTGATTATGATTACAATATACCTCCTATATTTGATAGCTACTTTGTTGAATTTGCTCCCACTACAATTAATAAGAATGACTATGCTTATGTTGGGAGTAGTAATTATTTTATGCATGAGACTCATGATAGGAATGCTTTATGTGATAGTTATATTGTTGAGTTTGCTCATGTTGCTACTGAAAGTTATTATGAGAGAGGAAAATATGGTTGTAAAATTTTTTATGTTACTAAAACACCTCTCTATGTGCTGAAATTTTTGAAGCTACACTTGTTTTATCTTCCTATGCTTGTTAGTTTGCTCTTCATGAACTTGTTTATTTACAAGATTCCTATGCATAGGAAGCATGTTAGACTTAAATGTGTTTTGAATTTGCCTCTTGATGCTCTCTTTTGCTTCAACTTCTATTTCTTGCAAGTGCATCATTAAAACTGCTGAGCCCATCTTAATGGCTATAAAGAAAGAACTTCTTTGGAGATAACCCATGTGTTTTTTTTACTACAGTACTTTGTTTATATTTGAGTCTTGGAAGTTGTTTATTACTGTAGCAACCTCTCCTTATCATGTTTTGTCCCAAGTAAAGTTTCTATGTTAAAGTTGATGTTATATTTGGGATCGCTGCGCAGAAACAGCATTGCTGTCTGTCACGAATCTGGGCACAGGCCTTTGTAGAAAATTCTAAAAAATCTGCCAATTTACGAGCGTGATCCTCAGATATGTACGCAACTTTCATTAGTTTTGAGTTTTTCCATTTGAGCAAGTCTGGTGCCATTTTAAAATTCGTCTTTACGGACTGTTCTGTTTTTGACAGATTCTGCCTTTTATTTCGCATTGCCGCCTTTGTTAAGTTGAATGAGTTTCTTTGTTCCATTAACTTTCAGAAGTTATGTGCAATGTCCAGAAGTGTTAAGAATGATTGTGTCACCTCTGAACATGTGAATTTTTGATTATGCACTAACCCTCTAATGAGTTTGCTTGAAGTTTGGTGTGAAGGAAGTTTTCAAGGGTCAATAGAAGAGGGTGATATAATGTGATCGAGAAGAGTGAAAGGTCTAAGCTTGGGGATGCCCCGGTGGTTCATCCCTGCATATTTTAAGAAGACTCAAGCATCTAAACTTGGGGATGCCCAAGGCATCCCCTTCTTCATCGACAACTTATCAGGTTTCTTCTAGTGAAACTATATTTTTATTCGGTCACATCTTATGTACTTTACTTGGAGCGTCTGTGTGCTTTTATTTTTGTTTTTGTTTTGTTATCTTAGTTCTCTGAATAAGTTCATCCTTGTGTGGGAGAGAGACACGCTCCGCTGGTTCGTATGAACACATGTGTTCTTAGCTCATAATATTCATGGCGAAGTTTCCTCTTCGTTAAATTGTTATATGGTTGGAAACGGAAAATGCTACATGTAGTAATTCTAAAATGTCTTGGATAATGTGATACTTGGCAATTGTTGTGCTCATGTTTAAGCTCTTGCATCATATTATTTGCACCCATTAATGAAGAAATACATAGAGCTTGCTAAAACCTGATTTGCATATTTGGTCTCTCTAAGGTCTAGATAATATCTAGTATTGAGTTTTGAACAACAAGGAAGACGGTGTAGAGTCTTATAATGTTTACAATGTGTCTTTTATGTGAGTTTTGCTGTACCGGTTCATCCTTGAGTTTGCTTCAAATAACCTTGCTAGCCTAAACCTTGTATCGAGAGGGAATACTTCTCATGCATCCAAAATCCTTGAGCCAACTACTATGCCATTTGTGTCCACCATACCTACCTACTACATGGTATTTCTCCGCCATTCCAAAGTAAATTTCTTGAGTGCTACCTTTAAAATTCCATCATTCACCTTTGCAATATATAGCTCATGGGACAAAATAGCCTTAAAAACTATCGTAGTATTGAATATGTACTTATGCACTTTATATTTTATTAAGTTGCTTGTTGTGCGATAACCATGCTTCGGGGAACGCCATCAACTATTGTTGAATATCATGTGAGTTGCTATGCATGTCCGTCTTGTCCGAAGGATCTATCATTTTAGTGATTGGAGCATGCAAAATTGTTAGAGAAGAACATTGGGCCGCTAACTAAAGCCATGAATCATGGTTGAAGTTTCAGTTTTGGACATATATCCTCAATCTCATATGAGAATAATAATTGTTGCTACATGCTTATGCATTTAAGAGGAGTCCATTATCTCGTTGTCCATGTTGTCCCGGTATGGATGTCTAAGTTGAGAATAATCAAAAGCGAGAAATCCAAAATGCGAGCTTTCTCCTTAGACCTTTGTACAGGCGGCATGGAGGTACCCCTTTGTGACACTTGGTTGAAACATGTCATGTAAAGATCCGGTAGTCCAAGCTAAGTAGGACGAGGTGCGGGCACTATTAGTATACTATGCATGAGGCTTGCAACTTGTAGGATATAATTTACATAACTCATATGCTTTATTACTACCGTTGACAAAATTGTTTCATGTTTTCAAAATAAAAGCTCTAGCACAAATATAGCAATCGATGCTTTCCTCTTTGAAGGACCATTCTTTTACTTTTATTGTTGAGTCAGTTTACCTATCTCCTTCCACCTTAAGAAGCAAACACTTGTGTGAACTGTGCATTGATTCCTACATACTTGCATATTGCACTTGTTATATTACTTTATGTTGACAATATCCATGAGATATACATGTTATAAGTTGAAAGTAACCGCTGAAACTTAATCTTCCTTTGTGTTGCTTCAACACCTATACTTTGATTTATTGCTTTATGAGTTAACTCTTATGCAAGACTTATTGATGCTTGTCTTAAAGTACTATTCATGAAAAGTCTTTGCCTTATGATTCATTTGTTTACTCATGTCATTACCATTGTTTTTGATCGCTGCATTCATTACATATGCTTACAATAGTATGATCAAGTTTATGATGGCATGTCACTTCGGAAATTATCTTTGTTATCGTTTTACTCGCTCGGGACGAGCAGAACTAAGCTTGGGGATGCTGATACGTCTCCAACGTATCGATAATTTCTTATGTTCCATGCTACTTTATTGATGATACTTACATGTTTTATACACATTATATGTCATATTCGTGCATTTTCTGGAACTAACCTATTGACGAGATGCCGAAAGGACGATTCTTGTTCTTCGCTGTTTTTGGTTTCAGAAATCCTAGTAACGAAATATTTTCGGAATCGGACGAAATCAACACCGAAAGTCTTAGAATTCCCGGAAGCTTCCGGAACACCGAAGGAGAGTCGGAGGAGGGCAGCAGGGGGCCCACACCATAAGGCGGCGCGGGTGGCCCCCTGGCCGCGCCAGCCTATGGTGAGGGGGCCCCAGCCGCCTCCTTGCGCCGCCTCTCCGCCTATTTAAAGGTCCTGACCTAAAAACCCTGACAGAGGAAGCCACGGTACGCGAAACCTTCCAGAGCCACCGCCATCGCGAAGCCAAGATCTGGGGGACAGGAGTCTCTGTTCCGGCACCCTGCCGGAGTGGGGAAGTGCCCCCGGAAGGCTTCTCCATCGACACCGCTGCCATCTCCACCGCCATCTTCATCACCGCTGCTGCTCCCATGAGGAGGGATTAGTTCTCCATCGAGGCTCGGGGCTGTACCGGTAGCTATGTGGTTCATCTCTTTCCTATGTACTTCAATACAATAATCTCATGAGCTGTCTTACATGATTGAGATTCATATGAGTTTTGTATCACTATTCATCTATGTGCTACTCTAGTGATGTTATTAAAGTACTCTATTCCTCCTCCATGTGTGTAAATGTGACAGTGTGTGCACCGTGTGAGTACTTGGCGTAGGCTATGATTATGATCTCTTGTAGATTATGAAGTTAACTATTGCTATGATGGTATTGGTGTGATCTATTCCTCCTACATAAGCGTGAAGGTGACAGTGTGCATGCTATGTTAGTACTTGGTTTAGTCGTATCGATCTTTCTTACACTCTAAGGTTATTTAAATATGAACATTGAATTGTGGAGCTTGTTAACTCCGGCATTGAGGGTTCGTGTAATCCTACGCAATGTGTTCATCATCCAACAAGAGAGTGTAGAGTATGCATTTATCTATTTTGTTATGTGATCAATGTTGAGAGTGTCCACTAGTGAAAGTCTAATCCCTAGGCCTTGTTCCTAAATATCGCTATCGCTGTTTGTTACTTGTTTTACTTGCGTTACTACTGCTGAGTTACTACTTGCTTGTTTACTTGCTGCAATATTACTACCATCAATTGTATGCCGATAAGCTATTTTCACGGCGCCGTACTACTGCTCATATTCATTCATACCACTTGTATTTCACTATCTCTTCGCCGAACTAGTACACCTATTAGGTGTGTTGGGGACACAAGAGACTTCTTGCTTTGTGGTTGCGGGGTTGCATGAGAGGGATATCTTTGACCTCTTCCTCCCCGAGTTCGATAAACCTTGGGTAATCCACTTAAGGGAAACTTGTCTGCTGTTCTACAAACCTCTCGCTCTTGGAGGCCCAACACTGTCTACAAGAATAGAAGCACCCGTAGACATCATGGACACAAATGGCATGGGTTTTGGCTCAAGGTGTTTGGATGCACGAGAAGCATTTCCTCTCAGTACAAGGTTTGGGCTAGCAAGGTTGTTCGAAGCAAACACAAGTATGAACAGGTACAACAAAACTTACACAAGAACATATTGAAAGCATTATAAGACTCCACACTGTCTTCCTTGTTGTTCAAACACTTTACCAGAAAATATCTAGACTTAGAGAGACCAATCATGCAAACCAAATTTAACAAGCTTTACGGTAGTTCTCCACTAATAGATTAAACTACATGATGCAAGAGCTTAAACATGATCTATGAGAGCTCAAAAAAATTGCCAAGTATCAAATTATTCAAGACCATATGAAGCATTTTCTGATTCCAACCAAATAGCAACAAGTGAAGCGATCAACTTTCGCCCTTGAACATTAAAAGCAAAAATGAAGAACACTAGTGTTCATATGAAAAAGCGGAGCGTGTCTCTCTCCCACACATGAGCATGAATTTATTCAGAGAATGAAAATAACAAAACGAAAATAAAAGCACACAGACGCTCCAAGTAAACTACATAAGATGTGACGGAATAGAAATATAGTTTCAATAGAAGAAACCTGATAAGTTGATGAAGAAGGGGATGCCTTGGGCATCCCCAAACTTAGACGCTTGAGTCTTCTTGAAATATGCAGGGATGAACCACGGGGGCATCCCCAAGCTTAGGCTTTTCACTCTTCTTGATCATATATCATCCTCCTCTCTTGACCCTTGAAAACTTCCTTCACACCTAGGGATGGCAACGGGGACCGTTTACCCGAAACCCGACGGGTTTTCCTCTATTAGGGGCCGTGTGTGGTATCTAATTTATCCCCATGGGGGTATTAACGGCAAGACTTGCTCCCCGATGGGGAGAGCGGGGCGGGGGGCGTTCCAGCAGTCCCCATACCCGAACCCCGCGGAGCCCCGCATGTATCGGTAATATCCCACAAATTTAGCTTGTCCTGCTTAATTTCAGCTAAACACGCATTTACGTCCGTCACTAATGCTTGCTTACCTTCTGGTAGTCACGCGATTTGTTGCCAAAATTTTGTCTATATAAACCATTCTTCGGTCAAACCCTCGTTGTGTGAACTATGTGAGTCAAACATAAGTACTCGTTATGTCTTATGTGTGTCAGTGTGTGGTGTTGTGACTCTGCACTATTAAGTTATTTTTGAGCTTGAATTTCTGCGATATTTTCATGATTTGTCTACTGTTTGTGATGGGGGTGGGGAACCCGTGGATCTGCTATACCCGGTGGGTGATGGGGACGGGGGAAAATAGTCCCCAAGGTGGGGAATGGTGATGGGGACGGGGGAATTTCACAATCACGGGGACAGGGAAGAAAAGGCAGTCCCCGCGCGGGGGCAGACCCGTTGCCATTCCTATTCACACCAAACTTCAAGCTAACTCATTAGAGGGTTAGTGCATAATAAAAATTCACATGTTCAGAGGTGACACAATCATTCTTAACACTTCTGGACATTGCACAAAGCTTCTGAAAGTTAATGGAACAAAGAAACTCAATCAACATAGCAAAAGCGGCAATGCGAAATAAAAGGCAGAATCTGTCAAAAACAGAACAGTCCGTAAAGACGGATTTTACAGGGGCACTTAACTTGCTCAAACGGAAAAACTCAAAACTAATGAAAGTTGCGTAAATATCTGAGGATCACGCACGTAAATTTTCAGATTTTTTTTGACTCTTCTACAGAGAGATCTGCGCGAATTCGTGACAGACAGCAATGCTGTTTCTGTGCAGCAATCCAAATCTAGCATCAACTTTACCATAGAGACTTTACTTGGCACAAAAACATGATAAGGAGAGGTTGCTACAGTAGTAAACAACTTCCAAGACTCAACAATACAGTAGCAAAATAAACACATGGGTTATCTCCCAAGAAGTTCTTTCTTTATAGCCATTAAGATGTGCTCAGTAATTTTAATGATGCTCTCGCGAGAAATAAGATTTGAAGCAAAAGAGAATATCAAGAAGCAAATTCAAAACACATTTAATCCTAACCCACTTCTTATGAAAAGGAATCTTGTACACAAATAAATTCATGAAGAACAAAGTGGCAAGCAAAGAAAAGCAACATAAGCGCAATTTAAAGATTCTCAACATAAAGAGGGGAAACTTAATATTATTAAGATGCATATAACCATGTTTCCCTCTCTCATAATAACTTTCAGTAGCATCATGAACAAACTCAACAATATAGCTATCACATACAACATTCTTGTCATGAGCCACATGCATAAAGTTATTACTCTCCACATAAGCATAATCAATTTTATTAGTTGTAGTGGGAGCAAATTCAACAAAGTATCTATCATTATTATTCTCATCAAGTGTAGGAGGCATAGTATGATCATAATAAAATTTACTTTCCATAGTAGGCGGCACCAAAAGACCACTATCATTATAATCATCATAAATAGGAGGCAAAGTATCATCAAAGAAAATTTTCTCCTCAATGCTTGGGGGACTAAAAATGTCATGCTCATCAAAACCAGCTTCCCCAAGCTTAGAATTTTCCATATCATTAGCAACAATGGTGTTCAAAGCGTTCATACTAATATCATTGCTACTAGCATGCAAATAAGATTCCATAGGTTTTTTAATTTTCACAGCAAACAATCCATGTCTTAACTCAGGAAATAGAATAAGAAGCTCACTGTTGCTTTCCATTATGCCTAACTAGTGGAAACAAGAAACCAAAAGATGCAATTGCAGGATCTAAAGGAAATAGCTTCAAGCACTTACAACGGCAACAGAAAATAACTTAGTTACATGGGACCGGAGTATGAGTGCATTTTACCTTTCCTCCCCGGCAACAGCGCCAGAAAATAGCTTGATGTCTACTCACGCTTCTTTTCCTGTAGACAGTGTTGGGCCTCCAAGAGCAGAGGTTTGTAGAACAGCAGCAAGTTTTCCCTTAAGTGGATCACCCAAGGTTTATCGAACTCGGGGAGGAAGAGGTCAAAGATATCCCTCTCAAGCAACCCCGCAATCACGATACAAGAAGTCTCTTGTGTCCCCAACACACCTAATACACTTGTCGGATGTATAGGTGCACTAGTTCGGCGAAGAGATAGTGAAATACAAGTAGTATGGATGTATATGAGTGGTAATAGCAATCTGAATAAAATATGGCAGCGAGTAAACATGCAACAGAATAGTAAATAAGCGGTGTTTGCAGTATTGGAAACAAGACCTAGGGATCATACTTTCACTAGTGGACACTCTCAACATTGATCACATAATAAATAATAACTTCTCTCATTTGTGCTACATACACTTTTTTGTTGGATGACAAACACCATTCGTTGTGTAGGGCTACAAGAGCTCCCTCAAGCCGGAGTTAACAAGCGCCACAACATTCAGCATTCATATTTAAGTAACCTTAGAGCATAATAGATCTTTGCAAAATAAACCGAGTACTAACATAGCATACACACTGTCACCATTACACTATGAAAGGGGGAATAGATCACATCAATACTATCATAGTGATAATTAACTCCATAACCTACAAGAGATTATGATCATAATCTACGACAAGAACCACACGATGCACACACTGTCACCTTTACACCATGCAGGAGGAATAGACTACTTTAATAACATCACATGAGTAGCACATAGACTAGTAGCGATACAAAGCTCATCATATGGATCTCAATCATGTAAAGCAGCTCATGAGATCATTGTATTGGAGTACAGAGAGAGAGATTAACCACATAGCTACCGGTACAGCCCTTCAGCCTCGGGGGAGAACTACTCCCTCCTCATCATGGGAGCAGCAGCGTTGATGGAGATGGCGGTGAAGATGGCGGTGGTGTCGATGGAGAAGCCTTCCGGGGGACCTTCCCCGTCCCGGCGGTGTGCCGGAACAGAGACTCCTGTCCCCCAGATCTTGGCTTCGTGATGGCGGCGGCTCTGGAACTTTTCTCGTACCGTGGCTTTTCCGTCTCGAAGATTTAGGTCAGGGGGCTTCTTATAGGCGAAGGGGCGATGTCGGTGGAGCCCTGGTGGGGCCACACCATAGGGGGCCGCGCCCAGGGCCCAGGCCGCGCCGCCCTGGCGTGTGGGCCCCCCAGGCTCCCCTCTGGTGCCTCTCCGGTTTTCTGGAAGTTTCGTGCAATTATAAGATGCTGGGCGTTGATTTCGTCCAATTCCGAGAATATTTCCTTACTGGGATTTCTGAAACCAAAAACAGCAGAAAACAAGAACTGGCACTTCGGCATCTCGTCAATAGGTTAGTTCCGGAAAATGCATCAAAACATCATAAAGTGTGAACAAAACATGTAGGTATTGTTATAAAACAAGCATGGAACATCAGAAATTATAGATACGTTTGAGACGTATCAGGGTCGAGCAGGAGAACCGGGAGCTGGCGGACGCCATCACCGGCAGGGGCGAAGCCGTGGTGGAGGCGGCTTGGGACAGGGCCCGCTACCACGCCCAGCTGGCGGCGTTGCAGGCGGTGGACGCGGAGGCGGCCCAGGCGGACGAGGCGGTGGCCCAGGCAGCGGTTGCGGAGGAGGCAGCGACGGTGGAGGCGTCCTCCTCTCTGTCTAGGAGAGTCCTCTGGGACTCCTCTCTGGCCGAGGCAGCTCGAACGCCGAAGGCGGCAGGACAAGATGTCCGATCACCGGCGTGCGCAGCGCGCGGAGGGCGTGAAGCGCTCGCGCTTCAACGACGGCGCCGGCTCCTTTGGCGGCCAGTAGTAGGCCGCGCGACTACGAGTAACCCCGGCCGTGGTAGGCCGCGCGGCGGCGAGTAGGTATGGCCGTTGTAGTTTTAGGTTAACTCGACTAACCATCTCTTATAAAGATGGTCCTTTTGGCCAATCAATAATAATGAAGAAACATTTGGTTACCTAGTCACTGCCGACCGAGCCTGGATGCAACCAACGCGGTCACTTTTCGCGACTGCGGAGCCTCCGCGGAGACGCAAACCTAACGCATATTTGGGTCAGGTTTGCGTCACCGCGGACGACCCGGTCACTTTGCGTCGTCCTGCTGGAGCGTGTAACAGACGCATTTTCGACCCGACCGAACGCAAACGCTCGCTCAGTGTTCATTTTCGTCGCCCCGTTGTAGATGTCCTAAGTCTCTCCCACAGCTCACATATGAAGGTGATGTAGAAGGGAGGAGGCTCGCTCCTCTCTGATAAAAGAGCAGCATCGCTGGTTGTCCCGAAGCGTATCCTATGCAATTTATCTCCAATGACTCAGAACAGTTTCCAGTTAACACATGTGTCCTATGCAATGAGACCTGCTTAAACTAGGAATGACATGATTGTTAAATTAGAACCGGGCAACTAGTATTTTAGTTGCTCATGGCACTAAAGCCTGGCATTTTTCTTTTTCCGGAGCCACTTGATGGAAATAACACGGATTATTTCTTCTTGAGCGGAGTAACACAAAGCAAAAGAAACAATATATAAAAAGGTCTCACTTGCACCCCATGATTTGTACTTCCTCTGCTCCAAATTAAAAGTCTATTTTTTAAATGAGCGAACCTACACCAAAACCGTCACACTTAATTTGGAATTGGAGGGGGCACGCGGTTGTTAATTTTGCAATTTTCGACAGTGTTTACGATACCATGTTTACGACCTAGAACAGATAAATCCTTGCTCAACTTTAGAGTTTTGGGAAAAAATAAGAATTGGTTGAAATATCCCGACCATTCAATTGGGTAAGCATGAACACTTGACTTTAGGATCATTCTGCTAGAGCGGGAACAATGATGCAGCTAAAACATAGTAATAATGTCTGAAATTATGAAACTAGTTCGTATTCGTGTTCGAGAGAACCGAGAACATTGTCCTATTCCTTTTGGTCACTTCGATGAGCGTCACGCCCTTGACCTCCATGAGCCCCGCCGCCTACACGTCGTTGCTGTCAAGCCGGACTCCCACCAAGTTCTTCACTAGAGCTGTTTGGCCGCCCCTTCTATTGGTTCAGGGCAACCCATTAACCGCACCTTTCCTATCGGGCCTCACATTGTCCGGGTAGCCTGGCAGATCGACCAACAACTCGTCTGGCCGGCCCCCGGTTTGCACCACGACCACGTACATACTATCATGGCTCACCGCGACGCCATTAGGGTATGGCAAGCCGTCCCTGAGCGGTGAGAATAATAGGGTTGACTGCCTTTTGGTTTTCTCCAATTTCTCAACTCAACATTTAGAATATACTAGTACAACCAAATAATAACATGGTGGAGAATAACATAGCTAGAGGTCTTGACATACAATAAAGTAGACAATGAAATCTTTGGGGATATATATATATACTAGGACAAAACCCGTGCTTCGCTACAGAGCAAACGCAAGAATATCCCATGACTGGTTCGTTGCCCAGCCCAAATCCTTGATTCCAATGAAAAAAACACATAATAGTATCGTTGTCGTCCATTCCTTCTTGAAGATGTTGGTTGGTCCTGTGCATTGCTACGGTTATTATCCACCCATATCCAAGAGATAGTGATCTTTCTTGATGTTGGCATGTATACATAAAATGACCTACTCAATTGTGACCTCATATATAGCACACTGTCAAGAAACCGGTTCAGACAAATAAAATATACATATGGAACTTCCAAAGAAGAGAAAAGAAAGATATGGTTAAAACCAATTTCAAATTCTGGGTTATGTATCTTCCGCACTACAAATTACCGTTATACCGTTTGAACTTGAGCATAGCACTATCCGAGTAATACCTTCTAGTATTCAGGCTATGTTTTTAGCATTATTTTACTTGATTTCTTCAATAGCATCTATCAAGCTAAACTGGAAATCTCAAACCAATTTCAAATTCTTCACAACCCGAACAACAAAGAAAATAAATTAATCCGAGCGCTTACGGCGACAGACAATTAACTGCTGATCAATTGAGCTCTCACGAGCATATGAACGAACAGGCAGGGAGCTTACAACGAACAATTGATTCAGCTCTCAAAGTAGTGCTGGCCATGGCTTTCGGCGGGCAGACGCGAAACTGAATGAGCAATATCTTTTTATATTCAAGAATCCAATCTTCGCAACAACGGACAGATAGCCTTGGCTCGGCCATGCTCGCATCTACTCGATCCGCGCTACTTGCTCACCACCGTCGTGGTGGCCTCGGCCAAGGCTTGCACCGGCGCGGGTGCCGCCTTGGTGATGTCGCCAAGGGCTGCTTATTCGCCAACTGCCTCGACACCAGCCCTACGTGGTCGTTGGGGACCTGGAAGATTCGGCGGCCTGTTCCCGGCATCGAGCCCGCACGCCAGACCCCAGCCTCGCGTCGCGCCCCCTTCCAGTCGAGCGCCATCAGGCCTCGACCCCCGCCTCGACGCTCCCTAACGACATGGACGCGCGGCCCCACGGCTCGAGCTCCCAGAGATCTGGCAGACGCACACGATGGTGGGCCTCTCACGCGAAGATTGGGGAGCCACCCCTGTGCGGGTCAGGACGATCGGCGAGAACGGAGGAAAAGTATAATAAACGAACCGGTACATGGCATATATATGTATTATGCGATTTGGTGGGAGGGTAAATTGGTCCAAAAAAGTGTCGGACCAAGGAAACAATCCTTCCTTTATTATTAGGTATAGATATAGATAGAGAAGCTTTCATCCTAGTATCAATGGATGGTAATACACACTTATAAGCATGAGCATGGATGAAAGTGAGGGGCATAGAGCATGATAAAATTAGTCATCATAACTTTGCAGCATGCATATCAACCTCTACTGGAAAAGAATCCTATACGACCTGGGTCGTACGTCTCCATGCGTGGACCAACTCCTGCGCCTGACACGCGCCTGACACCTGGTGATGCTAATCTCAAAGCAAGGCAGAACAGGTTCCCCTTCCTAGCCAAATCCAATACGATTCCGTTCCTTTCTTTTCCTCTCCATGGCCGCACGTCTCCTGTTCGTTGGGTCGCTCCAGCCACGGCCACCCATCGTCGCTCGCTGCTCTTTCCCCCGGAATCTACGGCCACGCCGCTGTGGCGCACTTCTGCCACGCAACCTTCCTCGACGCCGTCACTTGCAGCATGACGGGCGCTCTAGCCACGGCAACGTCCTCGATGCCCGGCGTTTGCGGCACAGCTGGCGCTCTAGCCACGGCCAACGTCCCCGGCGCTGTTGCTTGCCGCAGCGCAGGAGCACCCGCCCCATTGCTTGCCGGTAACTAGGAGTCTACGATTCTGGCCTGGTTTGCTTTGAGGTTAGCGTCGCCAGGTGTCAGACGCATGAGTTGGTCCACGCATGGAGGTATACGACCCGGGTCGTATAGGATTATTTTCCACCTCTACTTCTTCTTTGCTTTCATCCGGTTCATGTTTCAACACGAAAGTGAACATGCGATAAGTATTCCTAGTTATATGCACAATGCATGAGAAACAAAATCACAGATCTCGTTCTGCATTGGCCTGAACAATTAAGAGAGGCCAAGTGCTTACAAGATTTGTTAGTGGCCTCAATTTAGGAGTTTAGCAATATAAGTTCAAATGGGAAGCTGTGTTTGGAAATCTTTCACTATATCAATAATGCCAATTTATATGACTTTTTATGGGATTTGCTATACATATGTATACATGCATCGATGAAAGCTAGATCATTAATTCAGCAATTCGGATTACTGGGTAGGTTTTGAATTCTGCAAAAAAAATCGAGCTCCACCAAAATTTCAGAACTATCCCAATCAAATTGCATCAAATTTTAAAGAAAAAGTGATGAAGCTTATGTATGAAGGACACCTTATTTATGAAGGACTCGTGACTGCATTATTCGTCTATGTGATCGTAGTTTAGATGACTAGCTATAACTCTAGCGACTCGGTCGAGGCCTGTATTCGTATAGTCACGCTTGTGCTTATATATTTCGGTTCCAACATTTTGAGATCAAGTAATGATTTGACCACTTGCATAATTGTATAATAATGATTGTGTGTATGTATTTGATATTGTCTATGTATTTATTCTATATAAATCTGTATACTGAACCTGTATAAATATGAAGGTAAGGCAGCGGGCAAAGGAGGCACGGCACGGAAATTACACAGATTATGACACTCCTGTTTTTTGGAGATGGTCGTGGAAGACCAACGCAGATCCACCTAGGTTTTCCATGTGTTAGAAAAATAGAGGTGTCACTTCGTCCACTTAATTGCACATACGTCATGACCCGCCCCTCCTGAGGAGGGTTACAGATCCGACCAGATTGAGGGTGCCGGAGAAATCAACAATTCTTTCATCGACAACCTTAGCCCATTGGCAGATGATGTCTACCCCATGAGGTCGGAAGAATACTTGAGGTCGGAAAAATACGAGGCTTGGTGCTGAGAGCAGGATTCTGAAGCTGATGCTGCCAACCAGGTTGATAGCCACCCCGACACCGCCAAAACAGGTCCTCGCGGCCCTTGTTGGTTATGACGACGACATATCTAGCTCCTCAGGTCACACACCGTAGGCATCCCCTACCCAGATGTCCCGGGAGCTCCACCACGGGCCTATCTCAAACTTAGATATGTAGGTGAACGGCAAGACGACATGCAGAAGGGAACACGTTCGTATGCATAAACTGTGCACGCACATAAAAACAATATTCTCTTTTTATTTGAGGAGGTTCTTTTTACAACTACTCCCTAACCATGTAACTCATCGACGGGTTTGACCTCCTCATGGGTGAGGTCGGCGAGATTCTAATGCCAACAAGGCTATCATGGACCCCAAAAGCGTAGCCGACGTTATGCCGGTCGACCTCGCGTACGGCGTCCTTGAACATGGCGAACCGGTGCTCCTCCTCGGCAATGGAGCCATAGGTCTTGCCATTCCTGGCCTTCCACTCCACAAAGATCCTCTGCATCTTCTCCTCGCTCCTCTCCCTATCCCAGGACCAGGCAGGGTAGCCAGCGTTGTGCCAATGGAGATCGATGCGTTGGAGGTAGTGACAGAACATGTCGTACACGAACCCTTCATCGAATTCGGATCCGCGGCTGATTTCCTGCTCCGCGCTCCAGTCTGTGAAGATCCGTCGCATCTCCTCCTCGCTTCTCTTGTTCGTCCAGGCCCAGGCGGGCAGGGCGGGGTAGTCGTCGTTTTGCCGGTCGAAGCGGCGGAGGCGGCGCTTGAGGAAGGCGTAACGACGCTCCTCCTCAGCGACGGAGGTGTGGGTCTTGAGGTGATTGGCCCTCCAGTCCGTGAAGATCCGCCGCGTCTCCTCTCCCTCCTCTCCATGTACGGTGTCTCGCTGCTATTCGATGTGGTTGTGGCCGCCACCGCCGTCTCTTGGGTTTTGAACCTTGAGCCTCAGGTTATAAGTTATATGCGTCTAACCAATTCACCCATCAGTCCGAACAGTTGGAAAGGCTAGGCTATATATTTTAACATTCCTCCTCACGTCTAGGCTGGACAAACGGGAAGATACTAGACGTGGGTAATCGGGGTTTGCAACTATTCATAGAAGATTAGATAGCGCAGTATTGAGAGTCAGAATTGACAACTCAGGACTGAACCAGAGGTGATGGCTCCTCCCGCTCCGCCACCACCCTCCTCCATTTCGGCGCCTCCACCAACATCCTGTCTTCCTCACCGACGGCGACCCCATCGCACACCAACCACGCCAGCCTTCCCCATCCACCGCGACAGAAGCTACCTCCGTAGACATACTCCATAGATGACGACAGCGAAGCCCACAGAGTGTTGCGCTCAGTACTCGGCGTCGGGGACGCCATGGGGCTGCAGTTTCAGCATGATGCATGGACCAACCTCTGCCTCCTCACAGCGCCAATCCTCGCTGACTCCTACGCCTACCCACTCGCTGCCTCCATCCACCTCTCCCAAATCTCCTTCGACAAAACCCTCGTCGCCGTCCTGTTACAGGCATGCCTTGGCGGCTCAGCAAATTACTTCAGAGTACAGAAAATCACCTCATATTGTTTCCTCTTCTACGCTCCATCGCTCGCATCGATGGATCTCATCCTTCACCAAAAGCCAATCAAAGCCAGGCTATCTCTAAAAATAACTAAGCTCCCAATGTTGGGAGAGATTGTGAGTGACCGGCAGGTCACTGTCGTGGACCCTACATGCTGGTAAATATGGATTTCTCTTGTTGATCCCGTCGTCTAGCTGCTCACAACTCACAAGCAAATGCCCTCGAGCGTGTGTCTGGGCGAAGGCGTCTCAGCGTGCCTCTACCAACGATCGTCTTGCACGTCTGCATAACGCCCTGTGCTCATGTACCTCAACAACCGTATAAAGTACTACACCATAATAGTTGTCAATTTGTTTTAAAATTTAAATGTATCGAGACACTCCTTAGTGATAAAAATTTAAATGTATCGAGACACTCTTTAGTGATAAATATATTTAAATTTGAATAAATTTTTAGCATTTTTTATGGACGGAGGGAGTACTGTATAAACCACGCTCTCAGCTATGTTCATAAGCGCGGTAAGCTCACCTCAGATCTTTTTCAATTTCTTCTCTAAGCCCAAAAAAACATGTTGCAACGTCCGCAAAGCAACCCCTCCAAGATGAACCAGAGTCGCCGTACTAGACAGTCGCATCCTTCAGTCGTCGACGCTACACTACACAGATTGCAGTCTCCCGTTCAGTTGGCAGGCGACCAGCCTAACAAGGTCAGTAGGATGCCGTCGCACCGACACGTCGCAACAACTCTGAAAAAAGACTCGGAAAAGTGAAATCTAGCAAAATGTGAGGTTGTAGATCTACGAAACTAACCCCATTCATTATCGTAGGAATTTGGTGGATCCAATACCAGACATGCCCTCTTGTTTGTTCAGTTGAAATCCCATTACATCAAAATGGTCAAAAATGTGTAACTTTAATCAGTTTGAGGGAGCCAATGAGTGATGGCATGGCGCCATTGTCAGTTTGCCCTGTCGATACTGAGACCCTGAAGCCATTCGCTAATCCTTAGGAGGTATGTCGCCGTTCTCCACAGGTTCGTGTGTGTAGCGCCATGCCTTTTCCGCTGCTACACACATATACACAGAAATAACCGATACAGAAACAATCATGCGTACATAACGACGTCAAAGGTAGACCCATGCCACAGAATCCAATCTTAATAACGAAGGTCGGCGCGGCACAGCGCGCATGGACCATCTAGTTCACACTAATTTTCGACCACTTCCACAACTCACCTGCTAGCCTTGCCTCTCTGCCGCATCTGCTTGTACAAGAGCCAACACCATTACTGTCCGCTCCACCGCCGCTTCCTACACGTCAAACACCCTCTACACAACGCCTCAACCGCGACGTCTTGACCTCACGCTGCCTGGGAACAACCAGCAACGATCACAAGACAGAGCCACGACTGCAAGCTAAACAATCGTCCATGCAGATTTGTCTGAAAACCTTCTGCCATGCATTCAGATCCTACATCTCCAAATTTTTCCATTCCAAGGGAGTCAACTTAGACACCTAAACACTCAGCCAACAGACACACACAACAAAAGTTGCAGAGTTTTGGATTTATTTTTCAGTTTTAGTCAAACCAAGCGCTTTCATAGTCAAAAATGCTCTAGACACACTTTTTGCTGGTTATGATGCTTTTACGGTCTCCCATCAACTAGGCAATATTTTCAAATCTTTTGCCTCCTCTGAAAAAATTGCCTTGGAAATCATTTTTAGAGCTCCAATCATCCTGCCTGGCTTAACGCTAATATTAACATCATCTCTCCAACGCGCCAAATTTCTGAATTCAAAATTCGACAATCAATCCAGCCTGTCACCATTGCTGCAGGCCCAACCTTTCGCCGCCCATGGGCCATCTATCTTGGGCCGACCAGCTAGGCTTAGCCGCCGCCCACCTGCCGCTACTCTACCTGTCCATCCGACAGAAGATAACGTAGCCCATAGCCTACCCCCTACTCTAATCGCTGACCACCGACACCAGACAACGCTTGATGACCTGCAGACCACGCTTTTGGCAACATCAGTCACCTCATAGCTTGCCTTTTCGGGTCAAACGGCAGCCGTCGTATCAGCTGCCCTATCACCTGCACCCACGTCCACTGTTCCGCGCCCGACTACACTCAGTCCACGCGCCGCCCATGCTCCCACCTACCTCCTCCTCTCCTCCCGCCATGGACCACACTCACATAGACGTGAGCCCTCAAAACCAAGTCCCCTGCACGCCACTTCATGGCCTGACGCCATGCATCGCAGCGCCTCTGCCGTCGCCGGCCGTGGCAAGCCAGGCTATGAACCCTAACTCTTATCCTGGCGCCGCGCCTCGATCACCGACGCCGTACAAAGATGCCCTCCTCAAGTCCCTTCACGCGCAAGATTCGCCTGCAACGCCCACCACCGTTTCACTGCCGGCAAGAGCCACCGTACCTCCTCCCTCCGTCTTCCCCCTCTCTAAAGCTTCACTCAAGCTTCACCGCCATCGTTGCCTCTCCAAGAAACACAAAGTGCAAGCGTGCCGAGATCCAGTCCGCTGCGCGCGCTGTGGAAGCTTCGGCCACCGCAGCTCCACCTGCAACCCAAAGAACATGCCGCTCACCCTAGCTCTCCCACCCTTCTCCACATCGTCTCAAGCAGACAACTTCACCCCTCCAATGGCCTCCCCATCCGCGTCCACACCCTTCGCTGATAACGGTTCAGTGATCGTCGCCGCGCCTAATGGTGATCTTTGGCTCGGCGCCCGCCGCTTCACCCTACACCCACGTAGCCCTTACAACATTCACAACCAACCTGGCCAGCGCGCAAACCCAATCAACTACTACTCTGAGGGAGAAGACGACGACGATGATGACTCTGCGCCTCCCTCTCAGTGCGGCTCCGCCACCAACAATGACCCTCTGCCTGACGCCGCGTCCGACGCGGCGAGAGGCTATTTGCACGGAACGCCGGTGGCCAGGCAGGCGCCGCCGAACCGCGCGGCCAGACTCGGTGGTCCCGTGCCAGAGATCTTCGTGCCGCAGCACTTCGTCCATGACATCAGCAACCTCGCCTACGTGCTCATCGATGGCCCGATCCGCCAGGAGATGACCCACATCCGCGATGCCCTCGAAATGAACCCTAGATGCCCTCCGTTCGTCCTCTCTCCGTCAGCCTTTGGGGCCGCCCTTCTCATCTTCCCCTCCAACGCGGATCGCAACAGGGCCATGCCCCTGGGGCCCTACACGCTCGACGGAGCAACCGTCACCATCGTTCCGCCAGAGGCGGGAGATGACATCGCCACCACCACCTACGACGTCATTGTCGAGCTGCGGGCTAGGAAGTATCCGCTGCGCCTCTGGCACCCGACCGGAGCCAATTTCATCTTCGGCTCCATCGGCAAGCTCTGCTGCATCGACCAGTGCAGCGTCACGGGCCAGGACTTCACCGTCATCCGCGCTTTCGTCCTCCTCGAGCGCGGCAAACGTGTGCCACCATCAGCGGTGCTCCGCATGCCGGACAACGATGTCATTGTTGTCTACTTCGACATCGACAACTCTTGGCACCTTGACGTCATAGCGGATGCACCACCGCCACCGTCTCCCCAAGCCCGAACCGTCCCCTCCATAACGTCCCGGGGCATGCAGACTGATAGTCCCGACGCACCCCTGCATCCAGACCTCGACAGCGTCGCTCCGCCACCCTCCGACCAGCCGCCCGCGTGAGCAGAACCACAAGCACCCGCCGACTCGCTCCCGCACAACGTCGAAGCTATCCACCTAGCTCTTGACGCTGGCGATGCCGCACAACAGGCGGTTGGCGACCTCATTGTGCGTGCAGAAGAGCTCATCTCCTCCATTCAAGCGCTCAGCCAACACGACAACTCCTTCACCTTCGCCGCCCAGTCCTCTGATCAAGGTGCTCTACCATCTCCTATAACTACTCATGAAACTCCCTCTTCCCCTGCTCCACCCCAAAATCTCAATATGTCTGCCCCTGACGATGCAGATAACTTTTTCCACACGCCGGACCCCTTCCATGCCAGAGAGGACCAGCGACGACACACGTGCTCGTCGTGCCACGGAAGCGGCCGCCAAAGTGCGGCGGAGCCAGCGCCCCGCCGCCAAGCAGGAGGCTCGTTTTGTCAGCATGCTTGAGGTGGCCGTCAAGAAGAAGGCTACGTCCTTTGATCTGTCAGCCGCCTCGCCGTCCCTTGCCGCCGCCCTCGCCGACGCCGGGCTCGTCGATGCACCTGACGTCCTTGCCGTCCGTGATGTCGCGCATGAGTGCGGCGCAACGGATGAATAGCTCACCGCTCTTGATGACCTGCCGATGCCTCCATCGGCTCCATGAAGCTCGACAACAATGCATCACCGACAACCGTGGTCACCACGTCACCAGCTCGCTCTCTAAACTTCTGTCAGTTAGTCTGTAATCACTTCCAACTTGCACCGACGCGCCTCTACCATTCAATTAATCAGTGTAATCGTACTTTATCATGAGTAGTTGTAATCCGATCCTATCAACCTTAACTATGTTTTCTGATCTTCGAACATTCGTGGCCTTGGACAACAGATCAAATGAGATGACGTGCTAACTGAATTTCACAAATTAAACCCTTAGCCATTTTTCTACAAGAAACTAAAGTGCAGCACATTACAACCCAAAAGGAAAAATTCTTTCTCCCATCTCATCTACAAAACTATGCTTACAAACCATCCATTGGAACGGCAGGAGGAATCCTAAATGCAGTCTCCCGAAATCACTTTACGAATCAACTATTCGTTGCGGCACCGATTCGCTTTATCATCGCTAATCACCTCTAGCTCAAACAATCAAACCTTCTTCGTCACCAACGTCTATGCACCTATGAAACACTCACTCAAACTAGACTTTCTCCTACAGCTACAAACGATCCAGCCACCACATCTTACTCCATGGATCTTACTCGGTGACTTCAACCTCATGCCTTCCCCCTTTGACAAAAACAACGACGCCTTAAGACAAGATGAGGCAGATGCATTCAACGATGCCATCAACAATTTAGCACTAATTGAGCTACCTCTCACAGATCGCCTCTACACATGGTCCAGTAACCGAGCTGAACCAACTCTCCAACGCATCGACATGGTTTTCATCAATACAATTTGGAACCAAAACTTCCCAAACTCAGCTGCTACTTCTCTTACACGGTTTATTTCGGATCACGGCCCACTAATCATCTCCATTTCTACGCACATACCGCGACCCTCCTTTTTCAGATTTGAATCAGCTTGGGGCCAACATCTAGCATGCGGCCCAATTATCACACAGGCTTGGGCCTCGACTCGCCCAAATTCAAACGCTGCATCCGCTCTCTCTTTCGAGCTAAAACGATCAAGACAAGCACTAAAGCGTTGGAGGCGACCCCTCCTTACCCAAAAATTCAGAGAAACTAACACTAAGTGTGCCATTGCCTTCCTAGACAACATTGAAGAACATAGGAACCTATCCAACCTTGAACTAAACCTTCATCGTCTACTCATAAAAATTCTGCATCGCCTAATTCAGGAGAGAGTTGCCTTCTAGCGCCAACGCTGCAAATTAAAATTTGCTATAGAGGGTGACGAAAATACAAAAAAAAATCCACGCCTTAGCCTCTCAGAAGTACAGAAAAAAATTAATACCCTGCATTTAAATGGCACAGATTTTACCTCCCATGAGCACAAAATGGATATCCTCGCTGCCTACTACAAGCAGCTGCTAGGGCAACCTTTCCTACCAACATGGGACTTTAATCTCAAGCCTGTACCCTCATCACACTCATGGCTTGGAATCCCTAGTACAACCTTTCTCTGAAACTGAAATAACTGATGCCTTCATTCAGATGAACACTTTTGCTAGTCCTGGACCAGATGGCTTTGGACCTTCTCTCTATAAAAAATACTAGCAACTTCTCAAACCAAAGATTTTAAATCTATTCAAACAATTCTATACACAATCCGCAGATCTGTCAGCAATAAATAGAGCATTTCTAGTTCTACTGCCCAAGCATGAATCTGCAAACACTGGAGACGCCTTCAGACCAATCTCCTTGCAAAACTGCCCAGTAAAAGCCCTAGCCAAAGTGCTGACAAATCGACTACAAACACTTATCCCATCACTAATCCGCCCAGACCAAACAGGGTTTGTTAAAGGCATATCCATATTAGAAAATTTTAATTATGCAGCAGTGAACTGCTGCCATAAGAGGAAAGTACCTTCCATGCTAATTAAATTGGACTTCCGAAAAGCTTTTGACTCTGTCTCCATAGGCTGGATTGGGAATCACGATTTTCTTCTTCTCCGAGTCTTCAGCCTCCATGGTTTTCGCGGGCGCAAGGTCGGTTCCGTCGAGCAGCCCCATGGCCTCGACGCCACGCACAGCCGGTAGAACCTGTGCCTTCCAGTACTGGTAATTGGCCAGCGTTAGTTTTTCCGTCGGAGGGGCGCCCAGGGCAGCCGCTAGCGACGTGGACATCGTGGGGAGGGAGGGAGGAACTATCGCCATCGATCGGTTTTGATTTCCTGGTTTTCGGGAGATGTCACGGAAGAGATTGGTCTGATACCATGTGAGCGTTAGGAGGAAACGATCCTTACACTTGTGGGGGAATCGGTTGCATGTTAATATAGGATGGAAAAGCCCCATCAGTGGCATTACAAGGAAAGACATTAACCGGTGGTAATCTACACCATAACGGTCAATATCAACGAAAAAAGAAATTACAACGGTATTGTCTCAATTACAACGGTAATGTCTAACAGTGTGCGCGTATGAAGAGAAGGAACGCGACGGCAGGATTGGAGGATGCGGGAGTAGTGGAGATACATGATTCCACCGGCTGTGTACGTAGTTATCACCGGGATGGATGAAAATAGTTGGAAACTTGGAATCGGAGTCTGAAATATAGACGCCTTATTTGTGAAGCCCTAGCAATAGTTCTAGTCCGAGGTTCCAGCACAATTGATGCCTTTGCACAAATAGCATCGCTGCATCGGGCACAAACAGCCTGCCCACCACTCCGCCAAGCTATCTGCAAACGAGGTGGTTCGCTGTTGATTAATTTCTACTATATTCTTTCTTATATGGTTTTTTTTTTGGGAATTCTCTTCTTAGAGCATGTCTAACAGACCCCTTAAAAGGGCCAAACCCGTATAATAACCGCCGAAATAAGGGGTTGGACGCTACCCGGCCGTCTAGCAGACCCCGTAAAACAGGCCCCCGCATCGATTTTTTACAGTTTTGGCTACGGGGCGGCTCTTCGCCCCTTACTTGTACGGGGCGGGAGGCTGAATACAGGGCCAACCCCTCATCCCATTTCACTAGGGCGCGCGGATATTTCAGAATTCCCAACCGTTTTCCCCGCGCCGCCGCTAAAAACAGAATATTCCGTAGGATTCTGTTTTACGGGGTGGGGATACGGGGTCTGCTAGCTCGGACGAGTTTTCGACCAGCGAAAAGTGAATACGGGGCCATTTACTCGCGTTTTAAGGGGCAGAAAAATACGGGGCCTGTTAGACATGCTCTTATACGTTTGATGCAGAGGCAGTTACGGCAACGTTGAACATAGGGTCTGTTCGGTTGTGGAATTAGATGGAACGGAATGGAACGGTTCCATTCCTGGGAGCCGTTCTCGCGTTCGGTTGGTAGGTAGGATGGAATGAGCTCGTTCCCCGAATGGGAATATTCGGCCCAGATGCGGAACGCACCCGTCCGGGCAAATCGGCCGGACGAGGTGGAACGGCTCGCTAATCCTCTCTCGCGCCCCCGCCCAACTCTCGCGCCCCCGCCTAATCCGCCCTCTGCCATGCCCGCCGCCCTCCGCCATTATCGCCGCCACCCTCGCCTCCTTCCCCGGCCCCGCCTCCTCCTGCGCGCCGGCGGGCCGCCCCTCCGTCAGCCCCCTTGAGGTCGCTCCGCCGCCCCACTTCTCCCCCATCGACGGGAGTTGGCGTCCTGGCCCTCGTCCCCCGACGGCAGCAGCAGGCGCGTCACGGAGGTCGTCATGGCGCTGCTTGCCCGGCTGTGCGCCTGCGCGGAGGGGCGGGCGGCCGTGGTGGCGAAGCGGGTGCTCCGCGTGTCCGCGGCCACCGGCGGCGGTGTGCGGCAGGGCGGCGTCGCCGGAGGTGGTGCGGGAGATGGCGCGCGTGGGCGCTGTGTGGAAGGTCGCCGGGCGCGGGCGCAGGCGTGGTGCGACCTTGCTCCTCTCCTGTGGTCTAATTATTTAGATGTTTAGACTAATTAGATTAAATTATGGTCTAATTAATTGGGTGTTTAGACTAATTAGATTCATTCCATTCCACGTCTTCTGAAATCAACCGAACACCTGGATGACATGGAATGGGATGGGATGGAATGGAATGGAACGGAACCATTCCATTCCATTCCACTCCATCCAACAACCGAACACACCCATAATCTCCATAAACAAATACCTAGGCAGAGTGGTCAAGATTGATCTTAGGACTGGCTATCATCAGCTAAAGATCCGTGCCTCAGATATCCCCAAAACTGCTTTAACCACCAGATATGGGTTGTATGAGTACAATGTCATGTCGTTTGGATTAACTAATGCCCCAGCCTACTTCATGAACCTCATGAATAAGATTTTCATGAACTTCTTGGATAAGTTTGTCGTTGTTTTCATCGATGACATTCTCATCTATTCCAAAACCGAAGAGGAGCACGAGCAACACCTGGAAGCTGTCCTAGATACCCCGCGGGAACATCAGCTGTACGCTAAGTTTAGCAAATGTGAGTTTTGGCTGAAAGAAGTCGGATTCCTGGGACATATCTTGTCTGCAGGAGGTATTGCCGTAGATCCCGCCAAGATCAAAACAGTGAAAGAATGGATAGCCCCAACCACTCAAACTGATGTCCATGCCTTTGTCGGATTGGCTGGATACTACCGTAGGTTTGTTGAAGGATTTTCCAGTATAGCCCGACCAATGACTCAACTGTTGAAGAAGGATAAGAGGTTTGAATGGATGGAGAAGTGTGAGGAAAGTTTCCAGACACTGAAAACCAGACTGACCACAGCCCCAATCCTAATCATGCCGGATATCACCAAACCCTTTGATGTCTACTGTGATGCGTCCAAGATTGGTCTTGGATGTGTGTTGATGCAGGAAGGCAAAGTGATATCATACCTGTCCCGGCAACTAAAGCAGCATGAACAGAACTATTCAACCCACGACCTCGAACTTGCAGCTGTAGTCCTAGCCTTGAAAGTGTGGCGTCATTACCTCATGGGTAATCGATGCGAGATCTATTCTGATCACAAGAGCCTGAAATACATTTTCACCCAGAAAGAACTAAACATGAGGCAGAGGAGATGGTTAGAGTTGATCAAGGATTATGATATGGAAATCCATTACCACCCCGGCAAAGCCAATGTAGTGGCAGATGCCCTGAGTAGACTGCCGTGTCAGTTAAACTCCATGATAGCATCCGAACAACCTAGCCTACACCAAGAGTTTGAGCAGTTCAGAATGGAATTAGTCAGTGAAGGATTCCTAGCCAGCATAGAACTTCAGCCCACCCTGATTGGACAGATCAAGGAAGCCCAGAAGGGAAATGCCAGCATTGACGGAATCAAGAACCAGATATCTGCAGGGAAAGCACCGAGATTCACTATAGATGAAGAGGGAGTTCTTTGGTACAAAGAGCGCCTGTGCGTACCATCGGACTCAGAGTTGAAGCAAGTCATTCTGCAAGAAGCCCATGATACCCTTTATTCTATCCACCCCGGTGGTACCAAGATGTACCAGGATTTGAAGGAACAATTCTGGTGGCATGGAATGAAGAGAGAAATTGGAAGCTACATTGCCAAGTGTGACATCTGTCAGCGAGTCAAGGCAGAACATCAGCGACCCGCAGGACTGCTGCAACCCTTGCAAATTCCGGAATGGAAGTGGGACTCAGTAGGAATGGACTTTATCACAGGACTGCCCAAATCCAGCAGAGGAAATGATTCCATCTGGGTAGTTGTCGATAGACTGACCAAAGTAGCCCATTTCATCCCTGTCAAAACCACCT